>NW_017728921.1:809995-824440 GCF_001723895.1 Crocodylus porosus | reverse complement strand
GCCAGTGTCCTCTCGAGGCGATTGGACTGGATGCACCTTTTAAGCATCCTGACAAACCCCTGGGAAACAGGGCAGGGGTGGGTGGGGGATCCTGCCCCGGGTACACGCTTCCTCGCTCCCGTGTCTCCGGAGTGCCTTGCTCTCAGCAGTGGCATTTATCCCACAGATGTGCCGCTCCCAGGGGGGTGCCTTCTAGCCACATCTGGCCGTTGGCATCGCGTCCCGCCCACCGCACTGAAACGTTTCCAGAACAACCACATCCTGAGAGCACTTCATCACCCCGAGCTGCTGGAGACGGCGTGCGGCCTGGCCTGAAACCAGAAATGGGGGCACGGAGGCACAGAAAGAAGAGGGACTTGCACCACACGGAGGAACCCACCGGCTCTGGGGAAAGGAGAGCTATTTAAATACCATCTGCCAGAGAAGATGGTCAGGAGGGTGTAGATCAGTGTAGGGTCCACCCATGATATGGTCGCGTGTGCTCTCAAATGCATTCGGTCCCCAAATTCTCCCATCTGCAGATCAACATGAGGCAATTTGGGTGCTGACCCATCCATAGATGAGTGAGAGCCAGCTTTTTGTTCCCCTCTGCAACTGGAAGTGGGGGGCAGTGGTCCCAGCTTGGGGTTTGGGCACGTGGATAGATAAACCCCCTTACTCCCCTTTGCATTTCTGTGAAAGTTTGTGTTAAAAATATCAGCTGAAAATTACAGGGCTGTCCACCAGGCCCCACAGGAAAACTGAACACCAAAATAACAGTAACGATGATCATCGCCCCGGCTCTCTGGGAGAGTTTTGACAGATCCCAGCCAGCTCCAGTGAAGTTTTTCACCCTCCAGTAAACTCTGCTGGTCGTCATCTGCCTTGTTACGGTGCCCGAGGAGCTCGGCCACGACTCAGGCCCCCACTGCAATCTTTTTGGGGCAGAGGGTGTCTCTGCGAGTAGGGGTGAGGAAACGATGTGGCAGCGGGGACAGCAGGCTGTGCCGGGGTCTCGACAGCCCCTCTGCCCGCCCCTGGCCAATGCAGAATAGAGCTGTCGGGATTCAGGAGGAAGGAGCAGGAAACGTCGAGGGAGAGGACAAAGCCTTGAGCCGAGGGTTACTTGGGCGGAGAGTCTGGAAAGGGGCAGCTCTGGGCTGCTGGCCTTGCTGCGGTCTGCTAAAAGTGATCCCATCTGCAGCTTTAGACCAAGTCAGCTCAGCGCGGTTCACTTCTCTTCGGAGACCCGCGAAAAGAGAGGAGGGTGTTTTGGACAGAGCTGGAGGCGCTCGGGCTCGGCCAAGAAATAAGGAACCAACCCAAAGAGGCAAAGGGGGAGAGGAGCGCTGCGGGTGAGGCCGTCGGCACCAGCTGGGTGGAGGGAGCAGGCAGGTGTTGCCGGCGGCCTCAGGGGCTTTCCTGTTCTGTGCATCCCGTGCATGCCCTCTTCCTCCTCCAGCGCCAGCTCTGCTTTCACAAGCACCCGCCGGCACGGGCGGTTTTGTCCTGTCTGCAGGGCTCTTCTTGTTCAGAGCCCAGGTCAAATGCATCGCGTGTGCATATGGGTGCATGTGTGCACATGTGCCATGGGAGCCGTTCTCAGGTCTCTGGCAATGCCAAGGGCGGCAGGGATGAGAGAGAAGCTGATACGAGCAAGTAGAGAGTGGCAAACCACACGCTGTCTCAGCCAGGTCACACTCATTACCCGGACAGCTCACTTGCAAACGCATGAAGCAAGAGCCAAAGGCTCAGGTCTCCCCCCCGAGTTAGCACAAGGCATCACAAGTGTGCAAGGGTTCCACGTGTCAGGGGACAGCCTCGCACCTGAGCCTTGAAGCCGAGCCTCCAGTGATTGCCATGTACAAGCACCCCTAGAGCGCTCCCATTTTGGGGCCCAGCACCCAGTGCCAACGCGTGCTTGGTTTTGGCTGCAACGTGAGGCACAAGCAAGAGGCACCAGGGCCGGGTGGAGGGTGGGAAGCCGGATCCCGTCCCTCGGCCTTTTTTGAATGCCTGCCCTAGGCAGGAGCGGCCAAGGCCGCGGTTCTCTTTGAAACAACTTGCGTCGCTTCAATGCCAACCATGCACAGGCTCAAGTATAAAATCCTGCCTTGGCAGAGCATGCATGAGACATGTCAGATTTCTTTTGTGTGTCTCACATCTGTGATTCGACCTGGCTCCTGTGAGCTGCAGAAAACACCTTAACAAGCAGTGCGCTTGCTAGCAGAACAGCATGCAATGCATCTACTCGCTGGTAATATCCGCCGCCCAACAAGCAGCGCACACACGGCCCCCGTTCATCCCAACTCGTCCGCGTCGTTCGGGGGTATGCGACGATGAGTAACCAGGGAGTCTTCCAAGATCGCTCCCTGCTAACTAGAGCTGAGTGAATATTTACTGCAAATACCCATTCAGATTTGAAAACTGATTTGAATACTGTCAAATCTGTTGCTCCTTTAGCGTTTCCTTTCTGAGGGCATTGGAGCTGTCAAGCTTCACTAGCACAAATATCCATTCAATGTGCCTTTGAAGTTCAGGCATAGGCCAAAAGCACATTTTGAATTGCGTGTTCAATTGTGACATGGAAAATCTGCAAGGTTTGGGGTTGGTTGCGTGGGTTTGGGAATTCGGAAATGAGAATGATACCACGTGACTATGCGTTCCCCAAAATCCCTAAACACTGTGCATTGCAAAGTTTGAATATTGGCATAGTCCCAGGAAAACAGTTCCTGAGTGCTTCTACAGGGGAAAAACCACAAGCAATTTAGTATAATGAATGTTTGTGAATTTTGCAATTTGCTCCTATCATTTTAAGAAGAGATGGTATTATCTGGCAAAGTCTTTAATGCTACGTATCCCATCAGTGCTACTCATAAAAGCTAAGGAGTGGAGGTTTTTTGGGGGGGGGGGTTGCATTTTTAGGTTAAATTTTCAAATAACTTATTTATTAAAACCAGTGAATTTTTTTCCAGAGTGAAAAGCATAATATTTAGTCTTGAATTGTGAAAATTGAAATTGCTTTCAGATGAAAGCAAATTACATTAAAGTGTGTGCAGTCGTTGGGTTAAAAACAACAATTTCATGGGCTTTTCATGGCAAACAAAACATCCGCATTATAGAACAGCTCAAAATAAAAATGCACACTAGTCAGGATTACACGGCTTTTTAAGAAAAAGTCCCTAGGGAATAAATAGCCTATGATTAATAGTAAATAATTATTTAAAGTCATACAAATTCAGCGCCTCTAATTTAAGGGTTAGGAAGCAGATTTGAACTAATAGACATTGTTTTGTTAAATATCAGCATTGAAAACCTCGCCCCACTGAAATCAATAGCGAAACTCCCACTGAGTTTAAAAGAGCCTGTGTTTCACCCTGAATAGCGGTGGAGACCTTCAGTAAGTGCAGAGCCGGCTACTCCGCAGCTGTACGCAGTCTGCTTAGCTGCTGGCAAGGGCTTGGAAGAGATGCAGAAAGCCCGCAGCGGGACCTTGCAGGCCTCCTCCCGCGCCCGCCTGCCCGGGGAGGTGACGCCGCGCAGCGGTTACAGCAACGGCAGCGAAGAACGAGCCCCCGAAGGCAGTGTGCCCTTGGGGAGCATCGTGTGCAGTGGAGGGAAAGGCCTGGACATGCTTTTCCCATTCAGGCTCCCAGGACTTTTCCTGGGCTGTAGCGAGACGTCCACGGCACGACACAGAGCCCTTGAGGCGCCTGGTTGCGTGCACAGCAAGGGTGGCTCGCTTGCAGTGAGTGGTGACGGTGCTGTCCACCTGCCATCGTGGCGCACAACTCCCAGTTGCAGCAGGAAATGAATGGCTCTTATCCTGAAAGGCATTAGCCTGGTACATGCAACACAAATGAGGTGGAAGCTTTTGCTTCTGGGGGGAATCGACTGGGGAGCCATCCGTTTTCAGGGTTTGCACCGTGCTCTCAAGTCCTTGCAGGCTCTGGGGTCATTCTGCAGTGTTCCCCCTTCTCCTCCTCCCCCTCCTTGCTCAATGCGCTGGTTGGATTTGTTCCTTTTTAACTTAAAAAATGGCAATGGGGTCCGTGTGTTACTAGTGGGCTCCCCAGGCGTCCTGCTGTCTGGTGGAGGGGAGGGTGTTGGGGCCCTCCATCTGTGAGCTAGTCTCCAGTCTCTAGGGGTGTTGGTTGTAGCTGTGTCGGTCTAAGGACATGGGCAGACAAGGTTCTCTGGGTAAATCTGGTATCTTTTATTAGACCAACTCAAACAGTTGGAAAAATTCTTCTTTGCATCCTTTTGGGTACCAACACCTTCTCCAGTCTTTGGCATTCAAGTGCAGATGCTTATACAAGGCACATAAATGGCGTCTATAGACACAAAACCTTCCCCATAAAAAAAAAAAGAAACGTTCAAATTAATCTGTTTTGGGGTGTTTTTTTAAACCTTTCCAATTGTCTGTACCTCAGTATGAGAAGCACTAAGGCGTGAAGCCTGCATTTTATCTAATTACTGAAATGCAGACTGCATTCAGTAGGACAGGGTATGGAGAGCAGTAGCACGGTAGAAGTCAGATATCTGGCACGTGAACATGGGGCTCCTGACATGGACAGATTTATTCTGGAAGAGAGACGTTGCACTTCTCTCCTCCTGAATAAATCTGGAGCTAAAATCTGTGCATGATTTTAGCTCTTTGCACAAAGAGGTGAAAGGGGAGACTTACAAAAGCACCCAAGAGACTTGGAAGCTTAAATCCTATTGCTTTCCAGCCAGACTTGGGACACTAGGCCACTTTTGGGAAAGAGGGGCTGGCTTCTGAGTCACTTCCAGAAATAAGCTTGAATCACATTAGGAAAATGCAACCCCACGAGCTGAAACAGCGGATCAGGACCCAGGCGCTCGGTCTAGCAGGATTGTCACAGAAAAGAGAGGTGTCCTTGCACGCCACTTCCTTCTGTCCCTGACGCTGGAGAGGGGCGCATGTTTTGGGCTTGCACGTGTCTTGATGAAGTGCCCTGTTGTGTTTGGATTCACGCTTGGCACGCTCACGATCGCAGGGGCCTGCAGAATAACCTGGGAGCGAGGAGTTAAGCAGGAAAGCCAGCAGAAAATGGGCCGATTTGATTCCTGAGCGAGGAGCACATGTTGAAATGAAACCCAGGAGTGTTGCCAACGAGCCTTTGTTTGCAGTTGCACAAAGGTCCCCCTCCAGCCCGGCCCTGGAAGCGATGGGGGAGAGGGCCTGGTTTTGGTGAGGCCCTTTTCAGCTGCATTCCAAGGGGCTTTCTGAAAAGAATGAAGTGTTGAGCGTTTGCCAAATAAAGGAGGGGGGCAAAGGTTGCTATTTATCCCAGAAAAGTAGCCAACATTATGTCTATTGATGGGAAGGAACCTGAAGAATTGTGGGAAGGAAGAAGGTTACTTCAGCTGCCAGTCACTGGCCCAAATTTCCATGACCTGCCAATCATAATTAAAAGGAATGTGGCAGTTCAGGGAGGTCAGAGCAGCAACCATCTCTCTGAATAAACACCGGGTCCCGATTGAAAACCACTCCATAGGCCTCGAGTGATAGAAACACTAACATCGAGGTTGCTCCTTGCTGCTCGTCTCCCCTCGCCCTGCCGTCCGTGCAGGGATGGGCCTGGGACGCCGGGTTGCACGGCCCGGGGTGGCCCGTCAGCGCAAAGCACTGGTTCTGGGGGAAACGCTTGCATTTGGCTAGCAACGCGGCCACGTCCCGAGAGCTGGAAGAGGAAGGTTTGTGCTGGAGGAGAAGAGAGGGGAGGTGCCGGCTGGGCTGATCCAGGGAGCAGAGGAAATGCAGAAGAAAGGGCTGGTTTTCACCACAGGCAGCTGTGAAGGGTGGGTCCTTGCGCCCAGCGCGCCGGCAGCTGGCACGAGGCTCGTTCACGTGGGCAGAGCTGCGTGCAGAAAGGCTTCGGCGGTAGCCATCGCTGCTTCCAACTCCCTGGCTTTGGTGGAAAGGGTGGCGGGGCCGTACGGCTCCGGCGTGCTGCAAACGCATCCTGCCTTCGTCTCCTCTGCTCTCGGAGCTAGGACCTGCACGCGGAGCTGGCACGACTGGTCCAGGCCACGGGGCAGATGGAGGGGGCAGCCGTGTCCTTGCTCATATGCCACAGGGGTGAGGGCGCATCCGTCCTCCGTGACCCAGCTGAGTCCGGCTGCTCCTTCTGGGCCCGGAGTCGCCCAGAGCCGCGGCAGGACGGTGTCCGACGAGCAGAGCTGGTCCCCAAAAGCCGCTCTGCCCAGCCGGAGCTCGGAGTCCCTGGCTGTCCGGTTGAACCCGGCCAGCTGCTCAGGGCAGGGGTCAGCCCTGGCCTCACCACTGCCACGGTCCTGGGGACAAACATCCGGATTGCACTGACGGCATCACTTCAGAGTGCTCGCTCCACCCGTACGCCCTAAGCACCGTCCAGGACTCAGGGGTGCGAGATGGGTTAGGGGTTACAAGGATCAGATCCAAGGAGAAAAGGATGGCTCCTAGTCTGAGCCATGCGTTGGAAGACAACGGCACGAGCCCAATATGCCCACCCCGGCAGCAACGCGTCAGGCAGTGCAGCTGCCCCAAAGGAGCTGATGGCACGCGGCGGAAAGATGGCAGCAGCATTTATCAGCTCCGGCATGTTTTGGTCACCGAACGCCGGTTGCCGACATCGCAACGTCAAGCGTCATTTCCAGCTGAACATGTGGGAGTGAAAGCTGGGAAGCCACCATATGCACAGACAGACGTCTAAAAGCCTTCGCCAGCCAACGCCGCAGGAAAATCCTCAGTATTAACTGGGAAGAATTTATAACGAATGCCAAGTGTCGTCGGAGCTCGGCAACCCCGTCTCCCTAAGAGAGTGATGTTGTGGTGTCAGCCCTTGCAAGCTTTTGCTCATTAATGCAGTGGGTGTGCAAAGAGCGACCCAGGATGGATGGGGACGGGGCAGCCTTGTTCAGGCCCTGTGTGATAGGTGATTGCTGCGAGGGGTTTGGCTGCAGAGGTGTGAATCCTGCCTCGCAGCAGGGCAGGGCTCCCGTCACACCTTCCTGTCAGTCCCCTTGCTCTGGAGGAGTTGCATTCAGGGCTTCACTGTTGCATCCATTATGCTTAATACCTAGCCAGCAACAGGAGGCTGTGGGTAGGGCTCCTGATTTACCTGTTTAGCCCCCTTGCAAAGCATCCTTCTCATGTAGTCCCCACGCACCCTCAGGTGCAAAGGCCACCAAGTGCTGCACAGAGGGAGCACAGGAAACATGGGAGGTGGGGAATCCTTTTTTGGAGGAAGGTCATGGGGCAAAGCCTTTGAAGGCACCATGCAGTAGATTCACAGACACCTTGTCTTTGCAGGAAGACATCTCTACCCTGCAAAACTAACTCCCATTTTGCAGTCACGCCCAATATGTTCAAGCAGCCTCAGCAACAGGCATTGCCGTGCCGCTCGCGTTTCAGTGCGTGGCGGCTACTTCGCTCGTGCAATCAGACTCCACGTTAAGCAAACCTTGCTGCCATCCATAAAGAAGCTCATGCTCCCACCAGAGAGGGATTCTGCCTTTTGCCATTTTCTCCCCATCCCATGCAGTGAAATTTGGCAGTGGTGCTCCAGGCTAAAGTTGGAGAGCAGCGCTCGCAAAGCCTGCGCTCGGGGGCCTGGATCTCCCCCTGAGTGTCTCTCCTCTCTGATGAAGGGTGTTTGCACCCGAAAGCTTGCAATTAAAGAAAAAAATTGCAACAATCTAGTTGATCTAATAAAAGATGCCACCTCTACCATGAGTCCCGATTGCTCGCTCCTCTCTTGGGCTTCCTCACATCCCCAGAAACCCAGACCGAAGACAGTAATGCAGCCCACTTCCTTGCTCAGCCTTCCTCTGGCCGGATACCCCGTGCAGCACCGTCAGAGGGTGTTTTCTTTGGTTGTCAGTGTAATCCAGTATCAGTGTGAGCCTGCTTCTGCAGAGGTGGGGCTTGGGATGGGAAAGCAAAACCCTCATTTGTCTTTGAGCAGAAAGAGCGATAAAACGCGATGGCGAGCTTGATTGAAAAACGCACCGTACGGTGATTTCCTCCGCAGCCGCCATCACTCAGCTGCCCTGGCACTTGCATGATAACACTGAATAAATGGAAGCCAGCAAGCATCTTGCGATGCCTGTCCCCACCTCCAGCGAGGGCCGGCCCCGCAGGAAGCCCTTGCCAGCAGTCTGTGCTACCGCAGAGGGCGTCGAGCCTGCCCCCTCCAAGTGCCACGGCCTGGGTCAGACCCTAGATCCGTTTTGCCCGGTCTCTGGTGTCTCATGGGGGCAGAGCTGAGGCTGGAAGGGAGCGTGACCCAGTGCGAGTGGGGTTTGCCCCGTTCCTCTCCCCCTTGCAGCCCCCGGCACCGAAGGTCCAGGGAGTCGTGGTTCAGAGGCCACGGCCCGCGCTCCTGCGCTCAGCAGCTCCAGGGAACGGCCCGTTCGTCTGCTTTCCGGGAGCGATTACTGCACTGCGTAGGCAGAGGAGCTCTCACCGTGGGGCTGGGACCCGCTCTCAGCCCTGGAGAGGGGCTGGATGGATGCCTTAGCCATTCGCCGTGTGTCACAGGCCAGAGCGCCGGGCTCTGAGAACACGACGCCCCGTTATCCCAGCCTGCGTTTCACCCCAATTGCAAAGGAGACTTAGGCGGATCTGGCCTCAGGGAGGGAGAAGGGCTCATGCAATGCCTGGGTGCATCCTCCCTGCTCAGCTGGAGCGTGGGGGAGCGGGCCTGGGCTGCGCGAGCCCCCGGCACGGGACGGACAGGCCCTGCAGCATTCCCTGCAGGTAGCGAGGCAACAGGCCACCGCTGCAGGAATCCTGCTTCGTTACCTCTTGGGAAAATCTGCGTCTGGAGGTTGCGCGCGAGGGCAGATTGCCCGTCTGCATTAGTTATCTTGCTCCTCAGAGAGAGGAAGCCCTTGGCGGCGGTGCTACAGCTCCGGCTTCCTCTCCATCACAGAAGCACTGGGTGATCCTTAACGGGATCTGGATATCGCACAGCAGCGAGGCATGGCCGATGCACAAAGAATATCCATTAGGAGGAGGGTGGCCGGCTCCAAACCACAGCTCCTCTAGGAAACCACTGCTCAGGATACTCTGTTCCTACCAGTGCCGTGGAGCATCCCATGCTCCGCCCGCTCCTTTGAGCATCATCCAAACTCAACCTCTCATGGCTGCTGATATTCCCCGTACCCAAGGGCCCCATCTTGCTGGGAAAACCCATCCTTTTGGCAACTTGACCAGACCCTGGAGTCCCCAGGTGTGCAGGCGAGGAAGCAGCGGGAGACCTCGGGGAATTTCAGGCAGGGGAAGCATCTGGCAGAGGGAGGTGAGGAGGCAGGTGTCCGATTAAAAAAAATAGATTTAAATGAGCTTTAATTAAACCGATGAATCCGTAGCTGTGATTCCCCGAACTGGCCACTTGATGTCAGCCTCGCTGCAGGCCACCACAACTCCCCGAGCATTTATCTGGGAGGAAAAAAATACCAGGAGATTTTCCACGCTTTGTTGAAACCACCTCTGATCGCAGACATATGGCGGCGTGATATTTTAGGCATATATGTTTACATGCACGGCATGTCTGAATATCTCCGCGAAGCCAACATCTGTCTGTGATCAGGGGCACGCCCGTGTTCATGCGCTCTCCGGCCCATGCGCAGCGCATCAAGCACCCCTGCAAGCAAGCCGTGGCCTTCACACGTCTCAGCCATGGGCCATCCTCGCTCCATGCTCCCAGCTCTGGAGCTAACCAGACCTGCTACCACCCCTCATGCATGCTCACGTGGCTGCATCTCGTCCACCTGCGACAAAGGTCTGGCTAATGGGGTAAACCAATGGCCTCATCTTCGGGCATGCAATCCCCATTGCACAGTGCTCGTGAGCAGCGGAGGCGATGCAAGAGCTCCAAGCTTCCGTCTAGTTCCTCGCCAGAAAGCACATGCTGGCCAGCAAGAGATTTCAGGGGGATGGTTAAAAACAAAAAAGAAAGAAAGGCAGACCTCCCTCCCATAGTTGCAGCTCTCCCTCCACCTCTACCGAGCAGAGTGGAGCTGAGGGGAACATTTCGTCAAGGCTTGGAGGGGCTTCCCTGCAGCCGCGCTATGGTCGCAGGCTGCACCCCGTGCTGGGGGTGGTTATAAATGAGCCGCATGCATCTCGTGCAGCCTTGTAAGAGAGGTTCATTTGAAACGTGCTTATCGTCCAGCTGGTGGTAATACTGCTGAGCTCCTGGCGCACAGCACCTTGGCGAAAATGCACGTGCAGCAGCACTGCTGGTGCCCCGGCCTGCCGCGGCTGATACCCCAGCGTCCACAGCCCATCCTGCGGGAATCGCTGCCTGTGCAACCCGCTGGAATGGGTCCCAAAACACACAAACCCTCTGAAGCAAGCACATTTTCCAAGGATGCGGTAATCTCATATGGCTGCCCTCCCTAATCCCCAGGGAGGTTTCACTTTGCTCCTCCCCGCAGCAAGGCCGTAACAACCCTCCCAATCTTCTGCCTTCACACAGATGTGATCCTTTAGGAAACTCTTAAAGTGTAACATTATCCCACTGCTGTCAGCCTTGCATGAAATCCCGTTTAAAGGGGCCGGAGCAGCGTCTGGAGGTAGATAGAGAGAGCTCCTTGCCTTAGTTATCACCACTGTCCAAGCAGCTCCCTCCTCTGAACCCAAGCTGAGCTCAGGGCGCAGGGTGCTAGCACCTTGGGGGTCTCAAACCTCCACAAGGGTTGCTGCCGTCTCCCCATGGGGCTGCATGCAGCACGAAGAGCATCTCTTTTGCAGGTTGCATGTCAGTCAGGCACATCCCAGATGGTAAAAAATCCCATTGAACTGCCCTCTGCGGCTGGCGCAAGAGGGAAGTTTGCCTCTTCCCTAGCGTTAGTTAAGGCGAGCATTAAAATACGCTCTGCATCCTCAGCGCCCATTCGATGTATTTTATATAAGTTTAATAAAGAAAAAAATGGCTCAGATCATTGGACAGGTAAGTAACTGCCATGCTGACATTGCTTCTATTTAAATCAGCTACACACTGCGTGCGTACATCGTTTGCATAAAACAATATTCAAGTAGGGTGATTTTAATGTTCTGTGCTATTTCTGACTCTCTCTGGATTGCTGTTTGCATATATTTGCATACCCTAGGAGAATTAAACTAGGAGTATGCAAATGAGCTCGCGGGCTCTGCGGTGAAGGAGTTTCTTCCAGGCCTACAAAGCCGCCTTCTCTTGCTTCTCCTGCTGACAGGCTGCCTCGAGTTTTACAGCCAGGTCAGTGGCTGGATGAGAGAGACCCTGCAGACAATATATCAATTGTTGGCGAGGCGCGCACAGCACGCTCACGCAGGCCCCAAATTGGGAGGAGGAAGGAGCCGTCTGCCTCGCCGTTCGCTGTATGTTAATCGGGGAGGCACAGCAGAATAATCGCCTCCTGATTTCCTTCCACGGGCTGATTTAGCAATGCCCGGCCCTTGCAGCTCCCCACGCCTTCCAAGAGCCTTGCTGGGCATCCCTTCCAGAGCCCAACTTTCCCCAGAGGCCTCTCTGGCTGCATTTTCTAGCCATATCCTTTCCATGCATGCTGCAGGCATGCACAAACACAGCCCCGCCACCTTCCCCAGCACCCCTGTGATTCCCAGTTCCCCCAACAAAGAAAGATCCACCATCCAAAACCCAAGCCTCTTGCAAGCCTCCGGCACCTTGGGGCTGCAGGGCTGGTTTGCAGTCCCCTCCGGTTATGGGGAAGCAGCTGACTTTTGGGCTCCTCTGGGTTATGCACTCGCCTGCACTGTCGGGCATGGTTAGCGGCGGATGGAGGAGGACAAAGCGATGCTTGCAAGGTGCTTTTCAAGCCGGGCCACGGAGGGGTGATGCCTGCCCCTGTGGCTCTGGTCACCTGGCAAGAGAAGCATGGGGCTTGCCTGTTCCCAGCCCCTGGGGAAAGCGGGTAAAATAACACGGCGCGTACTTGCCTGACGCGCCCCTTCAATAATTAAACAAGTATTGGCTTGTTGAGCTGGGGAGATCATCACCTTGAAGTGAGCGACAATCACTTTGCCTGGTGAAATGGCCTTTTCATTCCCATCGTGGCTTTGCTTTACTGTAAATTAAATACATCCTTGCCAGCACCTGAAGGTGAAGGGGGATTTTCCTGCACTAAATCAAAGTGGACGCCGGTCCTTCCCGCCCGCAGAATCTGAACTGGCTTAAAAGGTCAAACAGTTCGACACAGGATTTGGGCAATTGTTTAAGGTCATCAGGCAGCCCAGCCTTGTCAATACCTCCATTATTAACAAGTGACTGGAGCTAAAGTGAACTGGTCTCCCCCCGGCCCCCCCCGTCTCCCTGCTCACAGGATTAGCAAACTGTAAATAAAACAGTGTGCAGAGGTGGCAACTTTGGGCCTAGCCGCTCTCTGCGTGGTCCTTTCGCCCCATCTCAGGGAGAGGAGGGGAGGCAGCCCCAGCATAGCTGTTCTGGTGCAAATGACCCTGATGTCGCCAAAGCCCTAACGATGGCCCTCGGTGTCTCTGTTCACCCTCGTGCGGGCACTGCAGCTTGGTGCAAAAAACTCTCTGATTGTCTGGGGTCGTGCAAGCTTGCACTCTCTATATATGTATGCGCTCCATATATATATCTAGCTCTCTTACGTGCATGATGGACGTTACAAAACCAGTTGCAGAACCTGGTTCAACTAAACTACGTCCATCGAGCTTTAGTTATCAGGCAATAATCAGGCCCTTCAACACCATGCACGTGTATCACGTTACGGGTTGTAACACATGATCAGCTTGTAGAGTTTAATGTCTATCGTGGCCCTTAGTCTATAAAGGTGCATTTCTACTGATTTACACGGCTAACTCCCTCTCTCTGCTCAAAACCTGCCACGTGGTGCTTTTGTACCAGATTGCTCAGGCCACTCGATGCCTCTTTAAACCTGCAAAAAACACACGCGGGATTACGAGATCCCAGTGCCAAAGGGAATGAGGAAAAGTCTTCCCTTCATGTCCACCGTGTGTGTGTGACAGCCGCCACTTAGGTGGGATATCTCCAGTTCGCTGTGGCCGATGCTGGGAGGCGAACGTGGCTCTCAATGAGCAGAGAATCGGGCCCAAGGCAATCGCAGAGGTTTGCAGAGGCCGAGCCGGGCCCGTCGCTTCCCCCTTCCATCCTGGGGGTTTGTGCCACACACTCATTGTTGTTTTAATCACTTCTGTTGTTGTCTTTAATCGACGTGAGGGGCTGATTATATGTGTTTAAGAAAACATGAAAATATATTTTCTTTCCTGTGCCCTGTTGCTGCAATAACACTAGCATTACATTTAAATTTCCTCGTGGGATAGATAGTTAAGTCAGCAATCAGTGGAATATACTACTATTAAGTTGACAGGATAGATTCTCAGCTTTCTGCAGAGATAACGCTCCAGCAGTCTGCGAGCTCCTAACACTCTGCTTTTCAGGTCTCTGTTCTGGGAGGCTTGCACTGAAGTGGGTGGAGAAATATTAAGCATGTGTTACTGATATTTTAATGCTTTTAAAAAAAAATCATGAAAAATGTGATAAATTTTAAGGGTTTTTTTAATGGATGTACGTACATCTGTATGTGCGCATGTATATTTTATTTTTCTCCTTTCCCTTTCCTCAGTGGTAATATCTGGGCTGGGAGTGTGAAAGGAAGGGAAAGAGAGGGCTTTGTATTTATTTTTCTTCCCCCCAAAATTGTAAGAAAAATTTTCTATGAAAACTCCCTTTTGCTAAAAGGTCACTGGAATGGTGGTGACTGCATTTTTATTTTGCAAAAACAAAGAAGAGTGGGGTGGGGACCCAGTTTTGAACAAAAATCTTTGTCTGGTTCTAGTTTTAATCAAGGTTTCCATGGCTGTGTTATTGCTGTCCCTGGAATAATTAAACTGAAGTTTCTGGAAGGAATTTCAGAAGGGATTCGTATGAGGTATAAGCAAGCATTTATACAGAATTGAAGCCAAAGCTGTGGAAGGCAAGCAAACCTTTAAAACCACGTGTACACACACGCATTTAAAGGAGGAATGCTCTTTCACAGTTTATAATGTACACGTGCCTTTCTCAAGACAGTCTGCATTTCTGCACTTGCCCTTCACTCGATAAGACCAGAAATCCCGTTCCTTTTTTAATGGGCTGAAACAGATGTCACAACTGTATAGCACCCATCTCACGGGGGCCGGAGCCCAAGGAGCAGCCCAGTAGGAACCACAGTGCTGGGTGCTCATGGACACACGTGCAGCGGGATGGTCTGTGGTAGTGCAAGCTTGTCTGGGGTAATCTGGCTGACATCACGTATGTTCCCAGTCCAAATTCTGGGCAATGCAATGGAGCTGGTGGCATGGCCATGACGAGGGGCAATGTGTTTGAGATCATAGTTTCTAGGGTCGGAAGGGACCTGAGCAGATCATCTAGTCCGACCCCTGCCATGGCAGGAAAGAGTACTGGGGTCAAACGACCCCAGCAA
>NW_017728921.1:672824-809535 GCF_001723895.1 Crocodylus porosus | reverse complement strand
GGCCTTCCTGACCGCGTCCCCACACTGCCGGTTTCAGGAGAAACCAACCCGCTTGGGGAGCCCAGACAGAGGATACAAGCCTCAGTCTGTAACAGGTGAGTTACATTAGATAACAAACAGCACGGGGACCCACAAAAGTCATGCATATATGCACGTGTATGTTCACATGTATGCATGCGCCTACGTGTGTGCACACACGCACACCCCACCAAATGCTTCTGGACATGCGTGTAGCTTCCCCATTGTAAAATGAAGGGAACGAAGCCAAGCTCCTTTGTATGGTGCTCCATGCAAACCATGGGTCACCATAAGTATTAGGAGAATTAGGTCCCTCTTGCAGCAATATAGGGCTAGATCTCTAACCCAGGGCTTAGGGCCATCAATTGTGTTGCGGGGGGGGAAATGCATGAGTATTTAATTTCCTTTGCATGACGTACACTGGAACGGCCATGCCTCGTTCAGCTGCTTCAGCATTGCCAGCCACTTCCTTCAGGTTCATTTCTTCCTCTCATTTTAGTCAGTCTCGCTCCTACTAAGAATCCAGCTGGGGAAGCTCGTCCATCTCTGAGGAGGAAAGGCAGGGAAAGGCCTAGGATGCCAGCACACATCTAGGCCCCATGCTTCTCTCTGCCAAGATGGCAAGGGCACACAAAATGTGGTGGAGTTGCCCTGAGGCCAAGGGAAGAGAGCAGAGATGCCGGGGATACTCGGTCTGGTCAGAGAGCTGCCCAGCGCTGCATCAGCAGGGAGGCACTGCTGAACCCACCGCTCTTCAACACCAGAGAGACTTAGGATTTAAGATCTGATATCAGCCCACGTTGCCTAACGTGTTCTAGCCAGCATATTTGAAAAGCCTAGTGTAGATGAGGCCGCTGGTTTAGCACATGCCGGTCATGTCTACACGTGCATTTACTGTGCAGTACGTTACTGCACAATAAGCGTTTTTTACGCCTGTATCTACACGTGCAGGTATTACAGTGTAGTAACACTGTGTGTGGACTGACTTGGGGGTAAAAGTAGTCCCGAATCAGTCCACACACACACAGTTTCTGAACGGCAAGGCCTCTACACATGCCTTACTGCACAGTAACTAATTGGGCTTAAATTGTCTACCTGCATTATGCGGGTAGCAAATTTACGCCCAAGTTGGCGTAAGTCGCCATCATTACCGCGCAGTACAGGCACACACATGTAGACGTGCACCTGTACTACGCAGTAATTTTCAGTTACTGCACAGTAACCTAAATGACTGCGCAGTAACTGTGCACATGTAGACACGCCCGCTGAAGCCTCAGTCCGCCCATGGCTTAGGCTTGACTTGCATGATATGCAGTACTGGCAATGTCTTTCCTCCGAGGGCGCTAGCCACAAAGCATCGCTACTGTGTGCAGCTATCACATGTTAGTGTCCTGGTCTAGCTGAGGCCTAAACCACCCACTGCTGTTTAGAGAGAATTTCTCCTCCTAATCCTTGGAATTATTTGTTTAAAATAAGACACTGGAACTTGTCAAGGGACTTTTTGCAGCATATTGTTTTAAAGAAGACATTCAATTACCTCAGCCGCAATGCTTCACTGTGCTCTGATGATCTGCTAAGGGAAAAATAACTAATATGTAGCATGTTGTGTCATAGACAATTATAGAGAACATCACTTTTAAGGAAACAAGACTTGTGCCCAATTGTGCAGGATTTATTAAGTTTGCTGTTTTACAGCAACATGGCAAACAAAGGGAGGGGAACACATTTGCATTGCCTCCTGTAAAACCTTTGCCACAAGAGAGGAGGGCTACCTTCACCTCCCTCGTCCCCAGCCCGGCAGCCGGTTGGGTTGTGATAAACATCTCAGCGTTATTATTTCCTCCTTTAGTTTTACCCAGCGTGAGCTTCTTATGCAGAAACAAAGTGATTTGGCTATGGATTTATAGAGGGAGCAAATGATTTGGTCCTACATGATGAAGCATATCATGCATATTTTGTGCCTTACTTAGCTCATGGGCATGTTCAGCTCTGCACACAAGAGTGATGGAAGGCAGGCAAGAGGGAGAAGAGCTTGGGAAATGTGACATTATGCACAAGAGGAAATGCTGCTAGGATTTCACAGCTCCTTTGGCGAACAATGTGACTGAGAGATGCACTTACCGGAAAGGATAACTTAATTCATCTCCCAAACTGCAAGCATCCAGCAACCTATGCGGCAGGCAGAGGGGCTGGGAAATGCCAGCAGCTGCAGAAAGCCAGATGACTTTGCCACGGGGTCACTGCCTCCTCTGTAACCCTCCCTGCCCCTGGTGCACTAATCCCTATTGATCAACTAGTCCCGCCTAGGCCCCAGAGCATGAGTGTCGCTGGCCTGGTAGCACCATGCATGCATTTAATGTAGTGCTACCCCCACGCGAGATCCCACCCCAGTCAGGCTGTGGGATCCCTGGAGCGCATGCACTGCTTAATTACGAGGCTGTGAGCAGCTCCATCAGCATCGCGGCGTGCTCAGAGTTCAGCCTATGCGCGGGCACGTACAGCTTTTGCTGCCGTGCAAAGTTGCCCCCCGAACCGTGTGAATGTGCTTCGGTTTCAGTTTTCAAAAAACTATCCAAGGAAGACTCCCACAATGGCACGCAGGCCTGGAAATAGAAACAGCTGCTCTTCTCACAGAAAGGGAGCAGCAGCCTTCACTGAGCTGGAAAATTCTGAACTCGCTCAACACCGAACAGCGAGAATTTCTGCGGTTACACTAGGTCAGGGAAAACCGACAAGGCAGGTCGTGTCGGTGCTTGCACTTTGGGAGTCAAGTCAGCCACAAGCTGCCTGTGAGTAAGGAGAGCTTCCCTCCCGGGCACGTTAACGCATGGCTGTCCATCGTGGGACATCTAGCCCGACTGCAGACGCACGTGAGACTAACCGCTGTGCTGCAGGAATCCTGGACTGGAGGCCACTGGTCTGATCCGCTTTGGCAAGACTATGCACAATTGCTGATCCACCATGAAAGTTTTTTTAAGCTTGCCCAAGGCACCTGATGTTTCCACAGAGACCGCCAGCGAGAAATGGGCTGTGGTGCGTGTGCCGATACCCCTTAGATAAGTGAGCTCCACTGGATTTTGCTCAGCTAAATGCATGAGCTGTGGCTGTGTGAATGGGGGCACAGTTGATTTTGCTAATGAGCCAGTGGTACCGGGAGGTGTCCGCAGGGACCCGCATGGGTTCTGCCCACAAGCCAAGTTCTGGGCTTGTTGGCCAGGCAAAACAGGGGTGGGCTTATCCACAGATGTCTCCACTCCCTCCTCATGCCGGCATTTTAAGGGGTTTTTTCATGTATGTATTCATGTCTATTTTATTTTTCTCTTTTCCCTTCTCTCAGTGGCAGTACCACTGCCCTGGCCTGCCACATGCTAGAAGGAATGGCATGAGCTACAGTGCCTGAGGTTGTTTCCAGTATTAAAGAACCACATGCACCCTACAGCTCTGGATACGCAAGACATTTATTCCTCTTGTATGAGCTGCAGCCTAAATGTACTCCTTCTCCCTGGGCGCGTCTACACAGGCACATTTACTGCACAGTAACTGAAATTACTGCACAGGTATGGGCACATGTCTACACATGCACACCTACACTGTGCAATAAATATGGTGACTTACACTGACTTGAGTGCAAATTTGATACCTGCATCATGCAGGTCTCAAATTTATGCCCAGTTAGTTACTGCACAGTGATGCATGTGTAGACATCTTACTGCACAGTAACACATGTGTAGCTGCCTTACTGCGCAGTTAGTCCCAACTCAGTCCATGCGCAGCGTTAACGCGCTTTAACGCCTGCACATGTAGACACCAGCCTATTCCCGCTTACTGCACAGTAACTTACTGTGCAATAAATTTAAACTGGTGTAAATGCACGTGTAGACATGCCTGGTGTGTAGGAGAGTCTTTGCACAGAGTAACATGAGGTTTATGGAAAGGACCTTTGTGTTCAGAAGCCATTTCACAGAGGAGAAACCGTTCAGCCCAGCCATAACTTTTATAGACTTCTATCTTTTAGTTGCCAAGAATGAAAGACGTGCTGTGTCGCAGCCCTCCACACCCTTCCCTGGGGCAGAGTTTCTGCTGGTATCCTCATTTGAACACCCCCCCACACTCACTTCCTGGCACTGAGATGGGACGCTGGGCTGGACGGACCTAGGGTCTGGCCCATCTCACATTGCACTCCCACAGGGGCTGCTATTACCAGCTAATCTGGTGTGACACAGGACAGGAGACATCCTCCCCTCATTTAAAAAGTCTCTTCACAGAGACCAGCATCCACTCTGAAGTTAATTTGCTCCATCCGCAGTGGGGTGCTGCTCGCTTACATCAAGGTGAGAAAGCTGCTGCTTCAGATGCATCCTCAAAGGCTCATCATCTCCCTTGGACAAAGGGACCTGACAGGGCCTCCAGGTGATGGAGGAAGCAATCAGTGAGCTAACAAAGTGTAGGTTTAAAAGTCAAATGAGGAAGGATTTGTTCGCTCCCGGGTGGAAATGGCAGCATCCGACAGCGCGCTCGCCACTCCAGCTTTCCGGCGGGATCGGAGGTCACCCGGATTCCTTAGAGCAATATCTTCGGAAGATGATAATGCGAGTTGTCCCGGCCGATGGGTTTTCGCAGCCAGATCTGCATGGCACCTCTTCTCAGTTTGGGAAGACGTCCCTTGGACAGGCACTGGGATTTTGGAAGCACGGGACCTGGGTTCGCCAGGCTTGCAGAGGTCCTCAGTCATGATCTCTGGGCCACTTATCGTCACCGCGATGGCTGCCAGAAGGGACGGAAACCAAGGAGCAAGTCTTTGTGGAATTAAAAATTCCTACTGCAAAAGTTTATGATCTCCGTTGGCTATAAACGGGACTCGGGATGGGATAGCATCGTTCCTCCGTTGCTGGAAAGCAAAGGGCAGCTATCATGCCACCCACCACAGCGATAAAACAATGTTCTCACGAGTCCACTGCTATTTATAGAAGCAATCCTATTTCTCACATATTTGCCTCTCAGTGAGTGAGCAAGGGCACTTTCATGGCCCTGATAGATCTGAGCGCATTCAGCAGCTAATCCCAGAGGGGAAGGGGGAGGGGGAGAGCCATTACTCTATCGCTGGATAAACCGAACCTGTTTTGGGCAAGCTTTTTCTGAGCAAGAGCACATGAATAGCCCGGGTCTGGCCTGCATACCTACATGGCAAAGGGAGGAAATGTCTCAGGAAAACAAAAGTGGAAGCAGGGGAGATTTTTAAAGGACAAGAAATCTGCTTTTTGGGGGGCTTTCGGATAGATGATCTCTGCCCGAGTTCAAGAGCTGCTGGCTTGAATTCTGCTGCCTGGTTACACCCGCTCCGGGCCCAGCTTCCTGGCCTCTCCCATCGCCTCGTCTCGGGGGTTGGTGTCTTTACTTGCCTTAGCCACAGAAAGCAGTTCATCCTTGGGGAAAACCCTGCGGAAACGAGGATGGGAGGAATCTCCGGGAGTGGCGCTGCCAGCCCCCGGCTGCAGCGAGGATGTGCCGGAGCCTGCTCGCTTCTTCCGCAAGAGCCTCGGGGCAGGTCGGGGACTGGGCCGAACACCTGCTCGTGGCAGCGGGGCCGAGGCAGTCCCCGGCAGACTCCTGCCGCCCCGAGGAGGCGTCGTGCCTCCAGCAAAGGGCCCCGTCTGTCCTGCGAGGCATCAGGGAGGCAGGGGGCTGGAGACAGAGCCGGGCATCTAGAAACCAGGAGCTCGAAGCATCCCGCTTGTCCTGGTATCTGAATGCTGTGCGTGCCGAACAGGCTGGCAGGGCAGAGCCCCTGGCCGCTCTCCACTGGGGCAGGAGCAATGCACGTGCCTCCAGCCTCGTCGGCTGCACTGCGCGTTGTGGGCTTTGTTTTCCTCGCCGCGCACGTGTGAGAGAGACCGCAGCGAGTTTCTGCCTCTGTGAAGCCGCCTTGCCCCGTATCACTGCATTGCCTCCGCAGGTGGCCCTGGAGACCCTTTAGTCCAAGGTGCCTGTGCCGAAATCAGGATGGCCACCCCTCACCAAGGCACTGGCGTGGGTTTCTCAGGAGCTGGCATCTCACGTGAGGTTTCCTGGGTGCCCTTGCAATCTTGGGAATCTGATAGGGAAGAAATTCGACCGCTGGTGAAATCGCGGCGGCGTCCTGTCGCGCCAGGGGAGGCTGTCATCCAATCCCCGTGCAAAACGTGCATTGCACAAAAGGGGAGCAGAGCAATTGCCACGAGGCGCGCGCTTCTCTTGCACTTCCCATGGTTTTAATCCCGATTAGTCCAAGTGAGAACAACCCCCTTGCTTGAAGCCATGTGCTTCAGGGAAGTCGGGTCCAGCCGTGGGGAACAAGGGCCCAGCGCTCCCTCGCTGTCCAGCTCAGCGCACGGACACCTGAGATCAAATCTCCCCTCTTCGGCACAGGCCTGGAAAAGGACTCGGGAAACGTCAGATCCATCTGATGCTAGGAAAACTCTTATAAATAAAATAGTTGCTATAAAATCTGTATGAGCTCTCTCCAGTCCGTCTTGTACGGGCTATAATAAAGGGGAGACACGGTAATGACATCCAGCGACGTGACTGTATGGGAAGAAAAGCTTATTTTAAGAAGTATAAAAAGAAAAGTAATTTACAGCCTATTAACATTTTGCAAGGGTGTTAGCAAGAAGGGGGAATCCATTACCGGTGCGTTGGGGGATTTGGGGAGGTCTGAGGAGCTGTGCCGTGATGCGCTCTGCACTCCCTGCTACACCTGGCACCGCGGACCTTCGCCGTCTGCACCAGGCCGGTGCTTGGCTTCCGCCTGTCACAGGAGGTTTCCTGGTCCATCCCTGTGTCCTGGGCAAGGCGGGGGGTCGTGTTGCTCTGGAGAGGATTAAAACGAAACAGACTTTCCCTATTCCTGAAGAAGGGTGCTGGTCCCCGAAAGCTTGCAAAGAATAATTTTTCCAGCTACTTAGTTGGTCTTGTAAAAGCTATCACCTTTACCCAAAGCACCTTGTCTGCCTTAAAACATAACCGGCGTTCCTCGTTTCATGCCACTGTCTCCAGCTGAAAAATGCCGACTTTCTAACTGGGTTTCCCCCCTTGCAGCAGGCTGGGCAGGCAGAGCGGGACAGTGAGTAATTACAGTCCATGTTACCCAGCTCCTTATTCAGCTCTTCTAAGGCATGCCTCACCTGTCCAAACCTTTGTCACCAAAGCATTTAGAGCATGAAACCCAATTAAAGAGAAACCTCTTGCTGATACGATGGGATAACTACAAGAATTAGCACTTAAGTTGCATTAGCGAGAGGCGCCTGTGCTGATGACGCGCCCAGATCTGTCTTCGGCGATTATCCAGGGGCGCGGAGGGATGCCAGCCTGGGAGCACGGCGAGGGGCCATCCATCTGGGCCTGCCCTCTCCCTGCCACCGCGCCCCGCGGGGGGGTGGCTGTGCCGTGGGATCCCTGATGCCATCTGAGCCACAGGAGTCACCAGCCCTGTCTGACTCTCTCCTGACCCTTTCCCTCTTGCCTTCATAGCAGCTATTTGTGCTGCACGGGCAGTGCCTGCCTACCCCGAGTGCTTTGCAAGCACAGCCAGAGAGGGAAAGGCTGCGCGCTCCTAAGGCTGCGAGTTGCCGGGAGGGTTGCAGGAATAACCAACCAAGCGGCCTCAACTCCGGGACCTTCATTTCCACGCATCCAGCTTCTCCGAGCCCCGAGGCCTGGTCTTCCGAGACCCTTGGCCCGTGCAGGTCTCGCCAGCTTTCCACGTGTCTGGCTGCGATGCCACATCCACGGGACCCCTGGGCCACGTATCCTCTAACCCAGCACCACCATTTAGTCCTGGCTATGTCGGATCATATCACGAGGAGTGCAGTTTTCTCCGGATGCTCTCAGCTTGGTCCGTAGCAGCGGCTTGCCGTCCGCAGACTGCTTGACCGAGCCCTTGGAGGGGCCCCGGCTCTAAGAGACGCGCCACGCCGTGGCATAACCGCTGCGTGCCTCCCCAAGCAGATCAGGCAGAGCTGTTTAAATTAAGAGTTAAATAATATTGCATGTATATTACAAAAGTTAGGTAAATTCTTCCTCTCAACTGTCATTACCTAAAAAGCTTCCCAACCCCTAGATTGTAATTATGTACATGAATAATGAAATTAGCATATCTATCAACTAACTCCCTGCTCATTATAGATACAGGAGGGCTTTGTGGGAAGTTCTCTGTGTTCAGATTTCAAATCAGCCGCAGACGTCGTCTCCACGGGCTCGGTCCATGGGCACATGCCGTGGCTTGGGTTGTGCAGAAGAGTCTAATGCTTGCTGTGGTTGAGTTGGGTTGCTCCGTCTTGCCCGTGCACTGGCGCCATGCCCTCTCCCCGCCTGCCTGGGATCCCCGTGCTGGGGTGCAGCAAGCTTGTGCCTGCGCTCCACCGTTGAGCAAGTCTGCGCGTCCTTTCCCTTTGCTTTTCTCCCTGGAGTCTGCACGCCAGCAGGATAATGCTGTCCTGTGCCCGGCACTGCTGGGTTCAAGCTCAGGTGACAATATTGCTCTAATGCTGCATCTCAGGCCTGAAGCAACTCGCCCATGAACTTACCCACCACCTGCTACCCAGGGCCCAGGGGCGTTGGAGTAAGTAATGCCTCGCTTAGCATCTTCCAGGCCAAAAGATATGGGGTAGGGGTTATGCAATCCGTGGCCTTTTCCAGGAGGACACCCATGCAACATCCAGCAGGACTAGGACCCAGCAGCGGGGAAGGGGAGAGTCTGATGGCTTGAGCTGCTGGGTGCTTGGTATCGTGCTTTGCACAGGCCTGGAGAAGCGATTGGATGCAGGGGTCCTTGTTACCCAGGCAAACCAACTTCCAAGAGAAGTGGTGCTGGCTCCTGCCCTGGGGGTGTTTAAGAGGAGGTTGGATGAACACCTTGCTGGGGTCGTCTGACCCCAGTACTCTTTCCTGCCATGGCAGGGGGTCGGACTCGATGATCTGCTCAGGTGCCTTCCGACCCTAGAAACTATGAAACTATGAAAAGATGAGGCAGGACAGCATGGACTGGGATTTCAGTGTCTTCTCTCTCGGTCCAGCAAGAGCCCCAGAGCCCTTGTCTTCCCAGGGCAGAGCTCGGATGCACCTCTGCTACCTGCTGCAGAGACCCGCTACCCGACAACTTAAATCTCCCCGTGGAGGGATGTGAAAAGTACCAGCGACCCCTGCTAGCCCCGTGGCTACCTCCAGCCTCTTGCCTTGCGCTTCCCAGCATGATCTCAAAGCAAGCTGAAAATGCAATCGCGAGGCAGCACAAGGACCGTGCAACCGGGGAACGGCAGCCTCTCTGCCTCCCGGCTATCCCTGGCCAGCAGCCTTGTGTCAAGGCGATGAGCAACAAGCCTTTCCTGCGGTTGCAAATGGCCCAGAAGTCCCGGCAGCCGGTCTGTGCCGGGAGGCGAGAGCAGGGGCCGCCCCACCTGGGTGTCACTCCGGAGGGGCAGGATGCCGCCGGCCGGCCGGACGATGGAGCTGGGCAGCGCGCTGCCCCCGGCGCAAAGGACCTGCCTTGCGGAAGGCAAATTAGGACTAGCGATGTGCGTGGAGGGAATGGGAATAGCGATGTGCGGTGACACCGGAGCCTGTCCCTTGCTCGCTGTTGTGTTCACACCAGACGTTTCCCGGGAAGGGGCCCATGAGCTCAGGGCACTTTCACCCTTGCAAACCAGCCCGGGCTAATTTAGCAAGCTGTTAACATCTCAGGAATGTGTGAAGGGAAATGTGCACATCGAAAGCGCGTACAATGGGAATAACCTTCCCGTGCGCCAGGCTACGGAGATTGTTCCTTGACTGTAATTGGGGACCTAGTAATTAGATGATGGCAAAATGTACCAGAAGCTCAGTTTTCAGTCTGTGGTCCAAATTACAAACCATCATATTTTGAAAGTGATGCTGACATTCCTCAGCCAGGAGGCTTTGCCAAAAACAACGCGAGCGAGGCTTTTCTTGGCACGCACTCAAAATCAGGGCCTCAGCAGCGAAACTGAAAACATTTACACAGCTGGACCCAAATCACCCTATTTTCTGAAGAGTGTGTCAGAGCCTGAAGCCCTCGGTGGATTTCTGGCTATTCTGAAGGATCCTGTGTTCTTGCAACGCACCAGCCGTCCACATCTAGGAAATCGAATCCACGAGGGCGAGTGGGTGGTCTTTCTATTAAAGTCCAAAAATAAAAAATCAAAAATCCAGAAGAGCCTCCTGGGGATTATGAGAACTAACCTGATATTTACCCCGGCCTATCAATATACATGCCAGGCATATTATATTTGCATATATAGATATGGAAACCTCATCATTTTGCAGTATGTATGTAATGGCTAATAAATGCATTAGCAAACCACTAATGAAAACAAATTGAAACCAATGTCACAAATTACAACTGTGTGAGGAATTACCTTTCTGCGTGTTTTTCCTATGCTAAAGATCCTGGCTATATTTTTTATTACATCAGTCACATGCGTTGCTTATGCATTATACATCAGTCTTGGAATCCGGTATGCCCAGGCAGTGTGCGAATGGGTATGGAAAGATACAGCAGGCATGTCCACTCTGTGTGCGCAGCATATGGCAAAGCCAGAAAACTGTCTCTGAAGACAATCTCGCAGTTCACATTTCCACTAGTTTCTGGGTTTCTTGCAGAGATGGAAAATAGAAATGTAGCTTGAGCAGGGGGAGATCTGTCACTCCCTCAATAAAGCCATTCCTTCTGCTCAAGACACTCAGGGGGCCAAATGCTGGTTTGAAAACGGGTGCGTTTCCACTGGGTGCCAGCTCCTGGCTCTGGCTGCAGCAAGTCGGTCGGGCCCCGCTGTTTTCCCTGCAAAGAGCATGCTGCAGGACAGCAAAGGCAAAGGAAGAGGCTGGAAAACCCTCCTACAATACAAGACGCCCGAGCCAGACCCGGGCCCGAGGCACTTGAGGACACTCATGTTTCTCAGAAGCACTTCTTTCTCTCTCCCCTTTTTCCCCTTTAACTTCAGAGCCTGCCAGCCTTTCCTCCCCTCTGATTTTTTTTCTCTGAACTTGTTGCCAACCAATTACAAAGGCAATAACAGCCTTGCTACCCTGCCCTTGCGTGCCTTGATAGGATGCAAGCCTGGTTCTGGCCAGAGCCAAGTTGTTAGTGAGGCTTCTTGACAGGCATCTGAATTGAAGATCTGCGTGATGTCCTACTGACATCTTTTCCGCTCTCATTGTATTCCTCTTTGACTAAGTGCAAAGTGTGAGACAGCCGCTTTGCTCATCGGCTGACACGGGTCTTTAGGTAAATGTGATATCTTTTATTAGACCAACTAACTATGTCCTTAAACCAGCACTGCTACAGCCAACAACCCTCCTATGTCCTTGGACCAACATTGCAGCCTACTTGGTCCAAGGACATAGGAGGGCTGTTGGTGGCTGCAACCAACACTCCTCCTATGTCTTTAGACCAACACTCATCTGCATTTGGTTGTTGCCCCCGCCTGAGGTCTCCTTTGGTTTCAGTGATCTTGAGAAAAGGTGCATGTATTAACTCTGAGATCGCCATAGCCCCTAGGAGTGGATCCAGACCCCGTTGCTCTAGGCACGGTCCAGACACGCAATGAAAAGGCTGCCTCTGCCACAGGGAGCTTGCGGTCTGAGCGCGCGTTCAGCTGGGGAATTGGGAAGTCAGCGTATTCGCTGGGATGTCTGACACGAGGCTTCGAACAGAGGCCCTCGCTGGCACTACTGTGCTGGCTCCCCAAAGACACGGAGGAGACACTTTTAATAGAATTTCAACTTTTGTTTTAAGTTAAAATCTTCCAAACCGTTGTCCTTAATGCAAAGCCTTTTGATTCAAAATACATCTAATTGCAACCTAAAGCGATCTGCGATATGTGAATGGCTCTCTGATTAATTCTTCTCCTTGGCTGGTCCTTTCTCTCTGTTCTACTGAACAAGCCTACACATATTATTGGGATTAATGCTGCCTAATACATAATTAATGAAACTGCATAAATATGCAGATTCGCAAGTGCAGATTGACTGCCATGGTCATATCCCTGAACACTGTGGTAACTGATTGGATGCTCTTAATTACCATATTTAAAACTGTTTCCACAAGAACATGGGCAAACAACTCCAGAAGGGAAGAATATTGTTTGAGGTAGGGAGACAAGCCCTTTTAGAGTCGTAGCTAAGGATTATAGTACCTGCTAGGCACCACCACTCAGATGGACTTGGAGCTATACATGCTCCCTGCAGAAAACCTTGGGCACTGGGGAGAAAAATCTCATGCATGGGAAGGGGAAAGGTTGCCTTTCCACTGGTCACTCAGCCTCAGGTTTCTTCAGAGCTGGGGCTGCATCCTGGGCCATCTGCGTAAAAAATCTCCTTGCTGTTCGTTCATGCCGAGTGCCAGCTCAGAAGCGAGATGTAGCTTGCAGCGATGCAGAGCAGTCGTGTGAAAGCACTGGGAGTAGGTAGCTTTAGCATGGTCTCGGGGGCTGGGCGCCGGATGACACTTGGGTCTATCAGAATATTCTTGACTGCCTCGGCCATTGGATCAGGCCTGGGAAAGAGCTGAGAGAAGATGATAATAGGGTGCCAGGGGAGGCCAAGCAAGGGTCTTTGCTCAAGCCTCACGGCAGCCGTTCCAGCCCGAGCACCAGCCTCTATGGCTCTGCTTTTGGCTGGGGTGTAACCAACACCATGTCCAACAAATCTCAGCTGTGCTGTTTAGGCAGTGATGAGCCTGGGACCTTCCAGTCCACGTGGAGCGGGACGGTACCGGGAGGAAGGGAGCCCCGGAAAGCTAAGTATTAGAAGCAGGAGCGGGACAAGGATGAGCACTGCAGGCTGGAAAGGGCTGGAGGAAGTTGAGCACTTCTCCACCAGCCTCCAGAATGGGGCCAATACAGCAAATACCCCCTTCTCCAGCCTCCCTTCCCTTAACAAACCACTCACTTAGGGCTAGTAAATCACCGGACTTGCACCCAGGGCACGAACGCGATGCGGAAGGAAGGGAAAGCACGAACAAACGGTTTGTGAAAGCAGGATAAAGATTGTGCCTCCCCCCACTCGGCTCCTGGGTAGCACTGACAGCTCCTTGGAGGAGCTCCAGCGCGCGAGGACGGCTGTCAGTCATCAGGCGCGGGCGCTGCCAGCTTCTAGCAAACAGGCTTGGACGGTCCAAATACACGCTGCAGAGGACCCGAGCCCCTCCGGCGTGGGCCCGCGACTCGCTCGGTGGGAACAGGAGCCCCAGCTGCATGGTTATTGGGGGCTGCGGCTGGCAGAGCTCTTCCTTGCTCCCTCTCAAGTGGAAGCGGATGGCACGTTTCCCTGCTTGGCTAGGGCTTGCGCAGTGGACAAAGGCCGATAATGTGGATGCATAGCAGCCCTGCAAGAAGGGCAAAAAGATCCCAAAGCTCTTTGCAAAGGAGGGATCAGAGGAAAGTGGGGCTGGAAGGGACCTCACGGGGTCATCTAGTCCAGTCCCTGCTCAAGGCAGATCATCCCTGACTAGACCATCCTAGGCAGGCGTCTTGAAAACTTGCAAGGATGGAGATCTCCCAACTTCTCTAGCCAGCCTCTTGCCCATGCCTGACCGCCCCCTGAGCCAGAAAGCTCCTCCTCATCTCCAACCTCCCCGTTGCTCTTACAGCTAGAGAGAAGCCCATCCCCACCCTCTCTGGGATGGGAACATTGTCCCATTTGCTAATCTATGGGGTCAAACTGCCCCGGGAGAAACGAAACAGCAGCTGTTAGAGAGCCTGCAAGGGTGGGGGAGGATTATGCTCCTGCATTTAAAGCACACATCTCCTGTAGCTTTCTGCAGATGCCATTAGATGTTTAATGAAGTGGAATAAATGAGAGCACGAGCATGCGGGTTTCGCCGAGCCCCCAGCCACCTGCCCGCTGGGGCAGAAATAACCAGGTCGCTCTTTCACTCCAAGGCCCCTTGCCCCTCACCACGTGGACCTGAAAGAGTCACTGAGGAGACGTCCGAGCCTTTGAAACGTGTTCTGGGGCTCCCAGGCTCCCACCCGCCTTCGGCCCCGGGGGTATTTTCTGCAGTGTTCAGGAATCACTCAGAGCCAGCACCCAAACTTGCGCTCATCAGCGCTGCACCACCCATCCTGCTCCCCCCTCGCTGTGCCCTGCTAAGACTGACTTCACCACCCTGGGTCAAGTTCAGGCCCCGCTGCTTCCCTGGTTGCACACCCAACCCTTTTGAGATGCCCAAAGCAGTCGGGCAACGACAACCAAACGGAGCAGAAACTGCCTCCACACAAGTGGGTGCAGGATCATGACCTGTCCTGCACAGAGCATGTCCTTATTGCGAGGGCTATTTACACAGCATCTTTTATGCTACCTAATGCAGTGAGCACTCAGCAAGCAATTATACAGCAGGGAACAAAGCCCAGGCCACTTCTAGTGCTACAAAAACTCTGCCTTTCTCCGACAAAGGGACAAATGAGAGAGGCATCACCTCCAAGCCACCCTCTGCAGGACTGAGAGAAATGAAGAGCCTGTTAATGAAAGTCATAATGATCTGAAAACACTTCTGCTCTCTTAAGGATGGCTCCTCCGGACAATGGAGGGGATTGAGCGTACCTGGCACCTCGGCCGCAGGGCCCGGGAGATAAGAAAGCTCTATTTTGTCTGGCTTTTTCATGGAGCTGCTGTAGTGCAGACTGGATGTCTGGTACGAATGGGAGCGTGGATGTTGTCAGGAAGATCCGTGCCTGTGCCGACGACACCAGCAGTGCCGGAGGAGGCTTAGCATGGCTGGTGCTGGCTTCCAGGGTGCACAGCCCCGTGTCGGATAGTCCTGAGCGGGGAGACCTCCTCCCAGGGGCAGCCAGGCTGCTGGGTCCAGGTCCCATCCAGCCTTTCTTGCTTTAGCTCTTTGCAGCAGGAGCAAGCCACCCACCAGGCTGACGCACGTGTCTCCACGTGCAGAAGATGCTGCAGTACAGACGGCGACCGCTCCCCGTCGCTCCTTCTCTTCATCTCGGGGGAGGCTCAGTGACACTATGGGGCACTGACACATTCACGCGCACACCGGGCTGTTCCCCTCCTGGCTCTGTGCTGTGGCCGTGGCTGCTGCTTTGCGAGAGCATCCACAAGCAGTGACCTGGACTGTCCTTGAATTTCTGGAGCAGTGGGTGGACTGGACACCCCACAGCGGCCAGCGCTGGCTCTGGGACCATGCAGCCCATTAGCCCCGTCTGAGATGGAGAGGCCTGCTGTGCGCTGGTGCGTCATCACGCTGGTTCAAAAGGGAGATGCCCAGTTGAGAGATGAGGCCAATGGGGTGACGAATTGGGGATAGGTGAATGCATTTGCCGACACTTGGCTGCTTTGGGAGCAGAGAGAAAAGTCAACTTAAGGCAAAGCACTCCTAACTCGGTGCTGTGCCCTGCCTCTCCTCTGCCAGTGAGGCCGGGAGGGTCCCAGCAAGTGGGCTTGCGGGGGCCAAGTGCCGGCGTTGCTACCGCGCCTCATCTGCCGGCAGACATGAGCACTTGCCCTGGGATTTCACTCTCCTTCCCTCCCTCCTTCTGCAGAGGGGAGTGCAATGGCCCGTAGGCTCAGCATCAAGGGTAGGGCAAAGAGGGGGGTCTTCCAGTGTCCCTTCATGCCAAGAAGGAACCAGTGGGACTGCCGGGTGTTGAATGGGGCGGCCAAGACCCCGGGAGGCAGTCGTGCCCATCTCCTCCGCAACAGCGCAAGGTAGCAGCGCTGCCCGGGCCCTGGTTGCCACAGGGGAGCCCGACTGTGCAGGGGGCGAGGAGCCTGGTAATGCTAACCTACTAATACAGGGCAAATGCATCCTGCTGATGTGAGGGGGAGATGCGTCTGTCTGGGGGCAGGAGGGCGTCTGGCTGCAGTCAGGGATGCTCTTTGGCCCCGTACGTTCTCCAGGGTGGGATGGGTCATGGGTTTGGGTGCTCCCCTGCTCACCTGCGAGCTCTGTTCACCCCCATCAGCTGGCTTCGTTGCCTATATTTTTCCCCATGTCTGACTTGGTCCTTGCTACTCGTGTCCCTTCTTCGCCCAGAAATGCTTGATGCGTTTCTGTAACCCAGGGTAAATCACACGCCTGTGGCTGCCGGGGAAAGGGCAGTGTTGCCCCCTGTGAAATGGAGCCAAGGGTGTGCACGGTGCCAAGCAAAGTAGAAGAGGGGGGAGACGATGATGAAGATGATATCAAGCGTCTTCCCAGACTCCCTGTCTCTTGGTGAGACTTCTGCACCTTGGTTTCCTCCTCTGACCCTAGGATTTGATGCAGCCGTTGGGCCCAAAGGCAAAGCGATTCCTGGATGCGGCCCCTAACGAAGTGCTCAATCGCGGCTCCTCCTAGCTCAGTTCGCTGCTTTAAGGTAAGTTCCTGGCTTGGCATGGGTGGAAGCGACAAAGCCGCTTCATTAATGTTAACGGGAGGAATGAACCTAAATCACAGAGTGCTCTGCTAAAAGCATTTCCTGTAATGCCGTAAGAAGGTTTTTAATCTAATAGCTCTCTCTGCATGGCTGAAGCACCTTTTAATTTACACGCTATTATATACAACATTTATTTTAAGTAAAAATATAAAGAAAAAAAACTGTCTGGAGTAGTGGAGTTTGGAGGTTTCTCCAGAAAGGCACTTGAGTGGTTTAGTGTCCTGATAACGTGTACAAGTGCCCCTGGGTACTTAATGGCCGCTCTGTTTCGTGCCGTTTGATCAAGGAGGCATCAATAATCATTAGGTTTCTACCTAGACCCTCAAAACTGCAATCGGAGGCTTTGGTCACGGATGACTGGGATCAACGATGCCCTAAAACTAGTTCTGGGGGCAGTGACTTGCCTCCAGCCGCTGCAAATGTGCTTCCCTTCCCAGTGAGATGGGATCACTGCAGCGGAGCCCAAGGGATGGCAGGACTGCAAAGGAGAGCGGCTTTGACAGGGCTGTCGGGGCAGTGAGAAGGATGGCTTTCTCTGCCGGCTCCCGGCAGGAGCAAGGGGTTTGTGAAGGAAGGAGCAGGAGCTGCGTGCGGGACTTCGAGAGGAGGAACAGGCCGCACCGTGCAGCGCCGCAGCCTCGCGCTGGGGCTTGGTCTGGGGTGAACGGCACAGGGGACTCTTGCTTGAGGAGCTGCGCCCCGGGGAGGTGTCATCCCGCTCATCCGCAGGGATGAACCCATGGGGGTTCATCCAGTGTTTGAGCCTGGCTCAAGCAGCAACCTAACATCCCCGGTCAGGAAGAGTCGGGCAGTCGGCTGGGCGAAGGGGTGCCTTGCCTTCGTGCCAGCCTGAATTTCGCTCTCTGCTCATACTTTTGCGGAGCCCAGTCCAGACAGGATGGTTTAGGAGACCTGCACGTCGAGGTCTCGCAGGTCTCGGACCTGGGCAGTATCGTGCTCCCGATAACCCCAGCGCTCCCGTCTTGGGCAAGCGCTGTGATGCTTCCCACGCCCTCGTGCTGGCTTTGCCCTGCTGTGACATCCCCCCGACCTCAGCGGAGTCTGCACTGACCGAAGCCCACAGCCGTCACCTCCAGGATCTCATGCTTTTTCTCCAGCAATACAATAGATCGGATCTTTCCTTTTTTTCCTAATAGCAAAACCTTTTCTCCACCCCCCCACCCCCCGTGCAAGATCTATTGAGCATGTGCACAACAGGCTATAACTCAGACCAATCAAAACCAATTTACAAAGGCCACTTCTACTCCAGGCCACATTAAAACCACCCACCCCCCTGCCATGCACACACACCCACACACACACTTCAGCCTCCTGGTGCAAAAGTGGCTTTGAAAATAAAAAAAAAAAAACCTCACAAGATGTCTTTGTTCGTGATGGGGAATGCATGCCTTTTCTCTCCAGGCTTAGAGAGTGCCAGCCCAAAAAGGAAAAGCTTGTGAACATTATAAGCAGCTGAAAGCAGGAGCTGAGCATGGAAACACTTCTCCAGCTTGAAGGGCAGCACTTACTGCTCTGCCCGCCACAATGCAACCCAGGAAATGCCGGGCACTTCAAATGGGCTTTCATGCTGCTCTATTTTTAATGAGTAAATGCCTGTCTGAAAGTCCATCCCCAGGGAAATTACAAACATGCTTTTTTTTTTAGCCGCCTGGAGTAGCCACCACCCCCCGGTAAAGCCCAGCAACAAGCTTTGAGACGATGCACAAGGAGCCCCGCTAATCTGCCAGGGAATTTAAGGGTCCCTAAAAGTGGACGCGGGAGATGAGGATGGAGTAGATGGGAACAGCCTGATAAAGGTCCTTCCCTCCTGGGGCCTGTGAGTTTATCAGGCCCAGAGATGGGGACGCTCGGGGGCACAATGTCTGACTGCAGAGGTGCAAGGGGTGTTATTCTGGCTCCTTTCTGCCCGGGGTTTAGCAGGAGGAGCCTTGCAGACTCGGGCACCCCTGGTTCCCGGCTGAGCTTGACTGAAGGCTCTGCGTTTTGTCCTGAGGGCTGCATGCCTGCGTGAGTGTGTCTTGCTGACAAAGGCAGGCAGAGATCTGTCAAGCTCACGGGGGAGTGAGGAGGGAGGGGAAGCCGGGATCCTGTCGACTTGATTGTGCTGGGGAAATCAAATGCATTATTGTGTCACTACGTCGGCCCATTTCCCAATATTGCAAGTCGCAGAGATCCTCCTCATCCCCAGAGGACCTCTTTTCAGTGCTCCCTTCTAAAGAGATGTTTTGTATTTATTTTGAAGCCTGTTGGTAAGAGCGAATGTTTCCAAAAGACCCCCCAAAAACACCGGTTTGGGGGTTTCTTCCTGATCCAAAGGTTCTCTCCCACTTGCTGCTCGGTCCCTGGCTTGCAGCGAGCCGTCCAGAGGCTGAAGCGAGCAGGGCCTGATGGAGAGACTGCGCGTCTCCATTTCTGTGCGGCTTTGAAGCTGCCACTTGGAGCTCATGCATATGGATGTTGTCTGCATTGCTTCAGGAAGTTCTGGAAGAGTTTAGGGCAGAAGTGTGGCAATGCGATGATCCGGGGGAGCACCAAGAGCGCCCGGACCAGCTTCCCTGCCGTGGCATCCCACCCCCCAGCGCTTCCTGGCCAGCTCTTGGGGAGAAGCGTGTTCAGTTTGGAGTAGAAAGCCAAAAGGAGCGGGCAGATCGCCTTTGCCCTGTACCGAGACCGGTATCTCATCTGGCTAACGCGGGTCTGCCAGGACAGTGTCCAGGCTTGACGCGAAGATCGAGAGAGAGAAAGAGAGACTCCTGCACTTCCCTTGTTGGTTTGTTCCGAGCATTAATCACCTCCACTTGGGAGAAGAGAAATGTTGTGTCTAATTTCCCATCTACATTAATCTGGCCTCAGCTTCCAGCCACTTGCTCCTGTCCTGCCGTTTGCTGGCATTTCTTGCACACTGTCATCCAGGCACCTCTCAGGCTCAGCCGCGATGCATTTGCGAGGGAGCAGCTGGGTGATTTTCCAGCAAGGAAGAGCATCCACCCTTGCTGCCAGCATGCCAAGCCAGGAGCTCCTGGCGAGCTGTTTGCTCACGTGGACTCGGCCCAGCTCGGTGCCACCCACACGTGCCGGTAGCCACCAGCTCCCGGGGCAGCCAGAGCCTGGTCTCTACCCACCTCCGTGAGGTGCAGAGCGGGGCGAGGGTGCACCGAGCACGGCGCTGTGTGTGCCGGATTACCATCCCGAATTGCCTGTGACTGCTGAAGAGAGAGCGGAGGGCATGGGTTTGGCCGTGTCAGCGGCTCTTCTGGGTCACTGAATCCAACGGTGCTCCAAGTGATTTGCAAAGGCAAAGCCCCTGCAAGGGACAGGGATGATACTAGTGCAAGGCTGAGCAGATTTGCACGGCAGGAGAGGCATGGAAAGAGCAGAGCACGGGGTGGGCTCGGAGGCCAAGGGCTGTTCATAGCCCATCAATGCAGGTCCTTCAGGAAACTTCGCCCCGTGACTCTCGGGTGGAAAGCCACCAACCAGAGCTTGGGGCACAAGCATGGAGGAGGCAGGGGGAAGCAAAACAAAGCCCAGCACCGTGTTACAAATGAATCACAAACAGCTTTGCAACCCCAGCGTCACGTACCTGATGCCGCCAAAGAGAAGAAGGGAAGCTGAAGCAACGGTGAAACCATGCGCAGGGCAATCCCGGGTCTGTTTTGCATTAAGCCCATTTGGAGGCTGAGCTTGCTGCTACGACAGCTGGCCACGCTCGGTCAAAGAGAATAAGAAAGTTTTTGTGTTTTTTTTTTAAAGATGCGTAATCGGTTTCTTATGTACCAGAAAAGAAAGGCTTTCTGAGCTGGATCACCTATTTTCTTGTCAAAAGACTTTGGACAAACCCTCATCATGAATAAACTGCCTCGTGATCGTTCAAAAGCGGGCTTTTTATTTGAAGTCAGATTGCAGAAATGGAAGGCAGAACCTGGAGATAATGCAGAACAGGGGAAGGCAGGCGCAGGCCGCGGGGATGCCCCACGCTCCTGGCTCCCAGGACAGCCCATCCTCAGGCCTCGTCTTCCTCCCCCAGCCCCTCGAACTCGGACCTGGTCCCAGCCGGGACTAAGCAAAGGGGGGAAATCCCATGCAGAGGCCTGCACAGGCAGCACCGGGCCGGTCCCCGCGGCGTGGTTGTGGCCTCTTTCAGCCCCTGCCTCTGGGCCTAATCTGTGCTGCGACACGAGTGTAAATAGCCTGCCCGCAGAAATGGGAGCTTTATTTATACTTCAGTGCCAGCCTCGCTCCTGCTATTAGACATCTCATCAAGGCTTCTGATTTAAAGATTGCCACGGGGTACTGCGTCAAGGGCCCTTTCACAGCTCTGCGATCTGCCGGAGCCGTGGCGTTGCATGGGAGGCGACGAGTGGCCCAGGGATCCTCGCATGGAAGTACCCGTTTCCCATACGCACGTGCGGCTGCTGTGCCAGGCGTGTTGCCTTTCAGTCTGCCTCAGCCAAGAGCTGGAGGGGATGTTGAGCAGAGAGACAGCCCGTGCCACACCAGCCCCAAGAGCGTGGCATCCCTCCCGGCTGCTGCAGGAGGTGGGAACGGGGCTCCCGGGGATGGCTGCCTCGTGCACCTCCTGGGAGCTGCTTTTGTCTTCAGCACGTGCTTTTCTACAGGCTCCCACGATCACGGGAGACGCCGCTCTGCCAGTGGCTGTGCCACGGGTGGGGTGCCAGGACGCCCAGCAGGCAGGGCGGGGGCGGTGGCTGCAGGTGCTCGTGCAATGCTTCACCCGACGGGTGCAACGCGAGGAGGCATCTTCGCTGCAGCAGAAGCCGCGCAAGAGGCCCACCAGCTTGGCAAGCCGTCAGGAGCAAGGCTGAGCTGAAGGCTCGCACGACAGGCCGGTTTTTTGTGGCGCGTCCCTCCCTGCGCCGGTCAAAACGAGGGAGCGCAGGGACGTGCGGCCACAACGGCACGAGAGCGCCTTGGCATCCTTTACATTCATTGCACAGCCTGGTGGCTGCCGACTGAGCCAAGCCGGCGTGAACGGCAGGGAAGTCCTCAGGTGGGAAGAAGGGCGCTCCCACCCCCACGGTCCCCTCCTGCCTCGCACGTGGCTGTGGGGATAACGGGCGGCTGTCGGCAGAGACCCTGGCCCTCCTGACTTGCGGCCCGGCACCCCGGTTTGTCCTTCACGTAGTAGCAGGAAGGCCAGGCACCGGGAAGCTGCCCCCATCCCCTCCGTGCCGCCTGGCGTGGTGCAGCGCCCGGGACAAGCGAGGAGGAGGCTTCCTGGGACCACAAGCCTGCATTGTGTTTTTTGCTCTCTCCAGGCGCAAGCATCTTCCCTGGCGCTGACTGACACGCGGTAGAAAGCCTCTAATGTTTGCTTTTATAAATGGAAGCAAACTTGAAAACCATGCTTCCCCCCGCCCCCCCTTCTTACCTTGGCCAATCGATTATGAACAGAGGCGAATTTCAGCCCTTTGTCTTGGCCGCCCGTCTGCGGAGAGGACCACTGGAATTTTAATTGTCCACGAGCTCTAATAGGTGTAATAGCCTTGTGTGTTACATATGCATTAATTAAGTAACACTGCATTTAGCTCCAAATCATGCGGAAGGCGCGTGCTGTGTTTGCACAGACATAAATATCTTCTCAGTTAGAGTGCAGACTAATAGCTTTGCTCTCTTGGAATTGCGGTATTTCTATTCTGCGGAAAAGGGGCACCCCAGGAAAAGGGAGCAGGCGTTTGGGGTGCAGCCAGGGGAAGCCAGGTCCCCCGTACACTGGGCTCGCACGCGGCCTTGCGGGCATCGGGAAGCTCGGAGGATTTTCCGGGGGCTTTGATGCCTGTCTGCAGCGGAGCAGGGCAAAGCTGCTGCAGCGATTCACACGTTACGGATGAGCCCGTTGAACAAACAAACTGCCTGGCAACCTGTTTGTGGGCTCTTCATTAGCCAGATTTTTCAAGCCTGCTGTTTCACTGCAAATGCAATCATTGCCGCATTCCCTAAGCAGTAAATACAGTGCTGCGTGGGACTGCGAGGGAACAGGGAAGACAAAAGGATATAGTATAGTGAATATAATATATTCTCATCTTGATCCTCGGGGAACTTCCATGCATTTAGATGAGAAAATCCCAGTAGGTCATCAATGCAAGGCTCTCTTTTTTCTTGTTGTTGTTTAGCCCCAGTATCAGTGGCAATACCTTCTGGTTTAGTGGAACCCAGCTCTAACATCAAAGGAGAAGTTGGGGTCACACGTCTTGGGGGAGCGTCCACACATCAGCTGGCCACGTCTTTGAAAAGCATTTGCTTTGCCTAGGCATCATTTTGATCTGTGGTACATACAGACAGTGCATGGTCCGGGCTTCAATTTGTAGGATTAGAGCCCAATTAGAGTCATAGAAAATGAGGGTTGGAAGGGGCCTCGGGAGGTCACAGCTAGTCCAAACGCGCAGCATTAGCGAAGGTAAAACATCTTCAGTCCCCCATTCCTGCAGCCTCCATTTCCTTTGCAGAAATATGCAGATTAGTGGCAAGTATTAATCCGCAGAGATTCCAGGAAACAGGACGCCTTTCCCCGAAGAAGTATTGTGCATGTGTGTGCGTGCGTGTGATGGGGGGTTGGGGGGGGGTGTGCGTGCGTGCGTGTGTGTGTGTGTGTGTGTGTATACATTTTTTTTTAAAGGCAAAGAAAGAGAGGGCAAAAGGCTCCATTTCTCTGAAGAGCTAAGAGAAATTTCATCTGATTGCAAAATAATAAATGGTCTGCTCCTTCTGCACGCTAAGTCTGGCGGACAAATCTGGGTGGAGGGCAAAGTAAGTGCAACGTCCGCGTGTAATGAGGTAATGATTTCTCGAGATCTTCCTTAAAACATGTCTGAATTCAGATATGGAATTTGCATAAATAACTTATGCCTTTCACTTTTTCCTCGTGGAAAATCCACCCCGTTGCCTCTCTCGCTTTCTGATTTTTTTGCATCCTCCCCGGCTCGGAGAGGAGGATTTGCCATATTACGCTATTCTTTCCAATTGTAATCAGCCTTAAATCTGAATAAAAGCAGCAAATGGCTGCCTACTGCTCAGGGCTTCCCCCCCACCCCCCATGAAAGCAGCAGCAGCAGTAGCATTGAGTCAGACTAGGAAAGACATGACTGCAGCTCTCAGTTTTCATTAGTATTCACGGAGCATCCGACTCCAGAGAGGATTAATAGACTCTGATGCCTAATATCCTGGAGAACAATTAATTTGCCCACAGTTTTGTCATGGTTGAAAGTCAAATGCTGGAACAGATCGATGCACTGAGCTGCAAGTTGAAGCACTGCAACCTTCTGCTGGAGCTGAATTTTAATTTTCCCATCATCATTTCCCTGCCATTCCCAGCACACCAGTTTTCTAATAGATCTAAAAGCCTCTTACCTTCTCCCATCACATGTTGGTCTTCATAACAAAAGTCTATGTTGATTGTTCAAATATTAGAGCCGCGTATTGCTCTCCATTATGGGATTAGAGATGTAGTGGGCCCCTTGTGTTTTGACCTTTTTCTGTCTCGTTTCTGTTGAAATTGTATGGAAAATTCTGGCCTTTTGTAATTAAAACTGAAATAGAATGGAGGAATCAACCATTTTCTAATTACTCTGGATTCCTGTTTCCATCTAGACGGGGTTATTTGTGCAGAAATGATGTTAGGTGATTATGCCACTTAAAAAGCCGAATCAATAGAACCGCGAAAAATATTCTGCTGTCGCCCTGCATAGATGCTGGCCTATCTCTGCTGAAGTCAACGGAGTTAATCTGCATTTATACCAGCATAATGCTTGACCCACGGAGCTCGCTTGCCTTCTCGGCCAAATTGTCTGTCTAGTGCACGCGGCGCTACGAAGCCTGGCGCGCGCGGCAGAACTGGGAAAACCCCATCTCGATAAGCCGTCTTAGGGGGTGGGTGTGGGGAAAGAGTGCAAGCCCAGGCAAAATTTACTGCCCTCATTAAAAAATGGAAAGCGAGCCATGGCTGGCAACGGAGATCTGACTCTGCTGAGCAGGCAGCTTCCCAAATGTCCCATTGGACAAAACATTTGGTAGCAACTTGTCTGGGACACCATCTGCTAGCAGACACGCTGGTGACGGGCCTATTAATGGCCCTACATGGTCTGAGCCTCTCTCCCGCTCTCATGACAGCCCGGTTTAGGATGCTCGGGGATGCCGTCTCCGAAAACGGGGACCCTGGGAAAGCCTTGTGCACACACGGTCTGTGCAGAGGACGCCCCTTGTGCTCGGTGCCCTGAAGACTCTTGTTTTGTGAACTCGCTCTCGCATCGTTTGTGGGTGGCAGCCCCTGCACGCAGGGGTTCAGCACCCAGCCGACATCCTTGCTCGGGGCTAAAATGTTTCACGTGCTGCTTGGCCTTGCAGCAGGAGGGGCAGCTGAGCGAAGATGAAAGCAATGCAGAGATGAGGAGGTGTTTTCCGTGCCCGTAGCCCGCGCTGGGGTTAGCGAGAGGGGCAGTGGGCGCAGAGCACAGAACGGGCGCCCACCTCCGCGTTGCAGGTCCGGCCCCCCAGGCCCGGGGAGCCTGGATGTCTGCTCAGGAGCCAGCGTGAAATGAGCGGGTGGACTCCCGCGCATCTCCATCGTCGGGAAGTCGGGCTGGAAGGGACCCCGCTCGAGGCAGGATCACCCCTGACTAAATCAGCCCGTCCGAGTGCCTGTTCTTGGAGATCCCATGACTTGTCTCGGAGGCCTGTTCCAGTGCTTGGCCACCCTCCTAGTCAGAAACTTTCTCCTAATTTCCAGCCTCAGTTTCCAGTGCTGCAGCCTGGGGCCATTGCTCCTAGTCCTGCCCCTTAGAGCTACCAAAGAGAGGTGCCTCCATCCTCGCTGTCAGAGCCCTCTCTCTTGCTGCAGTCTTAGCTGAAATCCCACAGAAAGGAAACTCCTGCCGCCATGCAAACCAGAGCGGGTCTCAAGATGCCTCTGCGTCCGCAAGAGGCCACCTCTTCCCCGGCTGCACCGGGACGGGCTCACCCTTGGCCTGGCTGCCTCCCGGGAGGTTGCTGCTGGGATGCACCTCTCCCCCAGAAGCAATTTAAGGGGTTAAGGCCAGAGTTTCATGAATCTCCGCCGGCTTTTGTGCGCCTCCCGTAACGTTATTGGAGGCCGGGCTTTGTGGTTTAATTACAGTCTGTTCCAAATGGTCTTAGCCAACAGATCAATAGATCAGGGGCATTAGAATTGTTAATTTGAAGGGCTGATTTGAATTTAAGTGCAACTTTAATTTAATCATTCTGAAAATGAAGCGGCATCGGAGGGCCCTGGTGCCCCCCGGCTTCCCACGGGGAGGGCGGCTCGCAGGCCCCGGGGGCGCTGCACAAACACTGACGTGCACATGGCCCTTCTGCGAGGCGTGATGAGAGCAGTGGTCTTAGCAGCCGCGGTAATCCCCACTCAAGCCGCGGTGAGCAGGGGCTCAGAGCTGCACCGCAAACGGGGGTCCCGAGTTGGGACCGGGGGCCTCGGCCAGCCAGAACAGTTTAACTTGCTAATTGGCAATCACTACACGAGCTGGAGAAAGCCAATTCCTAATGGCATCCATTCCCCAACTCCTCCAGGGGTTCAGCACAGCCCGTGCCTTCCAAGATGTGGCTGGTACTCGTGCTAGACGCAGGCAGAGCAGAGATTTCTTTGCAAATGTGTGAAGAGAGGGGAGCTACACGGCTGCTGTCAGGGAAGCGATTGCATGTTGGAGCAGCTGGCGAGCCTGGCTCGGGTGCGGCACCAAGCAGGCTCCCTCGGGGCTGGGTGATCCGACTTTGCAAGAAGCAAGCAGGGGGTCATCCTAGTCCACAGCAAAGCTCCCATGGTGGTCTAATTTTCACACACCTGTCCAGCACATCCTGGTTCCAGCCAGCCATGGAGACAGCAGTCTGGTACCCGGTACAAACCACTAGGATATTTAAGTGACTGGTGAAACTCATGGCCACAGACATGACTTTGGGCAAGAGTGGAGTAGGGCCCCAGAGAGGGTGGGATGCGGGTCACAAGCAAATCAGGTGTAATTACATGGCAGAGAAGGGAGTGTCGACATTTGTGTGAAACCAGAATTGGGCCCTGCGATTCCAGGCTGCTCCTGAGCTGATAAAATCCCTCCCTGCCCCATCCGGTCCCCACAGCCGTGTAGGATGGATGGGTTTTGATGCCCACAGCATTGCAGCCACAGCCACGGCAGGTTAAAGCGCCATTTACACCAACCAGCCAACGTGAGACTTCATTGTCGCTCTGCAAAAAGAGCGGCGCCTTCCAGTGCCACCCCGCTGACCCCGAAAACCATTGGAGGCCCTCATCTCCTGGTCAAGGTGCTCTTGAACCAACGTGCCTGTTCCCGCTCCATTTTCACGCTTCTTTTCATAGCTAAACACCCATGCAGCGGTGTGATGTGAAGCCAGCCAGCAGCCCACCACGGTGCGGCAGCCACCAGCTTCACGGCGGAAGAAAGGGATGCTCTTGTGACCGTCCCGGCAGCTCCTCCGCTCCGGCGGGACGGCTCCGAGCTGGGAAGCGGCAGGGAAACAATTCCCCAGATGGGCAGCGCTACGCCCCCTTCACAATCCAACCCCTTTGTGTGTTTTATTCAGCAGGAGAAAGGGCACTTCCCCCAACCCCCCCAACTTTGTAAAGTGTTTCTTCCAGCCTCTCCGGCGATAATGCTTAGGAAGTTCAGAAAAGTCTGGGCTCGCGCCTGGTCAGCCCTCGGCAGACCCTGGCAGCTGTATGCAGATTTCCATCGTCCTGCAGACAGATGCTCGAGGGCTGAGAGAGGCCTCCTGCCCTGTGCTGGCCACCGGGACCCGGTACATGCAATGTGGAATTAGCTTGTAGAGGAAATCCAGAAAGCAATGAGTCTGTTTTGGGTGCGGGGGAGGGAAAAGGGGGTCTTTTATATGCACCAGACATGAGAGGCAGGAGCAAACTCAGCCCCATCCCGACCCTTTGCTAATTTGCAGCTGACACAACTCCCTTGATTTGGGCGATGCTCATACAAGCGAGGACAGAACCGAGTCCTGGGAGCCTGGACGGGCAGTGAAGGACTGGTGAGGTGCCCCGCGCAGGGGTCTGGCCTGCTTTCTCCCACCCGTTTTCTCCCTTAACAACATAACCCGAGACGATGTCGTTCTGGGGGCTATTCCTGAACGGCGGCGCTGGCCGCATCCTGTAACCACCCGAATGCGACCCAGAGAGGAACTTTGCAAACAGACCTGGGAGGCGGAAGTCATTTCATCCAGCACGCCTGCAGGAAACGCAAATCCATCTTCCAGCACGATTAAATGCAGAGCTGTGCATGGGCATAATTATTAGGGGAATGATGGCAACCGTAATGGAGCTCATCAGTCAGGAAGCTACATAATTTCTAAACTGTCTTTTATGCTGTACCACCTGGATTTAAATGAAGGTAATATTTATGGACAAGATGGATGCAGCTGCTTACTGAGCATGCACGTATCAATGCATCCAAGGGCGGCAGTCCCAGCAACCCTTACGTGAGGCTGCTTCTCCCCTGCATTTTGACTGACGCGGGGATGTAGCCTCCCCACCTGAGTCCAGAGGCATGGGGCTAGCAGACATCCCTTCCAGTCCTCTCCCATGCTGCCTGGGCTGCATACAGCTTTAGAAGTCTTTTCTGCATCTATCTCAGAATGAAAAACGCCGAGGATTAAAACAAAGCCGGCTGCAAGCGTGCCACTGGGCTAATGCCTCTCCAGCAAGGCAAGCAAAGGACTTGCAGGTGTAGGCCTCCTGCCGTGAGCCTGAGACCCAAGAAAGCCATGTCACTCTCCGATTCCCACCCCCCAAATGCCGTACGGTTGTGGCTAGGCCTGCCTGCTTGTGCCACACACCAAAACTGTTTTTCAGTGACAAATAGGCAAAGTAATGAAGGGGTTATGTTGTCTTGCAAAGCAGGGAGGGGAGCCACACCAGTGCCCCCAGACTTCGGGGCATTTGCAGTGTAATTTGAAAAGCTGGAACTAAATAGGGCAGCTCAAGCCCCTCTTGCAGCAACATACTGCATTTTGCAGACACACAGCCTTGTACTGCCACTCATGGCACGCTCCACTGCTGTCCGCGCTCACCAAAACCACTGCCTCGGCATGCGCTGGCAGCTGCCTCTCGCCCCGCATGCCATGCCCTTTCTCTCTGCCCCTGACCTTGGGGATACCCTGGTACTCAGCAGGGCTGTCCGTAGCAGCTCTCGGTCCAGCTCCGTTCAGTGCCATCAACCCAGCCATCTTAGACCTGCCGCTTCGCTGGATAAAGAAAGTTTGTTTGCCGACAGCTGCTGTGAGTCTGTTCAAGCTCCTGGCATAGCACACATCCACTGCCCGTGCTAACATTTGGGTTGAAAAAGCCGGGAGACCAACCTCAAACCCCGTGAACTTGGGCACCTGAGAAGGCAGCAGAAGCTGTTGTTTGCTCTTCAGATTTGTCGTTGGGAGTGAAGTCAACGGGATGCATTGTCTGCAGTCATGATGAAGGGCTGGGGATTCACCTACCGCCCCGTGCCAGGTACATCCTTCAAAGAGCCCTGGCCGATCGTGACACCCGTGTGACAAGGCACCTGCGCTCCAGGATGGCTTCCAGCAGCTATAAGTGGAAAATACTTTGAAAACAGACAGCCTTTTAAAAAAAGCAGCAGCAGCAGCTGAAATTCTTGTGGTATTTTTGAGGAACTCCTGTAAAACACAGTGTTCTTTTGGCACCGGCCCGCAGAAACGCGGCTCTCAAAGTGTTTCTGTTGACAAAGGAAGGGAGAGCGCTGCGTCGCAGGGAGCGGTTGTGGTATTAAGACCGTCAAGGCGCAATCCTCCGGGGTGACAAGCTCTTTAAAAGAGGCCCGGTCCAGGCGTCGTCATCACGCCCCTCCAGCAATTGTGACAATTGCAGAATTTTTCACTTAAAGTTTTGAACACATAAGGCTGAAAAGAGTACTTTATACCGCATATGCTGAAAAGAATACTACATATAGAGATGTATTGGCATCTCCATTGATAGAGAGATATCTATCTATCTATCTATCTATCTATCTATACATCTGAGAGGGACTGCTCTATCGATAGGTAGATAGATATCTCTCTATTGATAAAAATATTGGGATATAACTGCATCTTTAGCTATATCTATATTGATATAGCTATATATGTAGTATTCTTTTCAGAATATACAGTATATAGTATTCTTTTCACAGATAGATAGATAGATAGATAGATAGAGGAGGTTTATAGAAAGTCTCCTATCTATCTATCTACCTATCTACCTATCTATCTAAGGGGTCCAGGAAGGTCTCTGCGCTCGCCTGGGGGACACCCGCCATCCTTCTAGAGGCAAGAGCCAGCCCGGGATGGGTGGGAGGTTGCAGACTGGCCAGCAGGATTCACAACAGCAGTGGAGATCCGAAAGGCTCACTGGAAAGAAAAGGATGAGCGCTGCATGGAGCCGCCTGGCTGCGGAGGTGGCTAGATTGCCTCAGCCAGGTCCTGGGCTGCCGCCCTGCCCTGCCCTGCCCTGCCCTGCCCTGCCCTGCAGAACTGCCCCGGGCACCGCACGAGTGATGGCGGCTGTTAGAGGAGAGTGCTGCTGGTAGGGTGGTAGGTGCAAGGGCTGATAACTAGGCAGGCAGGGAGCTGCAAAAGGACCTGTTAGGGGAGGGTAAGCAGGACGGGACGGGGGAGCCCGTGGAGGGGCTGGATGTGGACAATGGGGCCCAAGAGGAGCAGCCCCTTGCTCCAGGAGGTCGCTAACATCGTCACCCCTTTGGGCTGGGCTCCAGGTGGGAGACGGGCTGGTGCCTGAATCCCCCCAGCTCTCCAGCCTGCACCCAGGCCGGCCAGGTGTGTGGGCTGGCACGGAGCGGACGCTCGGTACCAGCAGCTGCGAGTCCTTTTGTTCCCTTTGGCTCAACAAAAGCTCTTGGCCTTTTCACAGCCCCCCGGTTGGTGCCGAAGGAGGAAGAGGCCTGCCTGTTTTGTTGCTATTGTTCCAACACATCCTTGGTTTTCTTGGGTTCCCATTCAGCCCCGAGACCATGCTGTTCTCCAGGACAGGCCCCCAGTGACACTGGCACAGAAAAGCAGCAGCAGATGCAGGAGGCTCCGCGTAGCCTCGAATGCATTCCCCTTTTCAAGGCATTGTGCTGCAAGCCTGCTGCTGGGAGCCTGGCTCAGCAGAGCCCGGGTGATGGAGCGGCGGCAGGGGTGCAAGTGCAACCCACTGGGAACCCGGCAGGGAGGTCTGGAGACCCCTCTGACTGAGAGAGCAGGATCCTGCTGCCCCGCTGAAGGGATCTCTCCTTCAGACCGTGCAAAGTCATGTTTGATCAGCGCATCCCCCCAGCAGCACAAAAAGAGATGTGAAAGCCTGCGCTCGGCATAGAAAAACCAAGAAAAAGTTTTGCAGAAGTTTTGTTTGGTTCAACATGGCCATTTCGTATAGGCAGGGCTGAGCAACGAATTCACCGTGAATATTTGATCCTTTCTTTCGGCCCGTGGCGTCCCTGTGACCAGATCGTGATTTCCTCACGTGCCTCCTCTATTCAGGAGCATTTATCCCATGTTGTGTGTATGGCGGGCCAGTAAGTCTAGGCACTGGGTGGGAGCTCCTCCGGCGGGGTTTGTGCTTGCTGACCGGACGAGGGCAGGAGCGCATGGGCAGGACTTCCCAAAAGTTTTGCCCGGCAATGCTCTCCTCGTTCGCTTTGCCGTGACCTTCCAGCCAAGGCGGGTGCCGGTCGCGCCGCGTCCCGTGGCTGTTGGCAGAAAGCAGGCGCAAGAGGAAGGCGAGCTACTCAGAAACAATTAAACCGGTGAGCCCACATTAGGGGAACATTCCTGTTCATTTGGGAATGAGGCGGCACTCCTTTTGGCAGAAGGTATACACCCAAATTCAGCACGTTATTTAGGTGTGCATGTACACGTGTCCATGCATGTGCATGTGCACGTGTGTGTAAATGCACACAGCAGTGTCCGTGATAAATAATGCTGACCTGTGCTTTACTGGATACACGGGCAAGAAAATACCGCTTTGGGCATCTCGGGCACCTCCGAGTGGGAACCAGCGAGACAAGTTTGTTCTTTTCGGGTGACCAGTCAGCGTGTCTGTTTATGCCCCGGGGCCAAAACCAGACACTCGCTGAAGGCGGTGAGTGAAGTGCCGAGCTATCCCTCTCCCGCACCGCATCCCGGGCTCCTGGCAGCACCCGAAGCCCTTACGAGAGCGTTGTTGCTTGTGCAAGACAGACGGGCAGTGACCTTGCACGAGGGATCCCCTCTCACGGTGCCACGAGAAACAAAGCAAGCACGTCCTGATTTCTCCCATTTCTGCAGACTTTGCTCCTCAGCTTGTGGTGACTTGTGGAAGTCAAAATTTTTCTCCCTTTATGTCTAAGAACTTGGTCCCCTTCACAGATGTTGAAGCCACTTAAAAATTAATGGCGGCGTATGCCAAGCCGTCTGGCCGAATTTGTGCATTTAAGAGGCTAAAGGTCGGGTGCGCACACGCGCAGTGTGGGCAAGAAAGTCTCCCGGCCTCGCGCGACGGGACCGTGGGAAGGGAAGGGAAGGCAAGCATGTCTCAGTAATCCTTGCTAAGCAAGGGGGGGCAAGGGGCTCTCCCTTTCTGTGAAAGGGTTGTTTCGTGCTCTCTTGTGTTAAGGCCTTTGCTATTTTTCTCATCTCCTCGGCCGAAGTCTGAGGGTGGTAGGACCTTCATAAATCCCGGGGGCTTGTCACGTGATGAGGCCAGCCAAGAACAAAGAGGTGTGCTTCTCCACATTCAGTGTGACATTCACCCTCCTTCGGGCTTAGTCTTCATTCCCGGTGCGATTCCTCTCCCCCCCTCTGAATTATGTACTCTTGGTCTCAGGGCTTGTGCATAAAAGATCCATGGCGGGGAGCCGCGCCATCCATTTTTTTGCCATGAGCAGGTGCAAAATATAATGTCTCTGATTTTCGAGATCTGATTAAACTGTCATAGATATGGAGCAACCTCAATAACTCCCAGCATCCGAGAGGGACTGCTTATTACGGCGCTGCACCCTGCGATGCCATAGATAAGGGGCTCTCAGCATTTCAATTACCGACCCCTACTTTCAGGATCTGTTTATTTAAATTGGATGAATGGGGCTCTCCTGGAAGTGAGCATCTGCCGTCCACGGCCAGGCCAGGGGCGTGCAGGCAGGCGCCGTGACAGCTCCTTCGCAGACCAGCGCACCCCAGCCCCGACGTCAGTGTCTCTCCCTGCCAGCCCAGCGGCACAGGCCCCTCAAGCTCCCCTGCGATGCTGGCCCCGGGCTCTCTCCGCTGCCTCTTTCTTCCCCAAACTCCGGACAAATCAGCTCTTCGGCACCACGGAGGCAGCCGTGACTTGCCGGGGAGCTGAAATATGGCTTTAAAAGCAGCGAGCGAAGGGGCCAGCGATGGAGCGAGGCTGCCCAGAGGAGGAAGCCTGCAGGCCGTGGCCCCGCCGGGCTTTCTCCCGTGAGAAGGGGTGACAAAAACCACAGCAGGGTTTGCAGGGCAGACGCAAGGACCTCCCTGGGTCCCCGCTGGGCAGATACCAGCCGAGGGGAAGAGCCCAGCGGGACTGCAGACCAGCGGGTCCCCACCCCGCAGCCTCCGCTCCCCAGACTCCCGGGGGCCCTCCTCCATCTCTCCGTGCCGGGAGCAGGCGTCGTCCCCGCTCTCCCAGACCAGGAGCCCCTGTTGCTCTGCACACGAGCAGCAGGCGCGCGTGCGGCATCTGATGCCGGAGAAGGCCCCGGCGCCGTGAAAAGAACAGGGGGAAGGTATCGGGGAGCGGGAGCTGCCATCTGCGCTGGCAACTGCGAGCTGCTGGCAGAGCGCGTGCGGCGGGCACGGGGGAGGCAGTGCTCGTGGCCACGTGGCTCTGGGGACAGGCTGCCCCATTTCCCTGTGCGGATCTCAGAGACCTGGTGCACGCGGGACCCCTTTCCCCCGGCGCTGCCCTCGCCCCCGCCCGGCGGCCTTGCTGGTCCATGGGGGCTGCAGGACGGGAAATCCCGCGAGCCCGGGCTGAACCCGTGAGACGATGCTGGAGGTCTGGCGCCCATCGCCCAAAGCCGCTGGGGTTTCACACGACGGCCCCTCCGGGCTGCGCACGCGGCATCGGCCTCCAGCCGGCCGCAGGCAGAACAGGAGGAGGCCCCAGCTTCCCTTCAGGCCTGGAGGCAGCCCCCAGGCGCAGGTCAGGGACCCTCCTCTGCGGACCCTGAGCCGGAGTTAAAAGGCGCTCCAGAGTTGTTCTCTGTCCCCCGACGGCTCCACGCATCACTTTCCCAATGCGCGCTTTTCTCTCTGTCTTTTTGCCGTCCAGATTCCTCATAGGTCTTGTTTTTTCCCTGTCTTAATCTGATGTAGTTGGGGGAGCTTTTGGAGGACTGTGGGGGGGTTGTCCTGACAGCAAAGGGGAATGTGGTTTTTTCAGGGGGGACAAAAGCAGAGAGGAAGCCACGTGTCGGTTGGGTTTTTCTGACCCCCAGCTTTTCCAGCGGAGAGTCTGAGCACCAGCACGAGGTAGACACCGGCTCTTTCCGATGACCCGCCTTTCTACGCTTCCTCGGGATGTTTATGGGGTTGATTAAGCGATAACTAGCTAGGAATGAGACTCCTCCGCTATCTCCTTATGGCTTGTCACCAGGCAGGAGAGGAGGAACAATCCTGGAAATATGGCTCGGAAGCGCTTTGTTTTCTAGATAATATGTGGGTCCGAACGTGCGCCCTCAGCCTCCCACGAATGCGTGGAATCAGCTCCCTGGACCCGAGGATACTTTAAAAAGGGCCCCAAATTCATACAGATTTGCCCTCTTTTTTTGTCTGTCGCTGCTGGCGGGCACGCTAGCCCCAGCAGCCCGGAGGAACTGGCTTCTCTGCGCCTCCCGTGTTGAAAGGCCTTGGCCCCCATCCTTGGGGCTTGGTGGGCCTGCTGAAGCCAACTCCCAAACTCCTGGGGCTGGAGGGTATAGACCCTTGCCCTGGCCAGGAGCCCAGGGTGCAGCAGCTGGGCTGGGACAGACTCCCACGTGTCTGCAGATGATGGAGGGGGATGTGCAGATGTGGACGCGATGGGAGGAAATGAAGGGAGGGCAGGCTAGATGTCCATCCAGCAGATCTCCCCGGGAGGGTGACCTGCAGGCTAAGGAAGTTCTCACAGGCAGGTGGGGGAAAGGGGCTTGTGTCTGGGCCGTTGCAACTCGGACTGGAGCAGCCCCAAAAATGAAAGCCACAACTAGCCAAAGCACAATGGGATCGTGCGTGGGCCCCGTCTCACTGTCCCCGTGCCCGGTGCCCCGTGCACGGAGCTGGCAGGGAGGCGGTGCCGGGCCAGGAAGCCCGGCGATGCCGCTGGCCCCTGCCAGATGGCGCTGAGGCGGGGAGGCAGCAGCGCAACATCTTTTTCTTTCCCCTGCTCTTAAACAAGGTTAATTATTTATTCATGCACAAAACACAGGTTATTGTTTGCTAAACAAATCTGTGCGCCAGTCTGTGCGCATCTCTCCGTATGTGCCAAACGCCCTGCTTCAGAGCGCGTTGCCTTTCAGAGCTTTCCCAGCTCCCCTGCCCCTTCCCTGCTCCCTGTCCAAGCCGGGCCGCGAGCAGGGAGCCGGGGCTGGAGGGCATAGACCCTTGTCCCCCAGCTGTGCTGAGGTGGGGGATGCAGACACAAGCCCCCGGAGGCACCTGTGGCCGAGCCTGGGAGGGTTTGTCAGCAACGGGCCTGTGGCCCCAGCCCTCCCCTGCATCTCGGCCGCACCCTTCTCCTCCCCAGCTGAACGGCAGCTGCCCCATGGCAGTCAGGACCTGGCATGCCCACGTGCTGGGAGGGGCAGGAATTTCCCTGCAGGGAGAAATTAGTGCTTTTGGCTTTGGGTGATTTGATTTGCAAGACACAAATTCTGGATTCCCAGTGTTTGGCATGCCTGCGTCTCTGCAGGAGCCCGAGCATAAAGAGAAAGCCTGGCTGGGTTTTGTTATCACAACACCGCACTGTTAAATGTCCTAAGCAATCTTTTTTTTTAAGGAAAACAAGTCTTTAGAAACAGAGGTGACCCCAGAAGTGATAAGTGAAGAGGTTCACCTGAAAGTCTGTTATCAGCTATTTGTGCCTGGCTCTGCTTCAGATTTCTCATTTCGATGTGACGGCAGTTGAAAATTGGATAGATACTGACTTCACCTCAAACAAGACTTTCTCTTTTTGTCTTCAAGGGCAACTTAAGTGCTTTACCCTCCGAGGTCATAGAGAATCATAGGAGGCTGAAAGAGAAGCATCGGAGGGGGGGCAAGAAATCACAATTGCTGCCTTCTTGCATATTTGGATAATTAAGCTCCAAAGCCCAATTGGAGCAAGGCGGGCTGGAGACGTGAGGGATATCTGGAGGCTTCTTAAGAGCCAAGGGAGGAGTAAGTGCTTCAATGGATCGGGGCCAGGGAGAGAAAGCGACGGGGCAGAAGGACGGGGCTGGGGCCAGAGCCCCTTCTCCTGCCCCACTTCACCACAGTGTCCACGCTCCTTCCACTGTGACCTACATCTGTCTCAAGTGGCTTGTCCCCCGGGCCCCCGGGGCAAGAGGAGCATGTGGCTGGGGGCTGGGGGGTGCTGCTTGTGGGGCTTTTTGTGAGGCACGGACAGGGTGCTCGCCGGAGAGCCAAGGGCACTGGGGACATGGAGGGGCTCGTAGCCCAGATGAGCCATGGGCAGGACTGACTGAGGTGACTCTCCCTTTGCAGAGGGTGTCACAACCCAGCAAGCTACTGGCCTGGGCAGCCCTGCCCGTGGCTCGCCAGATCCAGGCTCCTTATTTCACGGCCAGTCATGCAGGGTGGCAGGATCCCCCTCTCTCCTTCCTTCCCCCTGCTCCGGCTTCCTGTGTCTGCCTGGCCCCTCTCCTGCACCCCTTCGTATCCCAAAAGGGGTGGGCCAACACATGGCCCCTCTATTCCCACTGATTTACACCCCAGGCCCCTGCAGAGAAGCTGGAGAAATGCATCCCTCCTAGTCTCCGCCATCCCCTTGATCCCAGATGCCTCCATGGGGATAGGGCCTTTCATGCCAACTCGTGGCGCTTGCCAGCCCTGCGATAAAGGTGTCTGCAATGCCCCGGGCACAGACACAGCTTCCCGCTTGCAGACGGGATTCAGAAACAGTGTACAGACTCCCCAGGCCGCCATGCCCTCGCAAGGAGATTGGGGCCAAGGGAAAGGCTGGCAGAGCTTCGTGGTCCCTTCGGCGTGAACGAAAGCTCTCTCCCCAAACGGGGACGGTTGATATCCTAAATTAATTATGAACATGTTACAAAGCAGGTTGTGTCACGCAGACAGCAGAGAGATTTCCCGGCGCACAGTGCCGAAGTAATCTGCACCGAATTCTATGCTCCCATTGTCTTTGCGAACAATAGGTGACAGTTTTATCCATTAAACGGGGGAAAAAAGGGTAAGGATCTCACGCAGACCTCTGACAGTGATTGCCACCGAGTGTTGTCATTAAATACCAAAGCAGCAAGGAGAGGGGTTGTAAACAGAGCCAAGATTTGAGCGGCACTGGAGCAGAGACCGAGGCCTGGATAATAAGAACATGCCGTGGCTTGTCCTTTCCTCCGTGCCCGGGTTGAGGCAGCCAGGCGTGGCAGTGACAGCCCCTGTCCATCGAGGTGCTGGCAGTGGGAAGGTGGCACCTGCTTAGCAGAAAGAGTGGGGGCCCGAAACGGCTCATCCAAGCACCTCCTCCGATCCCTGTTTGCATTGGCAGGGTTTTTTTGGTAGGAGAGGGGTGCACCAGCAGAAGGGGTCCGGGGGAGCGTCCTGCTCTGCTGCTGCACCAGCCGGCGCGTGAGCCCACGCAGGGCGAAGCCAAGGCACGCCGCAGGTTGCACCCAGCCTCTGGCTTTTCCTAGATGTGCCAGCACGGGATGATGCCCAGCGCCCAACCTCGCCAATCCTGCTGCCAACATGGGGAGCGGCACCCCGGGCCCGTCTGCCTCTCCCTTCTCTCAGCCCGCTCCCAGAAGGAAACTCCCCCGAGCCCAGAGGAAGCTTTCCCCTGGAAACCGATTTCCATCTCAAATTCCAGTCACCATAGCAACTCAATACAATGATTTATCTGATGTCTGGCATCCTTGGTGCTGGCAGGGCACGGCTTCCTGGCACTTCCTCCGTCCTTTCCCACCGGGCGCGGTGCATCAGACCCCTGAAGTAGGGAGCCCTTTACAAGCCCCTTAACAAGCAGACTCCCGTCCCCTGGGCCAAGCGCCCATCCTCCCAGCGAGGCTAGGCACGTCGTCCGGAGCCCGTCGCCTGCGTGGATCGAGCGTGCGCAGAGCAGCCGCGCAGCACAGTTCAGGGCCGGCTTCTTGACTTCGTCTCAGTGCTTCCCGCGGGGCAGGGAATATCGTGGGCAAGAAGGATCCTGAGCAGCAGGAAGCTGGACGGGGCCATCCCGGGACTCCCTGGCCCCCGTCGTGCCTGGCCAGGGCACGCGGGCGTGCCCTGCACCTCTGGCTGCCAGCTGAGCCGCGCCGCGCCCGGGCAAAACACGGCTCGGTCCGAAAGCAGCTGCCCGAGCCCCGGGCACCGTTCCCTGCCTTGCGCCAGGCGTGAGCAGCCCGCGGCCTTCCCCTCTGCCAGCTGCGATGCCTGGAGCCCGGGGCCGTGAGCAGGAGCGTGCCTGCACAGGCCCAGCACGTGACGTCCCGGCACGCCACGCAGGACCGAGGTCGGGGCAGGTGAGCCCCTCGACCTGGGGACCCCAAGCCCCACATCCCCACCGCCGTACCGGAGCCGGCGTTTGTATGCAGCCCCTGGAAACCCCCCCATGTCGTCGCGTTGCACCCTGTCCTGGGCAGCCGCTGGAGGCAGAGGTCCTGAGAGCCAGGGCCCCCCCGGCCAGCCTCGCGAGCAGAGCGGGAGCGGTATGGCAGGGCTTTTTTCTTAGCAAAATAAGAAATTTCGTATTTCTTAGTGGTCCCGTGTTTTTCGCCCACCTCCATCTCAGCCGGGGGGAAAATGCAGGGACACTGGAGAAACGGCCATCAGGAGCCAGGGAGGTGTCACGTCAGCCCCGTTCCAGCATAGCACCTGCTTCAGAAGCCACCGAGGTCTCCCCGGTCCTAGTCTGCCTCGTAGGTTGTGAAAAGAGGATTTTTCTGAGACTTGGGATAGTTTTTCCACTCCTTTCAAAGCAACAACTGACACATTCCTAATAAAAGGGAGAGTTCACAGAATAAACTTCAGTGCATTAATTATTGAGGGATATAATCCAAATTTATTTAATGAATTAGTAATAAGCCATGGGGGTATTTTAATAATGAAATACTTCTAGTTGTGTTTCAATAATTATGGCAAGCTTTCATAATTACACCGCTGCAGTGAAAATAAAATCAAAATCAATTAGGTGGCAGTGATACTGTCCTGGGAGTGCCCTGAGAAACTGCATCTAGCTCAGGTTCAAAGGGCCACTTGGAAAATCAATGTTGGCTTAAACTTCCAGCATCTGACTGCTGCTTCGCCTCACCCGTGCAATGAAATCAGCTTCCCCTGCGTATCTGGCTCTTTGGGATGAGAGCAGCGGCTCTCTTTGGAGGGGGCTTGGAAGTGCGCTTTCTCTCTAATAGTCTTTTCCTGAAAGAAAAAAAACCATCCTCTCCTGCCCAGCCAGCTCCTTTGCACGGATGCAGTGTTTAAATGGCTTTTGCAACTCTGCAAGTGCCCGGGTCCATGCTACCGGTCTCGGTACTCATCCGTGCAGAGCCACTGACCTCAGGGCACTGCTGATCTCACAGCCCCAAGTCACCCAGCTTTCTTTTCTTTGTTTCACAGTATTACATTTTCCTCCAAGTTTTAAGCTTGTCTGGGGGCCCCGTTCCCAGCTTGTGTCCCTCACCTGGAGGTGAAGAGCGGCGCTTTTCAAGAAACCCGTGGGATTTCACAGAGCCCCTGGCCTGGGGGAGCAGGGGCTGGAAGGGGAAAACCCAAAGCTCAAGATTAGAGCTGTTGCTGGCCCATTGCCTTCTGGCTCCAGCTGCTCCCTTGCACCCTAAATGGTTGGGAAGGGCAAGGAAAGATCGCATGAATATCCCCCATCCGGTTTCTGCTTGTTTAAAGATAACAGCCCTGGTTGGGGAAGGCAGCTGAAGCGATAGCGTCTCCCATCCGTCGCCCTTCTGCATCCTGCCCCCCCCAAACTGCTGCACCCTGAAGGCAGCCGGGCTCCTTGAAACGGCTCCTTCTGCTAAAGGGAGCGGCCGAGTAGCTGGGACGAGCTCCCAACGTGTTGAGTCGAGTTGATCGAGCGCCGGGGAGGCTTCCCAAGAGCTGCTGAGCCCCGCGGTGGGGCTGGAGGGGGACAAGGTTAGCGGCCGAGTCCCGGGGACAGATGCCTCCACGTCCTCCCCGGGCTGCTAGCAAATGCCACCGGCAGGCGGGCAGCATGGGCGGCACCTTCACTTGGCCAGACGCCGTCAGTCCCCGGAGCCCACCTCGCTTTCTCCCCTGTGGACCGCAGCCCTGCGTCAGGGTTTAAACCGCTGCAAAGGGGGCTGGATGTGTCCCGTGAGCATTTCAGGACTGGTGCTGAGTCCTCCTTTCGACTAGGCTGGCGACCCCAGCTCCAGACCGGTGTCGACACGCTGGCCGGGGGGAAAGCAGCTCTGCGCTCAGGCCCTTGCGCTGGAGGCCGCGAGAGACTCTGTCAGAGTGAGAACAAGCAGACGGAGCTGAAAAGGTTCCCATAAAATAATAGCTTGTGCGCACGTCTCTTTGCAGTGGTTTTTACCAAATAAGTCTGATTTCCAAGGGGCCGTGCCGGGTGGGGTGGGCCCTTGCAGTTTTATACACTTGCTTTTGCACAAAGATGAGCTCGGCGAGGCCAGGCGTTTCCTGCCTCCTTTCCATCTTGGGACCAGATACGGGGACACAATCGTTTGAGCTCTCGCCGCTCGGTGCGGGGGACGTTCCCCCCCACAACGGGCTGGCTGACCCCATGCCACGTCCCCTCCTTTGGCACGCCAGCTTAGCACGGCTTGCCATCCCGGGGCGCTTGTACACGTGGCGAAGAGAGCGGAGGGACGACGTGCAGACGAGGTGTTTCCAGCCGGTCCTGTCTGTGACAGGAAGGACGTGACACAGAAATAGCCCAGAGGAGCTGATGGTAATAACGAGATGATGGGTAACAAAAAGAGGAAGGGGTGGCATTTTTCAGTGTCAGTGTAACAGCCTTAAACTAGAAGAGGGGGGATTCAGGGAAGGCATTAGGGCAAAGCATTCATAACCAAGAGGTCAATCGGGCAATAGAATAATTTATCCAGGGATGTCGTCAAGGCTCCATCACCAGAGGTGCTGGAGAGCAAATGAGATTTGACACTTAGAGAAATAGCGAAGAGGGACTCCGGTGCTGGTGTGAAAAATACTTTTATGCCTGAAGGAAATCTGCAAACAGGCAGTGGCAAAATGTTGAATGTTACCAGTTTCCCTTTTGTGTGTGACATTTTCTGCACAGCTTTAGCATCATTAGAACATGGGCTTAGCTGAGGGAAGTTGCAGATATGGCTTCAGCGAATAAAAATAGATGACACGTTAATATTTGTGCCCTGTGTAATTTAAAGAGAGACCAATGTTATCTGTGACTTAATAACTACCATGTAATTATGCATTCATCCCGTTCCAGCATGCTAATTCCCATCACTTATTAAAAATACAGCCGCATTGTACAGTGATGTCACAGTCGCACCGCTTGCAAGCTCTCGTATTTTGGACCATTAACAGAGAATAATGCACCATGCTTTATGAGGGAGATCATTACCGAGCAAATCTCCCGGTTGCAGCGTGGGTTTCTGGTGGTGTTGAATTCTGGGAGCACCCAGGGGCTCGTGTCAGTACAGGGGGGACCCACTGTGATGTTGTGACAAAGCTCCCATGACACCTGCCTGTGACAGCTTGTACCGGGGTTTTCTTTGCCTCTGCTCTTGTAATTGCCCTTAAACTATCTGCGGTGAATAATTCAGTCCGCAACTTTGCCAACAAAAACAGAGGCTCATTATCTGTCTCTGCGCCCGTGAGGGTTGCTCGGGCTATTCAGAAAGGGTGGCTATGAACCCATCTCAGGAGCCCGTCACGGAGGCGACGGCTTTGCCCAGCGACTAGCTCAGCTGTATGACTGAGCACCTCCATCCCACGGTGCTTTTCCCCCTCCCGGACTGCTGATTACCGCCCGTGAGAAGTCAGCCTGGCCGCATGGACGCATGGGCGCCAGCGCCTGCACTCTGCAGCCAGCTTTTGCATGGCCCCATGAGCTCTGTCGGGAGCAGCTGCAGGCCTCTCAGCACCTGCTCTCCGGAGGTGCTGAGCCCCAAAACCCCACCTGGCACCCAAGGGAGGAAGCGATGGCGTGATGCATTGGTGTAGCATCTGTTGGATGCCCGGTCCTCCAAACAGCAGGTGCATGACAGCAGGGCTGGGGCACGCAGACCTGCCAGCCACAGCACATGTTTCTGACCAGGCCCTCTCCCAATCCCTATGCACAAAGGAAAAATAAATTCCCCCTGCAAGGACCTGACACGAAACCTGTGCAGCCACTGGTCGAGAGCCAGAGCACAGGGGCGGCGGGGGCTAGCCCCCATGCAGTGAAGCCACACGTTGGGCTTTCATCTCCGGCTCAGCCGCGGACAGCAAGGGGCACGCGTTCATGCCCACCCCATCCCTCTCCCTCCTGGGCTCCCTGTCCCGTGCTCCTGTGACACGCTGGCCTCCGAGGGACTTGCACGCTGCTCGGGAGGCCGCTCCATTTCATCAAGCCATGCGGCGTGACCTTTCGCAGCGGGAGGCCGTGCAATTCATGCTGCAAGTGTCGCACGGTGCCTAGGCGGGAGAGAACCGGGCCGGGCTCCCGGCTCCCGGCAGACGGATCTCACCCTTGTTGCAGAGCTGCGAGTGGGGTGTCTTCAGTGGTGGCAAAGGCACCTCGGGCACCGTGGCACGGCAGCACAGCCAGCACTGCCGTGAGAACCGCTCCTAAGCTGCAAGGTGCTGAGGGTCTCCTGCCCCGCTGCCGTGCCAGGACCGGACCCCTGCACAAGAGGCTGGGTTCACAGCCTAGCACGATGGGGGTCCCCCGTGGGAGCTCCCCGCCGCCCCAGCCCGTGCAAGCGCCGCTCACGCACACACCTGGAGACCCGTCTGCACCCACCGGCCAGGCAGAAGTGAGGCGGGGAAAACTCCATCTTGCTCCTGTCCCTGAGCAATGTCTGTTCATGGCACGCGCAGCTCCTTAGCGAACAGCTTCTGTGTGCGTGGTCTTATCTTGCCTTATCTCCTCTTACCACGCGGGGCATCTCTGGCTCATAATCCATTTAGATGCTCCGATTACAGCCTGCTACAGATGGCTTCTCTGTTAATACCCTTCTCCAAGGGCCTTTCTGCCCTTCTCTAAATCGCACCGTGATCTCAGGGCAAAGGAAAAGGCAGCCACCGTGGACAAAGGAGGCCACCGGCATAGGAGGTCACCCACTTACCGACATGGTGGACCTGCTTTCTGCTGCCCCGAAGGGCCAAGCACCCTGGGGGCAGCCTCCCCCTCCTCACCTGGCTTGTGCAAGGCTGGGTGTGCACAGAAAAGTCCCCAGGGAATTGCACGCAGCCTGATCCTCGCCACGGCCTCAGTTTCCTTCTCCCACTGAAGCTGCTGCAAGGGGCTAGCGCCTGCCCACAAATGATGTGTGTATGCCGCGTGACCGAGCAGTCTGCCTGGAGCAGGGAAGAGGCCGCTACTTTCCCGCATCCCCGTCAGCATTGGGCATCAGGGCTTATCTGGACCCCAAGGGCGCTTGTACATGTGATGAAAATTGAGATGCATTGCTTGGGAGACCGAGGTTGAGAGCTCCTGGGGCCTGGGCACATCGCAGTGGTCTGGCACATCCTGCATGCGTGGGCAGCTGCGAGGTAGCCCAAGGGAGGCGTGCATCTTACTGAGCCCATCGCCCCTTCGTGGGGCAACTCCCCGCAGCCCCCCTGGCTGCCACCCACACGTGGCTAATTGATGCATTTGGAAGTGCCTTCCCCCAGGATCGCCTAATTCAGACGTGCAGTAACAAAGGGGCTCCGATCCCTTTCTTGCCTACTTAGTCATGCCGCATTTGGGCGAAGCGAGATGAAGCACTGAGCTCGGGGAAGATCAGAGGGAAGTGGTGTGCCTTCCACGTTGCAGGATAACTCCAGGCCTGGCTTGCCGGCGTGCGCGCGGGGGCCGCGCAGAGCCCGGCGCTGCCCCGGGCGCAGGGGCGGCAGAAGAGGGGGCTCGGCGCTGCCAGGTGTGCACAGACTCCGCTGTACCCCCGCTGAGCCAGAGCAGATGAAGAGCGTCCGTGCCCCCAAACTTCACAAGGGGAAGCCACGACCCTCTTTCCAGCCCCGGCAAGCCACCAGCATCCAACCCGTGTCTCGGAGCTGCTCCTGCCCTTCCTGGGTGCTACGTCCAGGAAAGCCACGGGTGCCGGCGGCACTGCCGCTGCTTCGTCAACAGTGCAGCCTCTCTCCAGCCGGGCCATCGCTGTTCGTTACCCGCTTGCTTCATGATTATTGGCAAGTGAGCAGCGCAACAGCAGCTCCAGGACCTTGCAGCTGAGACCGGCTCGGCACCGCTGCTCCCATCTCGCCCCGAGAGGGCTCCCACGGCGCTCTCCTGGTGACGCCTCAGATGCACAGCCCATCCAGCCGCCCCCAAGACACCCGCCGTCGGGGCGGATGCTGTTCCCGGGGCATCGCCGGTTTAATTCTCGGCTGAGAAGCAATCCAGCCAGGCACAATCCCCCCGTGCCGGTCGCTCAGGTGCATTCCTGCCCTGCTCGTGGAGACTTCTGCAAGGTTTAGGCCTCTCCTTCCACCGCTTGTCTGACCAGGCCTTGCACGGCCTCTCCCCCCATCTCCTGCGCCCCTCATTTCTCATCTGCTCTATCCTCGTTATCCTGCACCCATCACCAGGGCCACCAAGCTCCCTGTCCCCATCGCTCCGGCTCGGCGAGCACCCTTCGCACGTGCCCCTCGTGCCCATCCTCCCTCGCACATGGGGTCACCGTCACCTGCCCCGTGCTTGCATGCGCTGGCAAAGAGGCTGAGCAGCAGGGCTCGGTTCTCCTCCACCAACGTGCCCAGCCCAGGTGAGGCAACGGGGTGGCTGGTCAAAGCCGGACATCATCATCTTCCCGTCCCCCCTCCAGCCTGCTGAGGCCCAAGGAGGAATTCAGCTCTGTCCTGAAAGCCGAACAGCCCCAGCTGTAACCAGAGAGCCCAGATCCTTATCGCAGCGAGCCAGAGACGGTGGGAAGCGGCCGCATAAAGGGGGCTTTGTGAGCCCGGCATTGTTCCCACGCGGCTGAGCCACGGCACCTGTGCCATCCGGCGCTGCTGGCCCCCGCACACGCACATCAGCCTCCCAGCTGGGGCGAGGGTTTGGGGGAGGGCGCCACGGGCCTCCCGAAGACCCTTCCTTGGTGCCACATCCAAGCAGCTGCAGCCAGGGGCCGATCGTGATGGATCCCTGTCCGAGGGCACTTTTGGTGGCCAAGAGCAACGCACGCGTGCACGTCGCTGCAGAGACTCCCACGGCATGGAGAGACAGTCCCACAGGCAGGCCTCCCCGGGGGCAGCGAGCACAGGGACGTCCCTGCCCGAAGCTCTCCCCAGCCCGGCTGCGGGGCCTGGGAACGGCCGGAGCAGCATCACGGGCCGCGACATCCATGCCCCACGCGCCCCGGCTCCCCAGCACGGCAGGACGGGGCAGCCTCCTTGCAGAGGCGCGTGGAGCGCCGCCCGTCCCCCGGCTCCCCGTTTCGGGTCTGAATGATGCTGCCACAAACACTTACTGTCACAAAAGAAGTTATTCAAACACAAAGCAATTAGGCAACTCTATTACCATATTTTTCATTGTAATATTACAACAAAGGGTCTGTTCCTCCCAGCGAACGTATTTATAGGCCTGTGGAGCTAATATTTGTTTAAATGATTAATATGTTTTTCAAATGCATGTGACAAGTGTGGCAGAAATATTTTTATCTCTGCAAACAACGTTGTGAAAGGCGAGTGCTCCAGGAGTCTCCAGGAGGGCTGCTTTCCAGGTTCAACAGAGCTTTTTTCTTTTTTGAGTCTCACAAATTAATGTTTTATTCTAGCGGATCCAAGAGAAGAGCTTTCCAAGAGAAACGTTTGGAGCTGTCACCGGGGCGGCAAGCACTGCACCGGGCCTGGGCCAGCCCCGTAAAACACCCTCTGGGGAGCTCCTGGTTTATCGGCTGGGAGCTGGACGGCTGGCTTTGTTCAGAGCTGCGTCTCGTGCCCTCCCATCCGTGCGAAAAAGCCCCGTAAGTCAATAGATCTGCGAGGAAATTATTAGAAATCATGGCTCAGGCTAGTGGGGGGTGATGACTTATAAATGCAAAGCCTTGCTAAAAAGGCAAGACTGAGAGCTGGGCTTTTCCATCTGAAGCCTGTCTGAGGAGTTTGCAAGACCCAGCTTCCTCGAGGCAGCTGAAATGTTCCTTTCTCTCATTCTTTTTTTTTTTTTTTTTTAGTTATTTTAGAAAAGCAGCCCCCTGAAAGCAGTGGGATCTGTAAACCCCCTCCCTCTGCCTTTGCTTTCGCGGAGCTCGGGCTTCAAGCTGGAGCGAGAAGAAAGGCTTGGGGCAGGCGAATTCCCGACGCGTACATCTGACGTCTTGCACCGCAGAGCCGTGCGTGGAGGAAACGGCGCTCCGGGGTGGCGGCGTTTAGCGCTGCTCCCTCCGCACCTGGACGAGACAGCGGCCGCCGTCCCCAGACGGCCGCGGACGAGCTCCGAGCAAGCGTCCTTCCGCACGGGAGACGTTGCTCCTAAGCAGTTTATATTAAAATTGGTCCAATCCACCCCGAGGTGGGGAGCAGGGGCAGGGGGTCAGCGTGAAATGATGCCATTTATTTTATACCTTCTACAAAAGTTTGAAAAAGCCATGAATAAGCCTCTTAATTCCAGCTGGCCCCGCGAGCCAGCTCCCTGACAGCGCTGTTTATTGACTCGCGTGTCTGCCCTATTACCTAGCGTCCCGGGCCTCAGAAGCGCACTGTTTTCTGGGGCGCTCTGCCGTAAGGTACCTACCTGCAGCGTCTTTCCAAACATTGCAAGCCTCAGTTTTTCCACTGGCAAGGCCTTATGCCGTCAGTCACTTCTGGCCACGAGAAGGAAGCAGCCGATAGTAATGAGACAAAATAACGCGCCTGTGATCAGTGGCGAAGGCGACGTCCCCAGCCTGCGACTCGCCTGCTCTTTCCAGTCATTGAACTCGTTCTCTTTCTTCTTCGATGACAAGTGGAAATATTATTTACATTCTAATCAGCCGAGCGAGGGAAGAGGCAGCGCTCAAAGGGGCCTCCGGTAAAACCACCTGTGTGCCGTCTGCATCGTCCCCCGGCCGCAGCGAGGCCTCGGGCTTGGGGTCTGACCGCGCAGTCGCTGCCCGGGGAGCCCACGTTGCTTCGACCTGAGCAGGGCCCGGGGGACGCAGCCAGGGAGCTGCTTGTGCGATGCCAGGGGCTCTGCGGGCACCCTGGTCCAGCTGGCGTGGTACCAGCAATGCCACCCGTAGCCTGATGGGTTGTTAAGCCAAGCACCCCCAGATCTTTCCTCTGCTGGCAGCCGCTGTTGCAAGCCGTGGGTTGGGGCTGCCCCGTTCTCCTGTCTGTGTCAGTCAACCCCATGCTTTTGGGCAGAATTGTAAAAGCAGCAGCTTTGCCCCGAATATGAGTCGGTAGCTATAGGCAAAGCCCCTGTTTGTCCTCCACGGGGAACCAAGCAAGCAGCAGGCCCGAAGGGTGGAAGGCACCGAAATGCAACGGGTGCTGAAAGCAGCTCTGAGGCAGTACCCTTGCATGTGCAGAAATAGCGCAAGCCCAGGTGTGAAGGTTGTAGGGGGTCAAGGGATGGGCTGAGCCCGGCCTGTGCTGGGGGATGGCGGTGGATCGCCGGGTGCCCGCGCTCCCCTTACTGAACACACCTCGGGCACCGCCAGGTGATGGGGGCACAGGCCGGGGGGCTGCAGGCGGTCTAGAGGGGCTCCGAGCTGCACTCACCCTGCCTGCTCTGTCATTCATCACACTTAGCGTTATCTCCCGGCAGCCTGGGCACTGGCTCTGTTTGCAAGCGTTGGGGCCGCTGCTGGGTCTCCCGTTTGCGTCTCGACGCGTGCTTGTGGGGTGGTGGGCGGAGGGCAGGAGAGCGTGCGCAGGGTCCTGCGCTCCCAGACCCGAGCGCTGCTGGTGCCGCTTGCAAGCAAGGAGGCACTTGCTCTCGGGAGAAGGGCTGCTGCCTCCTTTACTGATGGGCTGGATTCGCACCTTATCATAACCGCAGGCGATAAGCTGTGATAGGTGTCTCCTGGGAGAAGTGGAGGCGCAGATGAGCAGGCCTGCTCCCTGACTGATTAGGATAAATGCAGAGCGCGCCGTGCCCGGCGGAGAACGTGGGAGCGGGTCACCTTCAAGCCAGGCCCGGGCAGCTCAGACCCGGGTCCGGCGCTTTTGGACTTGCCCAGCGGTGTCTTCCGAGCTCAGCCACGCAACGGGCTCAAATCGCGGGTCTCCCTATGCCCGACGGGGGCAAACGAGCAGAGCAGCAAGGACAAGGGGACTCCTGGGGGAGCGTGTCCCCTGGACACATCACCCCTGGCCAGATGTGCTCCTGCCCGCTGTATCGGGTCCAAGCAGACTCCAGCTCTCGTGGCCAGCCCCGGCGGAGAGGAAATGCTTGCAGAGCAAGGACCGATTCTGTCTGGGCCCTGCCGGCTTTCACAGGAGCTCGACTTGGGCTCCTTTCCCTTGGTGTGACTTATTGATTTGAATTACAAACCCTGCAGAAGCCTCCTTGTAAAGAATAACTATAAACCACGATAAAATCGTTACAACAACCGGCACCTCGCAGCCCGCCTGGAAATGTGGCTTGCCAGCCCCTCTGCTATCTGCCGCAAGAGTAAATGCACAGATAAATTCAAGACCCTGGGTCCCTTAGAAAATTCTCTAAATAAAGACTTTCAAATGCACGGCTTTGCTTGAGATTGGCCTGTTTGTGTTGGTATGGAGCCAACATCCATGAAAAATAGCATGGGCGCCAAAAAAAATCAATTTTATATAATAAATACAGATCATTTGGATGTGCTTCTTGCCAGGAGCAATGCAAACATGTACATCCTCAGCGATTCTTATCAGCGAGGAGGGGAGCCTGCGATGCAGTCGTTGGCTCTGCTGCTCCAAGAGGGGATGCTGAGAAACCACCCGTTTTCCCTTGGACTGTTTGGCCCACGGTTCAGCCTTTCCTCTTCCCTGCGGTCGACGTGGCTTTTCAGAGCGAAAGGAGTGAAGTTCAGTCTCCTGCACAAAATCAGGAGTCTGCCCTAGGTGCAAATCCCTTGTTTTCATACAAAGAAAAAAAAGGGGTCTCCGTAACTAAAACTTGCTTTTCTGACTGCACAAATATTGCTCTCCGTGGTTTCAGCCACGGCGCCCAACGGTTTCCAGCCCGAGCGCTCTCCTTCCCCAGCGCTCTTTCCTTACTGAGGGTACAGCAGCGTCTCCCCGCCTCCTGCCGCATCCAGGGCGCCGTTCTGGAACATAAACACGTTGCTGCAAACAGTTTAAATCCTCTATTACAACCGGGGTGGAATAAATAAAATATTCCATCTGCCTAATGTGACATGCAAATCAGACCCCTGTGGGTAATCCTGGAGTCTGAAAAGGTGCATGTGGGATGCTACAGCAAATTTAATAAATGTAAAGAGGGTTGTTTTATTTTAAAAAATAACCTTTATGTTACCCGTGCTATAAATTATGTAATAAGAGGCTTTTGGAAGCACAGCATAAGCGGCCGCTCGCACAGAAAATTCAGTGCCTTCATCCCACCAGCCCCGTGCCGCGGCCTGCGGGAGACCGCTGCTGAGGATTGCTGGGGCTGGGCAGCACTAGAAGCACGGACAACGTTGCTTCACCGGGGTGCGAAGGCAGCTCAGTTTTGCCGTGCGTGCCCACAGTCCGCCAAGCCGTGCCAGCAACCCATTTTTTTCTTAGGGCAGAAATGCATTTTTGTATTCCCCAACTGGCAGTTGCAGCCTAGGGAAGGGCCCTGACGTGGGTCCCCAGGGACCCTACAGCAGCCACCGAGGCCTGCCCGCTATTCCACCAGTCCCTATTTATTCAGTTAAATGTCTCTCGTGCTTTCTTTCCTGATGCGTGGCAGCAGAGGCGTGCTTCGGAGAGCAGCCATGCCTCCTGGCTCCGCTGGAAACCCCGTGCCCTCCTCAGCCCCATGTCCGAGCCAGCCCGCTGAGATCTGCAGCGAGACGTGCTCGGGCGCCGCCGGGCTCCAGAGGTTTTATTTGCATAGAGATGCTTAAATCCGTTGCATCGAGGAGCACCCGCGCATTGTGAGACATTGGGGTCTATGATCATTTGTAAATCGGTTTGGGACCTCAGCCTTTTTATCGTAGCAGGGTGGCGGGGGGGGTCTGTCACTTTTGGTCTCACTTGATCCTAGCAGCGGGAGCTACTTCTTTTTTATTCAAAAGCCGCCTCTCAAATGGCACCGGGAACAGAGGTACACCCCCAGACACCGCTGCGCGCTTCCCTCTGGTCCTACACCCTGGTGCGGCTGCAGAAATCCCGATGCACCGTGCCCATGAGCTGTGCTGGGCCTCAGCCTCCGAACTTCTCGCCCCTCCGGCCTGAATCGAGCAACGTGCAGAATCAGAAAGCAAAGGCCCCCTTTCCCCTCCACGTCCCGCGGCCCCAGGGCTAGGACAGGAGTCCCCCCCACCCCGACGGCATCCCCCGAGGCAGGTAACGGCAGGGAGACCCACGCCTGGGGGTGCCCTGTGCACGAGACTCCCACACTGCAGCGGTGACGGGTGCAGAGTTTGTCTTGTGACGTGGGTGGAAAGGGAAGAGTTTGGGGCACAGGCCTGCGGCTCGGTGTTGAGCCGATGAGGCCGCGCGTTGAGGCTGCGGGAACTCGCTGCACGTTCTCAACGGGGGAGAGAGATAAAGAGGAGACCGAGGGGGATTGAACAGCAGCCGTCACCTCCCTGCAGCGGGGCTGCGCAGAGGATGGGGCTGGGCTGGTCTCAGTGGGGGCAGATGGCAGAAGGAGCAATGGGCTCAAGCTGCAGCAAGGGAAGGTTAGGTTGGGTATTAGGAAAAACTCTCACTAGGAGGGTGGTGAAGCACTGGGACAGGTGACCTATACGGCATCTCCATCCTTGGAGGTGTTTAAGCCCCCGGTTGACAAAGCCGTGGCTTGGATGATGTAGCTGGGGCTGGGGCTGGGGCTGGGGCTGGTCCTGCTCGGAGCAGGGGGTTGGCCTGGGTGGGGCCTTCTTCCACCCTCATCGCCTGATGCTCTGCAGGTCCACGGTAGAGTTCAGTTCCTGAGAGAAATAAAGGAGGGAAATAAAATTTGCCCACAAGGGAAATAAAGTTAGGTTAGGTGGATAGCAAAGAAGAAACATGACTCCCAGAGCCATCGAGTTCCCCAGAGTGACCAGCTGCCCCCGCGGGTCGGTTTGCCCGTAAAACTACTTATATTTCTGGTCTGATTGACGGCGTGGTACCGTGCCTCCCGCTGCACACAGCTTCACCCCACGGACTAGCGAAGGCAAACGAGGAGTGAGATCTGCTCCTACAAACACCCTGCCCTGAGCTGGACAGTCCCACTCGGGTACCTGTGGCCAACCTGGGCTGAAGAGGATGTGTGCACGCAGCCGCGAGCAGTGTCACTCTATTATTTTATCCATTGTGACTAGGTGGAGAAGCTGCATTTCACAGTAAAGTTTATGAGGACTATAAGAGAGCATGTAACTGCTGGTGGTGGTGCCTAATGAAGTGTGTTTGAAATATTGAAGTATATGATAAACCATTATGTAAATTAAATTCATTGATAGCTCTGCTGTGAAATCTCTCTGGTAGCAGAATAGTAGATAAACACAGAGCTTAGAAGGTGCCATTTATTCATCCTTAAAATGGTTCCAAGTTTCTAGTGATTCATTAGCATTCAGCAGAAAACAAAGAGGACATTAGTTGCACAACCAAACTTGAAACGAAAGCACTTGGATGTTGCAAGCGGCAATGCCAGGCTGAACTTCGCGGCTGTCTCGGCTCCTTCCAAGCCAGGTCCTTTTCTTTCCCTGGGCAGATCCTGCGCGGAAATGTGTTTTCTCTCTCCAGCAAACTCCCAAGGTCCTGGCGTCCCCGCTGGAATTTTTACCAGTTTGACGCCCTCTGTTATTGATGCTTGTTTCTTGGCTGCCAGAGCAGCAAATGTTTAACCATGGAAATGGCATTTGCTGTGATCACCACGATCATCCTGAGCTTAACAATGCCGCTTCTCCCAGTCACGAGCTACGCGCAGTGAATGCTAGGCAGCTCCATGCCTCCGGTACAGAGGCACGGACAAAAAAGCTGGAAGAAGTCTCCAGCGCGTACGTGCGTGGCTGTTAAAAACAAAGGCAGGAGCATGTGTGTCAGGACGTTCCCCCATAAACGGTGGCAGGTTCTGTGTCATTTAAAATAATCTAGGCAGTAATTTGGGAATTAGGTCCATTGCTTACCTGTGAATGCCGAAAGGGTTGCAACAGGAGCCTGCTCTGCCCAGCAGACTTGTGGGCTTGCCAGACAAAAGGCAGGATGTTGCAGGCCACTCGCCCCCCTTGCGGCGAGGTCAGGGGACCGGGCACGCTGGTCATCGGGGAGGCTGGGCTGGAGTGCTGTGCAGAACTACACCCCGGTCCTGCCAATCCTGACCCCAATATCAGCACAGAAATGATGGGCGGGCTCCAGCAGGCCACTGCTGCAGTGAGTTACTTTCCCTTCCCCGGTAGTTTTGCAAGAATGGACAGAAAAGCTTTTCTCTTGGGGCTTCATGCTCCAGCCACGACAGCATCTGGGGTTCAGGGCTTGGCAAGCACGGACCGTTTCGGCCTCAGACGTGGATGGCAGCAACCACTGCATCTTTGCGATTCGCTTGCTCTCAATTATTGCACAGTCTGGCCTGCTGCAGGTACAGCCTGGTGGGATGAGAAAGGTGGCTTGTGGCTGCCCGGGGAGCCGCGTGGCCCTTCCCCCGGAGCTGTCCAGCCACTCTCGCCTGCCTTGGACGGGGAGGTTGGAGGACTTGCTGCCTGCCGGCCGGTCAGCTCTCAGCAGCAGGTCTCCGGCAGGCACCATGCAAGCGCAAGCAAGGGAGCTGAGGGTCCCTGACAGGCTCGGGGGCAATGCCCACCGCGCGAGTGCCCGCCCGCTCGTGGAGACCGGCGCCATCGCAGTGGGCGCCACGGGAGTCCGCAGCCTCTGCCCGTCGATGCGCAGCGCTGCCGAGCCCACGTGCCCACGTGCCCCGGCGCTGCGTCTGCTCGGCCCCCCATCGCAGAGCCCCGGGCATCCCTCCTCCAGCCGGCGCGAGGGGAGTTAATGCTGCCGCAGCCCGAGCCAGCGAGGCATGCCGGGAAAGAGACGCCCCACTGCTCTGAAACTAATTTTACAGCTTAGCTCCTATCAAATATCCTGGGCCCCCCTCAAAAACCCTCTTTGAAAGGAGCTCTCCCAACCCGCTGGAAAACCCGCCGCGTGTTTGGGTTGGCACGGCTTCTGCCAGACGGTGGGAGTTATAAATAAACAGCTCCGCGGGGCCTGGAAAAGTCCATCTCATCTCGCCAGGCCCGAGACGGCGTGAGTGGCGCTCTCTGGGGTCCGTCCCCCGCTGGAGCCCCTCCATGACATGACATAAGCCCCCAACAGGACATGACTGCATGTGTGTGAACAACTCGTGTTACAGAGACAGCGGCCCCTATTCACGGGGCCGCCGCTCGCACAAGGCCCCTTTTCTCCCAGCCGGGGAGCCGAGGGCTGGAGGAGTGGAGCCGTTTCCATCCTTGATGGACGATGCTGCACTCCCGGGTCCCTGCCCTGTGCAAGCTGGGACCAGCAGCCTGCTGGGTGCAAAGGGCCGAATCCTGGCCTGAGCCCCAGGGAGCAAACCGGTCCCCAACACCAGCAGTGCGGGGATGCCCTGCCCTGCCCCAGCCCCTCAGCCAGAGCCAGCTCCCGTGGGATCCTTCTCCTGCAGCTGGTTTTGCAGCAAGGGCTGCAGGACAGCGGCTCACGGGCGGCAACTCGCCCCGGTGCTGCACCGCTGGGCTCGGGACAGGGCCGTGCAACGAGCACCCCACGGGCACGGCGGCACGGTCCCGGGGAGGTCTCAACCGTGGGTCTCTTCCCTCCCCGCCACAACAAGTGAATTATTTTCCAACCAGCCTGGGTTTCTGTCCTTCCAGACGGCTCCCCCGGCGCCTGGGCTGCTTGGTGGGAAGCGAGGAGGGGGGAGGCGCTGGGGTTGCTTCCAGGCACTTCAGAGGTGCTTTCGCTGCACAGAGTTGAGCAAAGCGGCCTGGCTCTCCCTGCACGCAGCATTGGGCACGCTCATCCACCAGGCAAAGGACCTGGCTCGAGCCTCTGGGGACCAGACAGGCCTGGCAAAACCAAGCATCTCCTCTGGGTGCTCTGGGCAGGAGCGAGCACCAACGTGCATGGCCCTACGGGTCCCTGCTGCTGCTCTGGCACATCTTCTGGAGATCTCCAAACAGCCCCGCGCTTTGCTGCCAAGTTGCAGCACCTGGACATGCTTTGGCGCTGCATCAAGGGCCCGGTGCCGAACCCAGCTGGAGCATCGACTGCCCCCAGGTCCTGTGAGAAGGGGGATGCTCTCTCCTGCAGCCTCAGTTCATTTCCCAGCAGAGCTACCCAGGGAGGGGCTCTGCAATGCACCCAATCCTCCAGCACCGGCCTCCCTGCCACGGTGCAGCAGGAGGCAGAGGCCACGGTGCCCCCCGTGCTCGCGGCGTGCGTCGCTGAGCTAGCTCCCACCCACCGGGTGACAGCACAGGCCGGGAAAGCCCCCCGCAGCACCGCCAGCACGTCCTCGCCCCCTGCACTGCCCGCTCCCCGGTCCCCGCCGTGCCAGGCGCGCCGCGCTGCAGGCCGTTGCTCAGCTGATGTACGATGCTCGCCGTGCCGGCCCGGTGATGTATTGCAGTCATCCTTCACCAGAGTGCCAGCGCGCCGGCCATGTGTTATTGTAATACATCAGCGCCCGGATCCGGTGGGTGCCCTTCATCCGGGCGGCTCATTCCAGCACCCTCCGCTCGCTTCCCCCCGGCATGCGGGGGCTGCATTTGCACGCAGCCCCACAATTGCAGGGGCAGGGCTGACTCCACCACGCGCCGGGGCTGTGCACGGCTGCATTCACCGTCGCCTCATCGATCCGGCTTTCTGTCCCCTTCCCGGAGCTGCAGGGTTCCTCCGAGGCAGGTTTTCCATCGCGTGTCCCCTGGTGCCAGCAGGGATGCGGGTCGTGGCACGCAGACAGCAGCCTGAACGGGTGACTTGGGTACCTCCATGCGCGCAGCCCCTCGCCCCGACCCTTGTAACTGAGTGGATGAATGACAAAAAAGACGGCGGCAGGCAGAGCCAGGCCAGGGCTGCATCAGACGCCAAGCCGAGCTAATCTTCTAATCTGCTGCAACAAGCTGCGGCTTCGTGCCCTGATCCCTTCATCCCGTCACCGCGCTGGCCTCTCCAGCGCACCTCAGTCCAAGCGCCTGTCCCGCACGCTGTCCATCCCCAGCAAGGCACTGGCCAAAATGCGGCCACCGCTGAGTTGGAGACGGCCGCTGCGTCGTGCAGCCCGACAGCCAGCGACGCGGCCGCGGGCCAGCCGCCGCACCGTGACCGCGACCGCGGCCGGCAGGAGGATGCTGGCCGGTCGCAAGGGCGCCAGGCACGGGCTCCGTGTCCCGCTCCCCGACGGCCAGCTCTCGGCGCCGGGCTAGCGCCGTGCCACCTTTGTGCAACATCTGGCCTGTCCTGGGGCATGTCCCATCTCAGTCCGAGCTCTTTTGTCTGGTGCAGTCCGGAGAGGTTTGGGCTGCGGGGAGCCTAACTTCTGCCTGTACTCCCCGACGGGGCTGGCTGCTTCCTGCAACGCGGCGAGGAGCCAGCAAGAGCCGCAGGGACCCCCGCGCATGCAGGATAGGGACCCCCTGCAAGCTTTCCGCCGTGGTTGCCAGCGAGCCCCTTCCAAGGTCACGAACGTGACAGCCTGTGACAGGTGCAGGGATGACTCAGTGCCGCGCAGCTCCAGGCACGCGGCCAGGGAGCAGCCAGCCGACCGGGGGAATCGTGCACCCAGCGACTGGCGCAGCTGCCCGCCCAGTGCCGGGGTCCAGCCTGCCCCGCGACAGCGCGCCGGCCTCCCGGCAAGAGCCGTCTGGCGGGCACGTGCAAGGATGCAGAGTCCAGCGCTGGGAAGGGAGGACATGCACCAGGCTGCCCACGGGTCCCTGGGCAACGTCCGTGCCTGCAGACTGCCCTCGGCACAGCCTCGGCGCGGTCCTGGCAATGCCAACAGACAGCAGCAGAGCTCGGGCGGGTTCGGGGCGTTGCCGGCCTCGCACTCAGGGGTCAGGGGCGGTGCTGCATGTAGCCGGTGCCGCTGTGCACCATCAAACTCCCGCCTGTGCTGAACAAATGCAGATGCCCGGACCCGTTCTGAATGCCGAAAGGCTCCCAGTTGCGGGGAAACCACTTTTCCCAGCCCCAGCGGCTGGTGATGGAGGATATTTTGGGTCTAGTGGTAGAGGCCAAAGGGCCCTTCCCACTAGAGAGCAATGATCAGGCCCCGTGGCGCAAACGAGGCCTGGCACGGTGCCAGCCCGTGCACTGTGGAGGATGCCTCGCAGCAGGCTGCATCCATGAGACATGCGTGCCAGGCGCTGGGAATAGGTCCCGCACGCTCCAGCGACAGCCCCAGGCACATTAGATCACTTGCAGCTAATTAGCAGGCTCCTGGCACGCTGCAGCGCGGCACCGTTCCTCGCAGGGGGGATGGCTGCGGTCCGCCGCTAGCCCCGGGCGTGCCAGCCTGCTCTGGGGTGGAGCGCACAGGCGTCCCCGTCGCCTCGCCCGGGGCTGCTGGAGAGCTTCTTGCGGGGGCTCGGCCCGCCGCACGGACGCAGCGTGCGAAGGGCAGCGCTGCCCCGAGCAGAGGCCGTGCTGTGCCGGGGGTGCTCCGGCCAGGCCCTTGCAGAGGCCAGAGAAGCCCTGGGCAGGCTGTCAGACGGGGCGCAGGCCCCGCTTGCAGCGTGCCACGTCCTCCGCTTGAAGAGGCCACGCCAAGGAGGACAAACACTAGTGCCTGTTTGGGGGGAGAGGGGAGCCAGCACGCAGCCCTTGCCCCGGCGGCTCCGGAGCTGGGGAGCCGTCCCCGCGGCCGCGGCCCGCTCCGACCCCTCGCCCCGCAGCAGCAGCCGGAGCAGCAGGCAGCGGGCACTGCCTTTTCCAGCTCCGTGGGTGTGATGGGCCTCGTGCCAAAGCCGCCTGCCGTCTGCGGGAGTCCATCCAGCAGGCTTTGGACCGGGGCTGCGGCTGGCAAGCGGGTGCAGACGCTGGGAAGGATCCGGTCCACCCCGGCTGCATGGCGCGCCCCTAAAAAAGCCGCCTTTCTGCACCGCTCCTCTCCCCGTGGCACGGCCAGACAGCGGCAGAAGGGGGCTGTTTATGTACGGGGAACAGATAAAACAGGTCAGTCTCGCTGCAGCTTGTAAACACTTAAAGCACATTTCCACAGGTTTCCTGGCTGCGCTTTCCCGCCGACGATCCCGAGAACAAACACTCCTTGTTGGATATCACTGAATTCAGGTAGCGGTGACACAGCCAATTTCTTTCCTTTTCTTTTTTGGCAGGTCAGACTCTCTGCCAGGAAAGGAGACGCGCCGCCTTTTCTCTAACCCCCATGCAAGAGTGCTCGAGAGAGCGCCTTTCCAGCCAGCAGCCTTCGCCTGGGATCTCTTGAAGCAGATCGTGCCTGTTTTCATACGGTTTCGTGTGCCACGAGCAGACACATCCCGATGCATTTTAAAGTTGCTCTGTGCGTTTCTCCGCAGACCTGTTTCTTGGGAGAGGGGCCGTGCCGAGCCACTCGGCTCACGGCTTGTGAAACGATTATCTTGCTTGCAAAATAAAAGCGACCACCTCTTTCTAGGTTTGGTTTACTGTGGGGTCAGACAGGTCATTGCAAAGCATATTATCTGGCTTGTTCCTTTGGATGCCTATGAATATTAGAAAAGCTCTATTTTTTTTAACGAGCCAATTAAAGATGCAGCTTCCCCCAAAGCCGCAACGTTCGGGCTGACTTTGCTCAGAAGGGGCCTGGCAGATTTAAAACCGAAGCTTTTGCATAACGACTTCTGCTCCTGTGTGTGCTGTGCAAGCGGCCAGCGTTAAACGCCCGGTGCGATGGCTTTGAGGGTCACCCTCCTGATGACGGCCGCCCCTCGGGGTTTCCCTTCCTCCTCCCTGCACATCTGGGGGGATTTGTTGAGTGCCGCGGTTTCCTGCTTGAATCCCAGGCCAGTGCTTAGGCCTGGGATATTTGCAAAACTGAAATGTGGCTGTGAGCATGGACAGTGGTGCAGGCTCCTACGCTGGGGGTGTTTAAGAGGAGGTTAGATGAACATCTTGCCACGGTCGTTTGACCCCAGTACTCTTTCCTGCCGTGGCGGGGGGTCGGGCTAGATGATCTGCTCAGGTCCCTCCCGACCCTAGAAACTATGAAACTACGAAACTTGCTCACCTGGGTCTCTGCTGCTCTCCAGGTGCTTAGCGCGAAGCAGACCCGGGATGGTGCTCGGGTGTCGGGGCTTTCTAGTTACGCACCAAAAGAGGGGAACCGGCGCCAGGTGTGCGACAGGGCACGGCAGCTCCCAGCTCTGTGCCCGTGCCCTCGCCAGCCCCATCGAGCTGGCAGCTGCGGCTCTGCAAGCAGGGCTCCTGCCACTGAATTGCTCAGACGCTCCCGTCTCCGCCACGAGTCCGACATCGCGGGCATCCTCCTTCTCAGCCCCGAGGGCTGGCCGCGTGGCAGGTGAGAAAGACCTACAAATGGAAATTGTCAGGTTGTGTCACATCAGCGCGTTCCAGCTCCGTCTCTGTCCCCCGCGCCCCTCCACCTCCAGCCAAGCCGCGGCCCGGTGACGGGGAAGAGGCACCTACTCGCCGCGACATCTGTCACCCGCTGGCGGGCTCCCGGCCCCGCCGAGACCTGCTGCGGCCGCGGTGCCAACCGGGAGGCGCGCCGCAGCTGGTATTGGTAGCTAGGAAAGGAAACCGGGCGAGCGGGGCCTGCCCCGGGCATCGCGGCACCTGGGAAGGGGCTGCTGCCCCGGGATCCCACCCATCGCCGTGACCAGAAGCAGCCGTGCTCCGACAGCCGTCCAGGCGCGCCACGAATAAAGGCGCCGGCATGAGCAAACGGCCCGCACTAGCCATCATGCAACCAGGAGGCTCTTAACTTTGCGGCCCTGTTGCGGTCCAGTGGTCTACGGCCATCTCAGCGCTGCTGCGGGTGTCAGGGGAGCAGCTGGGTTATCACCGAGCAATACAGGGGTGACCGGGTTTGTCCCAGGTGAGTGGCAGAGAGAGGGGATTTCTCCACATAGGGCCTGCAGAGCTCCCCCACCTGTCTGCTAGGCTATGGGGGCAAGAAGCTGGACAGGAGCCGGCAGTGTGTCCTTGGGACCAAGGGGCGACCGGCGTCCTGGGCTGCACTGGGAGGAGCATCGCCGGCAGGTGAGGGCAGCGATTCTCCCCCTGGGGAGGCCACATCCGGAGTCCTGTGTCCAGCTGTGGGCCCCTCCCTACAGAAAGGATGTGGACAGGTTGGAGAGAGTAATGAAAATGGTTGTGGGGCTGGGGGACAGGACTGGGGAGGAGAGGCAGAGGGAAATGGGCTGATTGAGTCTGCAGATGAGAAGACTGAGGGGGATTGAATAGCAGCCGTCACCTCCCTGCAGGGGGGTTGCAAAGAGGACGGAGCTGGACTGGTCTCAGTGTTGACAGATGACAGAAGGCGCAATGGGCTCAAGTTGCAGCAAGGGAGGTTTAGTTTGGATAAACCTTGCTCCCCCTTGCTCCCAAAGTGTTTTCACAGCATTTCTTCCCCACATTTCTCTCTCGCACACACTCACTCGGCTCTAGCTGGCCAGGAGGGTATTAAAGCACTGGCACAGGCTACACAGGGAGGTGGTGGAGTCTCCATCCTTGGAGGTTTTGCAGCCCTGGGTAGACAAAGCCCTGGCTGGGATGATGTAGCTGGGCTGGTCCTGCTTGGAGCAGGGGGTTGGACTAGATGTGACCCCCTGAGCTCCCTTCAACCTGACTTTTCTGTGATTCTACGAATCTAGTCTGGCACCAATCCCAGGCGCTGACACGGGCTCCTGCCTCCATCCGCTGCACCTGAGGTGCCCCCGCTGCTGTGAGAGCAGCATGAACGCCAGGACTCCCTGCCTGGTGCCACCAGTGGCCGGTCAATAGAAACTTCCTCACACTCGCGTAAACCCTTTTACACAGAAAAGCACCCGTAAACAGGGGCGGATTGGGAGGTGGGGTGCACTGGTGCACTTGCCCTCCTCTTTGATCCCTGCTCCACCCAAAACTTCTGGCCAGGCAGCGCGGAGGGAATCACTTGATTTCATGGCTCGTTGTCATCGACCCGATCCCATTGAAACTCTTCATTGCACAGGCGCTAATGACCCCCTCTCCGTGGTAATGCTCTGCAAGCCCCACGAGCCTCTGTGCCGCCGTGCGGCAGTCTGGGAGCTGCTCCTGGTCACGGAGCTCCTATTTCACAGCCGTGCAGACTTTTTAACCCATTCCCATGACGTTTTATTTGTCTTTGCGTCCATCTCACATGGAATCACCCAGCCTAGGCCCCTGGCTTGGTAGTACAGCTCCTAGTTTCCTTTCAAGTGGAGACAATGCATCTCAACATCCACCCCTTCCTTTTCAAATTTTGGTGCCAAAAGAGCCCCCCAAAACCGGAGGCTATGGCTATTTTGAGTGTGCCTGGGTTGTACGGTGATGCACAACTAGTGCCAATGTGTGCAGTGCTTAGGGGTATGGAAACTGATTCCCCAGCGACACAGGGACTTCACCCCACTGCCCTGTGCCCCTTCCTGACACGGCACCAGGCCCTGCACAGCCCCAGCCCTGCCGCCTCTTCGAGATTTGGCTCTAAGCAGCTTGCGAGTGTTTATTTGGTGTGCAAAGAAGATTGGAGCTGGGGAAAGCACAAAAAGGATTACTCTGTTTATCGCAGGCTTTCCCAGCCCGCTCCCTATTCATGGGAAAAGTCATTTACTCAGGTTATCCGCAGGCTTTGCTTGCCCCAAAGCCCAGAAAGCCTCAGAAATGAGAGAGAAGCAGAACGGAAAACGCAGGGGAGCCTCCGACTCCCGGGAACGCGTGCGCCGGGTGCAAAGGGCCGGTCGGACACACCTCTCTTACTGGTGGTGGGATGGAGCGTCCCAGTCCCAGCACCAGCAGGTTAACCCCTCCGAAGGCCCAGTGACAATGAGATGGATTTACACCGGCCAGCCATTCCCGATGGCCTCAGATTAAAGCTTTCCCCTTCCATTTCTAACGCCTTTTTCTTCCCGAGTGCAGCGAGCTCTGCACGGGTGCACACCGCAGAGCGGGGTGGGAGGGTTGAAATGCTTCAAAAGCAAGTGGGGAGTTGGTGTCTTGTCCTGGTCACAGCCCTTACGCACAGCCCTGTTCCCGACGAGTCCTTATGCACACCCACGGTGTCGTGCGGCAATGAATGTGCAAAACCCTCTGTTCCCGGCTCGTGGCAGGTCAGATCGGATGGTCCTAAGGACCCTGCCGGCCTGGGAGGATGAATAATGCTGATTCTTCATGCATTGTCTGTGTTGCATGTAGTGCTTAAAGCAGCAGTGTCAGACTCGGGACACACGGGTAGAGTCCTAGTTTAAACTCCGACTCTGGGTGTGATTTTGGTCGACTAATTTACGGTTGGGTTTTCAGAGACACCGAGCACGCTAACTCCCTCGCAGGTGAGGAGTGTGTACTCGGGGGAAAACAAACAAAAAACCAAGGTTTAATTAAGCTCCTTGCTCCTCCACGTGCCTCACGGCCCTGGCCACCCCTGCCCGCAGGGCGGCTGCGCAGTGCCGGGAGAGCCGCCGTTCTCTACACGCCGCTCAGAAGAGCGTTAAGCAAGCACGGCTAATTTGGGAAAACTTGTCCCGAGCCAGATTCCAGAGGGCCCGAGGATTTGCTTTGATCTGATGGTACGTTTTAAGGAGTAAGAAAACAAGGGAGCGAATTTGTGTGTCATTACTGCCAGGAGATTGTATTTCACTCTTTCTTGTGTTTCCAGACGGGAACAGGTGCCAACCCACCTCCGTCTGCGCTGGAAAACCTTGATGTGCTGAGTTTGTTTAGCATATTTATGTCTGTTGCTCATTCCTCTCCTAACCACCGAGTTGAACCGGGGATGGCAATGGATGCAGAGGTGCTCCTGGGTCTGAAGCAAGCTTCAGCTCTCGCGGCAGGCCTTGCAGAGCATGGGTCACGTGATACCACACTCGTGCCCGTAGCACGTGCGTCGGCTCCGTGGAAATAACCCGTCCCTGGAGACGGCTCCGGACCCGCTAGGATGCACGTCTCCAGGTCTAGATTTCTGCCCTCCCGCCAGACGTCAGCTGCAGCCGTGCTGTGTTTGCACAGTTGTGGGGGTCCCGGCGATGGCGGAGCCAGCCTCAAGCCTCTCAAAATCACGGCAGACCCCAGAGAGTCTTTGGGACTTGTTTTGAAAAGCTAGCATCCTCTCCCTGGCCCGTCTCATTGCTTCGCCCGCCTCCCCCTTGCACGCCACAATGACAGTCCTGCCAAACCGGGGGGTGAGCCCCTGCTGCAGGCGCTCCCTCGCGTCCGTGGAGCACGACGCGGGTACTGCCGTCCGGGCATCGAGCTCCTGGGGCCGTGCCCGCCAAGGGCTCTCCAGAGCCATGAAAGCATTCGGGAGCGAGCCCAGCAGACCCTCCTGGCTACGCGCTGGCCCCCAGCCCCGCCAGGCATCTCCACGTCAGGGGACCCTCTGCAGAGGGGGCACCGCTCCCCCCCTTGCTCCCAAAGTGTTTTCACAGCATTTCTTCCCCACATCTCTCTCTCGCACACACTCGCTCGGCTCTAGCTGGCCAGACTGCTGGTTTGACACTGTGAGGCCTCCCTGAAAAGAGAGATTGTTTCTCAAAAATAAATATTAAATAACTCTAAAATTTCAAATAATTCAGAGCTCTGCTATTTTCCACGCATTATGAAAATAAAATTGAGGGGAAAAGGTATGTAATACGTTTCCTATTTCCTGTTTCTGCAGCCCTGCGTGTGCCCCGGGGGAGCAACACAAGTGGAATTATCTATCCTCTGGCTAGGAGCGCTCAATTCGGGCCAAAAACACCAACAACAAAAAAAAAAAGTATGAACTAATCTGAGCGCAGCACTGGGGAAGTGTGGGAGCGCAGGCCAAACGCTGAGAAATGAGGCAATTTTCCCCGTTTCAAGAAGTGACTAAAATCCCTCTGCAGTTTTCAGCACAGATGCATTTCTGTTCCATTGAAAACCACTTCAAGAGCGAGATCTCCAGCTCTCGCAGCCTGGAGCAAAGAGCAACCCGAACGCGCACAATGCAAAGGTTGTCTCTCTCGCTGGACTCTCTGGGTGGAGTGGGGCGCTCAGATATCCCTTCGTTGTCCTTGTGATGTTTGGAACAGCTGGAGGAGCTACATTAAACAAATTAAAAAGCACAAAATGCCCGTCTGCCCAGCTAGAAGCACCCTTGACGTGGCCCTTTGCGTCTCAGAGCTGCAGAAGGGCTGGAGAGGCAGGGTTTGATCCGGCCCAGACGTCACCAGGAAGGCTCTTTAGGAGAGGCGAGGAACCTCCCTGGCTTACAAGGGAGCTCAATCCACTTAGGCAAGGCTGCCCAGGGGGCAAGACCCCCCAGTCCTGTGTCCGGTGCGTCTCAACCCAGCTCAGCAGGGGCACAGAGAGCATTTCTACACGGGTATTTACATGCACCTAAACTTAATGCACCTTTGCTTGAGGCGCGTTGAGGTGATTTAGGCACATGTCTACACATGGATGCACTAATGCGCATTAAGACGCATTAAATTTAGGCATGAATAGCTAACTAATATTAGCACGTGCAGATGCGCTAATGGGCATTAATGTGGTGTGTATCCATTAACGCACATGCCATTAATGTGCACGTGAGCTAATGCAACTTAGCTATTCGCACCTAAATTTAATACCTGCTTTATGTAGGTATTAAATTAAGGCTCACGTAGCCTTAAATCACCATTTTAAAGTGCATTAAGGGCATGCACGTGCAGACACGTGCCCTTAGTGCGCCTTAGAAATGGCGATTTTAGGCTAAGCCCACCTAAAAGAGGGACGTGTAGCTGCACCCACCCACACACAACCAAGTCTGTACAGATCGCCGGGCTGAGCCTGAGCATTTAAGCACAGACGGTTGCACGCACGCATGCTCACACGGGCGTTAATGCAGACCACTAGCTCTGGGAGACTGGCCCAGCTGCTGACACCCCCGGTTATCCGGTGACCACACTTTAAGGGCCGCGTGGCAGCACTCGTCTCGGTTAGGAGCAGCAAGCCCAGCCTTTCACAGTTTGTGGGCTTTGCGGTTTCAGCCGGGCCACACTAGTGCTCTCCTTTTGCAGATGCAGCTTCCCAATGGAAAAGTCCCTGGAAAAGCAAGCGGGGGTGCTCCTCGCACAAGTCAGTCGGTGTTATGCCCTGGCTTAGAAGACCGGGCTGGAGGAGGGGGGTTGTCCTCGTCACTCTGTGGCTGCACGTGGTTTTGCACACCTTTGTATGGAGCCAAGGGGCAAGGCGATCCTTCGGGCAATGTCAGCGCGCAGAGCGCACGCTGAGTATCACCAGACGTGCAGTGACTCTCCCGGACCGGGGAAGTGCCCGCCCCAAACTTTTCCCCAGCAAGTGCCTCCATCCCCACCCGCTGTGCCAACTGGGGGCTGTAAGAGCAGGGCTCGCGTCCCCGCCATCAAGGAGACGGAGAGAGGCAGCGCTCTCCTAGGAGCTGCCGGCTCGCTCAGAAGAGGCCTCCCAGCCGAGGTGCCTGGCCTTTCCAGGCGCCAGCCCTCCCCCCCGCACCTCTTGCTGCTGGAGCCCTGTCTGGGAAAGAGAAGGGCAGCTAAAGACTTTCCAGTGGGAAGAAGGCCTTTTTCCCTCTCTCATAACTCAGCAGCAGCTGCAGGAATTTTTCTCAAGCTTTTGCAAACAATTTACCTTCAGGCCAACGAGCATGGAAAATGCCAGCCCGGCAGGTGATGGTTGTGGAAGACCTTGAACGTGCCAAAAGTCTCGAGCCCTCTTGATGCACAGGGTCACTGTCTGCACCCTGGTTCCTGTGGACACCCCCCCGCCTTCCTTTTAGGGTAGCCCTCCAACATCCCCAAAGAAAAAGCCTACTGCAGAGATCAACAGGAGGAAAAAGATGCCTGCAAATCATGCCCCAAACCTGGCAGTTCGTGTGCACATTTTGCAGGGAGAGTGGCTCTAAGCAGCCCGCAGCACCAGCCCTCGCCGCTCTGCCATCTCCCGCGTTGCCACAGGACACCCAGCGCATGCGAAACAACTGCAAATCCCAGCTAACGAACGAGGAGGGGCACCTGCCTGGCTCGGGCCCACGTCTGAGTCCGCAGGCTACAAATGCAGGTCTGTGCAGTAGCTGGGACTTGGTGTATATATTTAACTTAATTAGAAACAACTGAGCCGCCAGGAGACAAATTTCATCTTAGCTAACTAGCCACTCTGGGACCATTCAATTGAAAGCCGAGGCATTTCCTTTCAGCCCATCGGACGTGAGCTACTGTCTAAGTAAATATCTCCTGAAAAAAGTAACCGGGCTAAAGAGCTCCTTGACAAAGCAATAGCTCCGGTCCTGTGCAGCGGGGTCACCGCCTCTCCCCCTCCTTTAACTAGCGCAGACAGCCAAGTACAGCAGGGCGAGCTGAAACAAATATAGTTTTGTTTCCTGGTGAATTTAAGCTAAAGAAGGGAAAGTCCATTTGCTTGTCTTCCCTGTGATCAGAAGTATCCCTGCAGCCTCTGCCTAGCAGCTTATCTCCAAGACAGGGCAAAGGCCCATCTCGGCCGTCCCCAGCAGGACCGTGATGGCAAGGGGAGCTGCAGGCCATGCCCTGCCCAGATGGTGCCGGGCTCTGGCACATCTGGCACAGCTCCGAGCAGGGGTTGTGGGGAGGGAAGTTTTGCCCAAAGAGACTGGCAGTTTCTCACTGGGTTATTTAATGGTGCAAATATCAAGACAGGGGCTAGCAGGAGCAGCAGCGGCAAATGCCCAGGGCTCACGCCTGCATCTTGGCTGGCGCGCGCAGGCACCGGGAAGCCCCGCGGTGCAGGTCCCCGTGGAAGGCGCATGCGTCGTGAGCAGACGAGCCTTGCATTTCAGGCCTTGTCCAAACTGGCCATCGGCACAATGCTTCGCACATCCACCTGCAAAGGCCAACGGCCCCAGTGGGAATCTCAAGGGCTTGGGCCCGAGGAGGAAATCCAGGGGCCGTCACCACGGGGAGTAGCCAAGAGAGTTGCTTGTGCATCCTGGCTACCCCCTGCCCGACTCGATCCAAGAGACGAGAAAGGCCGAGGCATGGACCGCGGCACGCCGGAGCGACGGACCCCGCGACCTGACAAGCAAGCCCGTCCGAGAATTAGCAAACACGAGCGCTGATCAATGGTCCCATTTGGAAAACACTAATTACTTAACTGTGGTATATTTAGCAAAGCCCACTGTGCATCAATCACAGCAGCTGGCTTCAATCACAGGCGAGTTTGACTCAACCGGTTTAAGGGACTGTTATTAACCATCCGCTGGTCAGACAACATGCCCTTATTGTACTCGACGCTGGAGCGCAGCTGAAGGGCCGGGGCATTGCTCACTGTCTCTGCGTGTTTGTGGTAACGCAGCTGGGCTGGCGATGGCTTGGCTGCGCCCCGGCGTCGACGCGAGACAGGCCTGACGCGCTGTGTTTAGCACGGAGCGAGGGTGTGTTTTGAAAACACTGCAGCTGATATTTTATACAATAGTCACATCATGTACGTAGGAGGCCTCATTACATTTTAAAGCAGCCGCTGAATCACCCAACTTAAAAGGCGAACCAAACCTGCGGGCGTCTGAATATTTGCAGCCCCGCAGCTTTCCTGCCTTCGCCCCCAGGCCGATGGATGGGCAACGCAAGTCAGCCAGGAGAAGCACAGGTGGTGAGCACGTGATACTGGGAGCGCCACCCCGTGCCTTTCTGACACGCTGGAAGGGCCACCCCGGCCCCCGGGACCTGCCCACCGAGGGGCACGCCGTCCAGACGGGCCGGTTTCAGCCTCGGCATCGGGGCACAACCCCTGGGGATGGGACCTCTGCCTGTCCCGTGCCGCACCGGCGGTGCCCCCACGAGACGCCCGTGTCCGGCAGGAGCGAGCGACAAGCAGGACCGAGTCCCGCTGCGGAGACGAAAGGCAAACAAATGAAAACCAAATGCAAAATGGCTACTCAGAGCAAACCTGCCTGGTGCGCCGGGAGTCTGAAGTGCTCTGCACTTTAATTACAGCTCTTTGCCAATCCGGCGGTAATTACTGGTATCCTTCCTGTAGCCCACAATTGCCTAATCTTGTTATTTGAGAGCCATCAAGATTTAAACAGCTGGAGAGCTGCGCCTGCTTCTCGAAAGGCTTTGCTTGGCCCTGACACTGATTGTTTAATCTGGAAACAGTGTGTGACAATATGCATTAGCTTTGCATCTCCAGCTCCTCTGATCCCTTCGACAATCCTTGCTGCAGTTATACCGGCATCTTGAAGTCAGTTTAGTGCCGGATTTATTATACCTCTGGTTATCTCCCTGACAGGCAGGGCAGGCTCCCTCACACGCCAACCTGTCCAGGTGCACAGGCCCCCGTCCTAGACGGGCATCTCCCAGGTGCCAGCGGTTATGGTGACCCCGGGAGCCCTCGCCTGTCTTCCAGATAGTCCCCTGCAGCTGCGTCGTGCAACGCTCGCTCAACTAGCTTTGGCGACCTGGAGACGAAGGGTCTGCATCGCATTGCCAGCTCCCTTGCATCCCCTTTGCATTTGCTTTTAAAGTACAGGCTCGGGCAGAAATGGTGCTGGCTGTGCTCATTTCAGAGCATCTGCACCACCGGTGCAAGAGCCAGCTGGGCCTCGCCGCATGGCACGAGGGAGGCAAACCCGCTCGCACGGCTGGTAGCTCCCGCCGCTGCAAGTGAACCCCAGGCCAGGCAGCAACGGGGTGACGTGGTGCCTCCGGGGGGCTGGCACTTGACACCATTTCATCTCCCCCTCCCCTTCCCAGAAGTGAGACCTGCTTCTCGTGTAGCTTTAAGGGCTTAGGTGATCTTCAGATAAGCAAGGGATCCACCTTTAGGCCCATATGAAAACACCTTAGGCATTCGCTCCAAGGACTTTACTCCAAAACTCCACGACGGAGGCTTCAGTTATTAAAATAACTCCAGCTGTGCTCAGTTGTCTTCAAGATGGCAGCGCAGAAAGCCGTAGTGCACGCTCATGCCTTTTCTTCTTGCCAACAAAGTTCAAGTGAAACACTGTGAAGAATGGACGATTTAGAAAACACTTAACGTGCAGGACTCCTGCTAGCGCCCGCCAGCACTGCGCTGTGAAGTTTTGCTTCCCAAAATGCGGGGTGCCTCCAAAGTTTTTTCGGCCTGCTAAAAGGAGATCTATAAAACCCACATGATGGGAAGAAATGTTGATAGGAGCGCTCCTAAAAGAGGCACCTGCAATGCCTGGCCAAGATACTCGCATCAAAGCATTTTCTTGATAACAAAAATAATTCTTTGGCTATAAGAAAAATTGATCTGCAGTGTTGTTGTTTTTTTCATGTGGTGGTTTCGGGTCAAAACTCCCTGTTTTTTTCTTGGAAAGCTAGAAACAGAATAAAAAATTCTTCAGTTAAAAAATGTTTGCTTTTCAGTAAACAAATTCATCCTTGGCTTTCAAAAGTCCAACTTGTATCAGAAACAGCTTGGAAGAGCTGAATGCTTCAGAGTCTTCTCGTGAGATGTTCATTTGTTCCTTCTTCATTAGCAATTCCCCATGAAATGTTTTTGTGGGTTTTCTGATAAAATAAAAACAACTGGTGCTTTCTGGCCCTAGTTCTCGCTTGTCCTGGTCTGTGCACTTAGGAGCAGCCAGTCCTTGTGTGATGGTCCTTCGTCTACGGCTCAGACAAGGGGCCGTGTGAGGGCGTGAGCAGGGGCTGTTTGTAGCCACCAAAAACAGCTGGATTTGGTGGTTCGGAGGTGCTGTATCAGCTGCATGCAGCCAGGCAGCTGTCTGAGATGCTCCATCCGTGAAAAATAGTTTAAAAAATAAAAAAGCAGAGGGATCTGACTGATTTGAATGGGCTTTTCTGGGCTGCGTGACAATCAAGACCACAGCATTTCACTGCTCCTCCTACCCTGAGTCCCGGCCGTGGCCCTGTCCAAGCCCGCGGGGTTTTGCCCTGCTGCTCCACCCAGAAGTACAGGCCCCGGCACGGCGTGAGAAACCCGGAGCCAGCAGCAGTTATGTGAGGTGCACTTGCCTGCAATAGCAGGGACGCAGGCCCTGGACACGGGGTGCCTCGCAGCTGCACGTGTCGTGTCCTTCGCCAGAGTTTTCGCGGTCTCTGGCCATGGAGAAGCTGCCACTGGAGCAGCCTGCTGTGCTCAGCCACGGCAAATACCTGCCGGGCAAAACCGGGGGCCGCCGATACAGCGATGAGGCCGACAGGTCCCGAGCTTCACGCTTGCGTATAGTAACATCCGTGTTGCAGGCTCACGGTCTGCATTAAGTGCGTTCCCGCTGACGTTTCCATGTCTTCCCTGCAAAGCTGAGGGGTTCTCATGCACGGGCTATGAAGCAATGGTCCAGCTCCCTGCCAAGAACAACTGCGATAAAGCAAAGGTCTCGATCGGTGGGAGTTGTGAGCAGAATAACCCCGGGTGCACATATGAAACCTGCCTCCCCAGCCGAATTCTTGGCTTCAGAAGACAACGTACGTGTCAGAGCAAATGCCCCGGGGCATCCTAGCTCTCCGGCAGCTTCCCGCGGCGCTGCTGTCCAGGAGCCAGCTGTGGCTGCCTCGCTGCCGCGTGGCTCATGCGTGGGGCCGTGCGGTCTCCCTCCGGTGACACGCTGAGGCTGGCAGAGAGCAGGCTGGAGTTGCGATGGGTCACTGATGAGACCGCAGGGCGAGTCCAAGTACAAACTGTCCGAACAGCTGCTAATGTTATTCGGCTCAGAGCCGCAGCCCTCGGGGATGCTGGAAAAGGGGCCTGGTGCTGTGCTTGTGTTTCCGAATGAATGCACTGTGCGAGAACACACCCGGTGCTGATTGTGTCTCCGCGCCATCCTTCCTTACACACGCGGGTGACACATCCGCGTGGGAGGCTTTGCCAGCGGTGCCTGCCTTTGGAGGAAAGTCTGAAGCCATCGTAGTGATAAGAAAAATACTTAGCCCACTGATATTTTTAAAGGCTTCGGGCCTTGGTAAGGATGCCCCAGGGCAGGGTACGTCCATCAGGACCTGGGGGGGTCCAAGTTGTTCCTGGGGCCAGGCTTCTCTGGGTGCTGCTAGCTATGTCCCAGTCCTAGGTCATTTCTGAGCTTGCACTGGAGATCACCGAGGCCCGGCTCACCCAGACTGAGGGAGGATCCCAGGAAGACCCCAGGATGCTGGAAACCTGCATGCTGCGGGGCAGTGTTGGGGAACAACACACTTCACTGCTGGCCACGTGGGCCTTGCGTTGGAAACAGTGGGAAAGCTGACACGGGCTCCATGGATGGAGACTCCGAAAACAGGAATACAGCGAGTATGTCAGGGCTGCGTTGTGCAACATGGGTCTTCCCAAATAACCTTGTTGCATCCTTTGGCTGGTAAAGGTCAGTGGATGGGTGTGATATACTTGGATGTGTGCAAGCTGCTTGACTCAGCAGTGCAAGGCCTTCTGATTAAAACACCAGCACTGCACAAGAAAGCAGATCCCAAATGGACTGAGAATTGGCTAACCCCCCCGGCTCGACAGGCATTGCCCCGCAGGGCCCAGGCCCAGCTCAGTTCAACATTTCCATCCATGACCTGGGAGCAAAGGTAAAGTCCCATTGGTTGAATCTGAGGCTGGTGCCAGGACTGTAGCAAAGGACGAGGACAGGGCTGGGGCCGCTCGGTGAGCTCGGGCCTTCAAGCAACGTGCGGTTTGATGCATGTGCGCACGGCCTTGTACATCTGTGTCCAGGGCGACGGAAGGGGCACCTAGACCTGGGAAATAATGGCTCTGGAAGGGATTTGCATGCCCAGAAACGTAACGAGAGCACTCTTCGTTCAGCACCGCCTTTGTCCCATCTCAGATGCCAGCCCGCATCCTGCAAGCAGCCGGGTGGGAAGTCAGAGTCATTAGCCAGCGCTGGGACTCGTTCCCCTGCAACACGCGCAGCGCTTTCAGATGGAAGAGCATTTGCAGCTTGGCATTTCCTTCCCCGCCATCAGCTCCTCCGCCGCCCCCTCCCAGGCAAACAAGGACACGGTCGTGGTTTAAAAAAGAGTCGTCATCCTCAGCGTGCTCTGCCAGGCCCGCGCACTCTCCTGTTGCCCCACGAGGACGGCTGCCGAAATCTGGTGGGATCCCTGAATTCCTATCCTCCCCTGCCACTGCGGCCGCGCCAGGCCCCGCTGTCCTGCTGACACCTGCGGCTTCACTTGGCCTCTGCCGGGGCACCGGAGGGGTCCCAAAGCGCCCAGAGGGCAGCGCTGGGGATCCTGCCCGGATGCTCTCCGTTGTGGGGTGCTCCCTGCTCAGCCCTGCGGGGATGTCTCCATGCACCGCGGCCAGCAGCATTTGCATCTCGTTGAATTCAGCCCGCATCTGGGGTAGGAGCAAGGGGTTCAAGGCACGGTGCCCTGATGGGACGTGGCGCGGCGAGCGCCCCTCCTGCAGCCGCCAGCGAGGAGGGAGCCAGGCTCTGCCTCTGCGGACCGCGGATGTGTGAAACTGCGCTGGCACGATGGCTCGGGGAGCAGATGGAGGTAACCTACCGTACCATGGGAAGTGCAGCTGCTGGGGCGGGGGCAGCTCCGCCTCGGTGCTAGCAGAGGCCGTCGCTGCAGCGTCAGAGCCGTCGAAATCGGAGAGGAAGGAAGCGACGAAGCCGAGGGGAAGGGCAGGGAGCCCCATCGCCGAGCCATGTCGAGACAGCCCCGGCGTGTGCAGCACGTGCAGAAGAGTAGCCAGCCTAAAACAACGGGAGGCGAGCCGTCGCCGCCCCGACGGGGCGGGGGGCTTTGCACGCTCTGCCCTCTCGTAATCTGCAGATTATAACTTGTCTAACCGGATTACCCGAGGTGACGGTGCGTCCCGCATCCCTCCGTGAAACGGGAGAGGGACCCAGAGGAGCGGCGGGCCGGCGAGGGCGCCAATGTGTCCTCCAGAGATCACGTTGTGTTTTAATATCGCATTTTCTCTAATGCAGAACATATTTATGGCCCCGCTCCCTCGCCGGGCAGCGCGGAGGAGCTGGCAAGGTCTTTTCACCAGGTGAAATAAATAGAGTGCGGGGCCCCAGATAGGATTACAGTTTGTTTTCTTTAGGTGTAGGGAATCAGCAGGAAAGCTGAGCCCAAACGGAAACTCAATTCCTCAAGAATTTGGCCTGCACTGGTCACCTTCTGTCTGCCTGCCAGGCATGCTCTCTCCAGGCTTGCATGTCACTCTTTATCTTTTAGGAGGCTTTGTTCGCCGGGTATCAAACCGCTCTTTGTGCGCCTGGAGCACGGGGTCTTCTTTTTCAAATTATTTGGGGCGATAAAGTTACAAGGTATTACCTGAAAAATCCTGCTCGAGGAGCCCCGGCGGGGGGCTGCCAGACCCCTCCGCGGCTTGCACGTTCCCCGTGCCGAATTCCCAGCATTTTCCAGGCAAAAAAAAAAAGCAGGCCGCGCGTGGGGGCCTGAGCCGTGCCTGCCTCCGGAGCGGCTTCCCGGCCGTTACATGTTTTCCTGCTTGTCGATCCTATCTTTTGTCCCAAAAGGCTTATGGAAATCCTGCACGCGCGGGGGGGGGGGCTGGAGGTGCGTGCTGCCCGGCAGCTGCCATCTCGCCCTGCCCAGGGTACAAAGCAGCGACTGGGGGGGTTTGGGCAGGGCACGGGATCTCCATGGGACGATGCCAGCCCGTTATGCCCAATGCAGAGCTGCCGCAGCCAGGCGTGAGAGCCCAGTTTCAGTGCCCAGGGTTGAGGTTTCCAAGCACGTGGGTGGTGCAGGCTGGGAGGGAGGGACACCGTGGGTCACCCTTCCTCTTGAATCTCACCCTCTGTGCCGATGCCGAGTTTGCAGCGCTTGGTTCGGAGGTCTCCCGGCTCCGGCTGCTCAGAAGAGGCGTCAGCAACGTCCTTCTGCCATGTTGGCCAAGTGGCAAGAGAGCCACTTCCAGACCTCCGTGCCCTGCAAAGCTGAGCTCGGGTCCGGTCCTGCTCACCGAAGCCACTCAACCATGCTTTTCAGTGCTGTCATTGCTGTGAGTAAGCAAGCAGGATTTGGCCCCCCATGGCACCCCCTAAATATCTTTGCACCAGAATTATTGGACCTGCACCCCACAAGGCTCTGACTTTGCATCTGAAGGCACAGAAAGCCGTTCAGCCCGGCCGGGTGATTGTTGTGCCGCCTGCAGTTTTGTCCTATTTCCCCGCCATTGTCCTGTTCCATCGCACGTCCCCATGGCTGCTCCATGCTCATAAGTGGGAGGAAACCTTTTTGTTTTTAATTTAAAAAATGTGTGTTTAAAACTCCCTTTCCAAGGGCATGGCGTGACGGGGGCGTTGTATGCAAAGCGTGCGCAGCTTGGCAGCCAAAGGCAAGCAACAGCAAAAGTCCGAGTGCCCTGTGCTAACATCTGTATTGCAGTGCCCTCGCACTGTGCCCTGCTTGTGCCCTCGCACTGTGCGGTATTGTTTCAGGGGTTGTGTTGCACCCGCTTTGAGATGGTGACACACCTCATGAGCATTGCAAAAAGCAAAACCCACTCAGGACGTGAGTGTCAGGGCCCAGAAACCAACCATAGAGCAACCGATCCCCCCTGCACGAGGCAGCACAGCACTGCTGCAGGAGGCATGTGCCCAGAGCCACCAAGACTCAGCCAGCTTGGCTCTAACCCCATGCAACAATAATTACAGGAAAGGTCTTTGCACTGGGAAACTAAATGCTTCCATTCTCCTTTCACCCCCAACATGAGTCTCTGTCATCCGCGACTCCACATGAATCTGACTGAGAGCAAGCCTGGAAAAGCAGCCGCCCCAAAACTCTTTGTTTTGCAACTTCATGAGCGCTGGGAGCTTCCCATAACAGAGAATGAGAGAAGCAACCATGCCTAAGTGGAGCAAGGCCACTCGCTTCCCAGGTGCCACCTTTGAGCATCACGTAAGGTGCAGTTCCCAGGACTTTCATAGCCTGCTCTTGCTGCAGTTATATATTGGAGCCACCACATTTGTGAGCACCAAGAAGGTGCTCTGCAAAGCCCAGGCCTCCCCACACCCTGCTTCCCACCCTGCATCCCGAGATGCCGTGCCATAGCGCTTCCATTATCGGCAGGGAAAATGCCAAGTTGGGTCCACAGTAATTGAAAGCGTGCCAGCTCGGAGCAGGCAAGCGTGGCCTCCTTGGTGAACGTGGCTCCTGCGCACAGCGGTCCTGGGAGCAACAGTCTGGTGCGCGAGCAGGGTGGAAATCAGCTCCGCGCGGCTCACGGCAGCCCGCAGAAAAACAGGCCTCTCCGGGCTTGCATATAGCGCATCCCCATGCAGCTCGAATTCGGTCCCCTGTGCCAGGCCCGTGCGCATCGGAGAAGCTGCGTCTGATTCCAGACTCTAATACTTCACAGAGCAGAGCTGCTAGGCTTTCATTGCTTTAGCACACCAAATCCACAAAGAAACGATCAGATTATGATATCACAGAGAGAGCTCTCGCCAAACCAGCTGAAATCATTCAAGCATTCAGAGAGTACTTAGGAGGGGGGAGGCGGAGGAAAAACCCTTCTGTTCTAAATATATTCCTTTGAAGGCAGCTTGTGACTTAAACAGCTCTTGCAAAACAGGGTTTGCATGAAACCGTGCTGAACCGGAGAGCGCGGGGCAGCTGGCTGCAGGCGCTCAGCCCCGGCCCGGGGGTTCGAACGTCACACCGCAGTCTGCTTGGTGGGTGTCTGGAGAGGACCTTGGACATGGACGCCACAGGGTGGGTGCCGCACGGCGTGTCGTGTTTCATAGGGGCCCCGTGGCAGCGCACATCCCATGCAATGGCGTCTGGGGTGAAAGTCACCCGTGGAGCCTGTAGCAACACAAGGCAGCCAGACCCATGCCCCCGACACCCCACAGACACGGCCTTGGGGCTAAGTCAAGCCGAGAACCTCACCACCCCCTTGACATGATCCCAAAGGCCTTGGCACCTGCGGGAGGAGATCCGGGCTGCCGCGGCTGTCCTAGCCCGGACAGGGGTGGCCCTGTGGTGTGGGGGCAACCCCTCCTCTGCCCACTGAAGCATTGGGGTCCCTCTGGGGTTGCCGTCCGCACTGCTCCTCTCCACCCTCGGGGAAGGCAGGAGCTCTCCGGCCCCCGCTAGCCACAAGCAGCCAAGGCAGGAGCTCCCTGGAGCCTGCTCCCTCCAGAGATGTAGGCAGTGCCCAGTACCAGTCTTCACAGCATCCTGCCTGCCTCTCTGACAGATGTGGTGGGTACGAACCCTGCCTTGCCTGGGACAGTGGTGCTTTCCCGGCACACCCCGAGCAGGGCTGAGTTTCTATTTTATTTTTACCAGAAATAAGACAAACAGGAAAAAGCCCCGAGTGCTTCCCTATGGGAGCCAGTCCAGCGCTCAGCAGCTGCGCCGCATCCCCTTGGCGTGGCATGTCCAGGATGCAGAAACCGCAGCCGGCCCCAGAGCTGACTTCAGCCCACAGCTGCGCCGTCAGGGCCGGAAAGCCCGTCAGTGAGCACCTACGCACAGCGCCGCTCGCAGCCCTCAGGACCTGCCCAGGTCAGTCCAGCATGTGCCATCCCCGGGGCAGGTGGCCAGAGCCACATAGCAGCGGGGCACGTGATGCCCTGGACCATATATGAATGTGGTCGAGCCCCCCTGCTCTTAGTAGGGGTCATTCTGCCTTTGCCAGGAAAGCGCCAACCTCAAGTCATCAGTGTCTAACGACTTGTGTCCCAACAGGCATGGGGGGCGGGGGGCGTTGGGAACATTTTGGCAATGCAAGGTGAGTGCCAGCTCTCCAGTTCCTCCTTGGCCCTCCCTTCTCACCGCTGCTCAACCACTTGTTTGTGAAAATACCCAAAGCAAATTACCTGCCACAGCCCATAGCCGGGTCCTAACGATGTGGGATTTACTGATGGACACCTGAAGGACTCCTATCCAACTCAGCCCTGAATTTCATGCCAGCCTTTTGCACTGCTGCATGTCAGCCCGTCCTGGGCTCGTGCACCTCAAGGGCAGGAAGGGCTTGCTCTGAGGGGCACGAGGAGCACGGGTGTCTCTTTGTGCGCACGTCGGAGAAGGACTTCTCGAGTCAAGGGAGGCGGTGTGTGGTTCATACATCTCCAGCGTGCAACGCACCCTCGGCACTCTCGCTCGCAGCGTCAGTCGATAGCGATTATTCGCCAAATAAAACATACTGAGGCAATTTGTAGGAGCATAAGCGTGCAGCACTTTCCCTTCTGAGATGTGCAGGGTATTTCACTGGGACTGAACAGCAAGGCACCAAACTGGTTGCTGGCTGCCATCTTCCAAGGCCGGCCGGCACAGACACGGCAGAGGAAAAGCAGGAGCCGCCGTCCCATCCGCAACCGATACGGGAGGACGGGCCAGGCCCACACGCAGCCAGGCTCGAGGGTACGTGAGGAATGTGCCCCCGTGCCAGCTGTGATGCTGCCCTTCACTACAGCCTCCTTCTCCCCGCCCTGCTCTGAGATCTGTGCTGGGAGCCAGCGTGCCCTGCATGCGTGTGCCCATCTCAGGTGTGCAAGAGGGAAGCGGCCAAGCAACGTTGTACGTTGTAGCAGCTGTAGCCTGCTTCCCCCATGCAATCGCAGCGGGTCGGCAGGTTCCCCTGCCAGGGGGTGCATGGGGCTCATGCCTGAAGCCGGCTTGATAAGCAGAAGATGGGGGCGCTGGGATCAGTGGACGGAAGGGCCCAAGCACCAGGGGAGCAGCATCGCTGCGGCACTGATCCAGGGTCTCGGCGGCACGACTTGCCACGCTTTAGCTGAGGTGTCTGTGCCCGAGGAAGCAGGCGCTGCCAGCAGCGATCAGGCTTGGCTCAGACCTGGGGGGCACAGCCACCCCTTGGACGCACCACAGCAGCTGATGTCCGCGGAGCCCAGGACTGGCCCAGGAACAGGCCTAGCTGCATTTTCAGGCCCAAATTTCTGAAGTCCTGATCATTTCCCAATAGTTGGAAACCCCGGGCTCTGGCGCCCAGGAGAGACGCACCCCCTGTGTGGCTCATAGTCTCAGGAAATCCCCAGTCTGCCTTTCTAGGCAGCTACTCACATTTCGATCCAAAATCATCGTGGCCTGAGAAGCTAAAAAGGCCGCTGATACATGAGATCCCCGGGTCATGAAACATACCCTTCTGGATCCCGTTTGAGAAAGGAACTTAATGTAATTATCTTAAATTAATGAATACGAGGGGAGCCATTCCACTTTGGAGGTCATCTCCATTAACTAATGCAATCTTATTTGGTGGTAATGTAATTGTGCAGGCACTGTGCTTTGCATCCCAGATGTGAGGCTCATTACAAAGAGAACAATGCGACGGCGTCGCGCTCTGTGGCAGGGCATCTGCCCGGCCCCTGGCGTGCGCGCTGATACCCCAGAGCTGGAAGACGCGGCTTGCACATTTCCCGTAAATAATGGATGGCTGTAAAAGGAGCTGGGTGTTGGGCGAGCCCTGCGGGGGCACGGGAAGCCTCTTTCCGTGAATCATCAGGTTCCCCGTGCCCTTTGCAATGCAACGTAGACATTTTCCGAATGCCGCCGGCTTCCAACTTTTCCTTGAGTTCAGCGTGCACAAAGGAAGCTGCCAGGTTTTCTACTACATTTCACGACTGCTGGCACACGACAAATGGATCCAGCCATCTCGGTGTCTCGCTCTGGGAGAACATGTTACCAATGGCTGCTTAATGCAAATTGCAGCTTCTTTAGAAAAGACTTTCTACAAACATTGACACTCCAAAAAAAGCTCTCTTTAGCCTTTTATGAGCTCGGAGTTTATTTTGTTAATATTTTTCTGCATGGCGTGTTTTAAATAAGAACATTCTGAACGTGAATTGGCAGGGTATTTATCGCTGTTTATTTCTAAGCAGCTATAAGCCAATAATAATAGAGAATCCTCTTCAAGTGAAAGCTAAATTCCTCTTAGTTAAAAAGCTCAGCTCGGAGTCTGAAGCTGCGTTTTGTCAACCAGATGCAGAGTGTCACCTTATAACGCCCATGCTAATAGAGTAATAGGATTGGAACTGCGGCTGGCTAACCAGATCATTACGATAATCCTGGCCTAAAGAAAACAATTCCACGTTGCGCATTAGAGGTCTGGAGAGAGGCCGGTCCCCAGCTGCCCCGTCCCCGCGCGCTTCGTGCATACACAAGCGCGGCACTAGATGTGATGTCTTGGGGGCTCGTGCCCTGAAAAACACTCCTGCCTGGTCCCACAGACGCTTGCAGGCGTGCCATATGCCTCCCTGCTGGGGCCATGCCCAGAAGCTACCCCCCTCTCTACACACCCATGGCGGCAACTTGCCATCGACGGCTCCGGGGCTTTTTAAACTGAGTCACCGTTGGTTCCCTCCCTCGGAGGCTCGTTGGGGGGGACGGCTGGCAGAGAGTTACAGAAACCGGCTGGGGTGGAGCTCCTCTGCGAAGCCATTTAATGAGGTATCACAGCACCCCGGCTCAGTCTAGGCACCGGCCGAAGCCAGGATTTCCCCCGGACATCCTGGGATGCCAACTCCTCTCAGGGCAGAAAGCTGGAACCTCAGGATGGGGTTTTTTCCCTGTGAAACGAACTATTTGCAAATATTTCCCTTCCACCTTATCCAGGCACGTCACGGGGATGTTTGTAGTGCAGCGTAAAGGATGGGACACTGGTCAAAGCGTCGGGGCCTAATCAACATGAAATCTTTCCATAGGGTCTGGGCAAGACTGATGAAACCAGCACTTTCCTGTGGGATGTTTCCATGCCAGGAAACTCCTGCGGGAAAGTCTGTCCGACCGACCGGCGGTACGTGATGACCACGCACGGCCCTCCGGGCTGGGGTGTCCGGTGCGGTTATGCAGGCACGAGGCCAGCTCTGTGGTGCAGGGGACCCTATAGCCATGTCTTTGCCAGGCCGGTGCTGGTATCTTAGGAAGCAATGGAGGATTCACAGCCGGAGACAGGAAAGCCTGAGACGAGCAGCCCCAGCACGCCGGGCTCGCCCCTCCACTGCTCCGTGGTTCTCCAGGGGCTCGGTGCAAACTGCTCTCCTCGCTCCCGGCCCTGCCCGGCTAGGGGAGGCCCTCACTGCCACACCGGCAGGATTCAAGCTCGCCCTCCCCAGAATCAGTCGCACAGTAGCTCCGGGGCTGCAACGGCCCAGTGGACCCAGTTGCAAGAGGACCCAGGAGCGCTGCCCAAGTAGAGGCATTGCCTCCCAGACACCAGACCAGCTCGCATAGACGGCCAGGGGGATCCCGGGAGACGGGGCTCACGAGGGGCCAGGGCAGTGTGCAGTGTCAGGCTCGCGGCCGAGCTGCACATGGAGCTCTGATCCCCTTTCCTGTAATTCAGGCTTCCCATTCAGTGCCTGCTGGAGGGCAGTCACTGGAGGAAAAATCCTTTTATCCAGAATACAGTACTTGGTTAATCTGATTACTTGTTAATTGCTCTAATTAAACTGGAACACATGGAAACCTTTAAAGTTTAATCTTAAATATACTGATACTTAGGCAATGAATTATTCTGCACCGTGGTTCTCACAGCTCCCCCGGAGGCCATTCCCTTGCACGCCTCGGTGTGCGGAGCGCACAGACAAATGCACTCTCCTCCATCCCGATGACCGTCCCCGGGAGCGTGGGGGCTGAACGTGGCTCTGCCCCGTGCCGGACACGGGCTGAAGGAGCAGGCTCACACGGGGCTCTCCGGCAGCCTCCTCCTGCACCAAGCCAGCAGGTCCCACGAAGAGTCTGTGCCAGCTGCTGACCAGAGTGACCGCCACCAACACCAGCGAACACAGCACCGGACAGTCGTCCCCGGGTTTCCCATCTCTCCAGAGGGAAGGAGCTGAGAGGTAGATTTATCTCGATGATCTCCCGAGGTCCCTTCCAGCCCTGATGTCTATGAAATGAAATGAAATGAAAATCCTTTTGTTCGGCGTCCCCCACAACCCCTCCGAGGCCTTTTCCATTCCTGCCGGGCCCGTGAAGGATCCCACAAGTATCTCATCGTGAGCCCCTGGCCAAGTTCAAGGGCTGAGTGTCTGCAGCCCTTGCTCAGAGGTCCTTCACGGAGCAAAGCTCTGCAGACCCTGGATTTCCAGTGGCTCAACTGGGGAAATCAAGCTCTGCTGGAGGGGGTTAACACGGGAGTGCATCCAAGCCTCAGCAGTGGTGAAAGCCAGTTCCAGCCAGAGGCCAAGTGCTGGGAGCGTCCCCTTCATGCCTGACAGCGAAGCCTTTCGTGGCTTCTCTCTGCACGGTCGCACCTCGCCGTCCACAGGGGAGACCGTCTCGAGGCCCTGGTCCCAGCCGCGGCTGCTAGGCAGACTCGTGGGGCTCCATCGCCCCGGGTGCATTGGAGGCAACACGGTGCATTTTGGGTGCCCCCGAGCAAGTCCGAGCACCTCGGGCAACCCCCCATCCCAGCCCCAACCAGACCTGAGATGCGGCTTCCCGCACTCCTCGTTGCACGACTACACGGGTAGTTACCAGGTCGCACACGTGGGCTGGAAGCCGTTTAATGTGCGCTGTCTGAATCGCGGGGGCAGGGGCGGCCATCCGCAGCACCAGCGCAGGCCTCCGTGGGCCTGTGGAGCATCAAGCCCCGTATAAAATACTTCCATGTGCGCTTTGCCACGCCGAGCATGTCAGTCATGTTGCATTAATCCACTGGCCGGCATGAAGGCTGCTGTCCCCACAAGTGTTCTTTCATGTTTGCCTACAATCTCGATGTCATCGCACAAAATCAAGAGTAATTGTGAACAGACACCGGCCCCCTGGCCTCCCCTCCCCCTCCACATCTGGTTTCCACAACAGCTCTCGGGGGCTCTTGGACCTGCGGAGAACGCAGCCGCAGCCTTGGCACAGACCCTCTCTGCTGAGCTCTGCTTAAAATTAACCTCACCGCCCCCCGCCCCCGCACCTTTAATTTTTCATTTGGATTGGTGACCACAATCAAACAGGTTTTAATTCTCCATCCTGTGATTTTTAACAGGTTTATCCTGGGCAGCTTGGCAGAGCGAGGAGACACACGTCCACCCACTGACTGGGCAACGTCTTCGGTGTCCCGCCACCGGTCAGTCCCAACCATCCACGGATCCAGCGCATGCTACATGGATGACATGTGAAGTCAGAGGCTTTCTGCAGGTCCCACAAGTGGCATGTTATCCCTAGGACAGGACTACAGGGAGAAAAGGCAGCTTCCTAAGAGCCGTGGGGCCGAGGAGCATTGCTTGGTGCAGTGCCCGTGTCCCAGCCAAGCTCCCAGCTTGGGTCAGTTGTCTGTAGCCATCTCCTCTTTTCCTTGCCTGCGCTGTTTGAAGGGTCCGCGGCGATCTGCACACCCTCGATGGCAGCACAAGGTCCTTGTCCCCCAGTCCGAGCCTGTTCCCTAGAACCAGCTCCTCGCAAGCCGCAAGTATCCGAACCCAGGCTGGGGAGACATTGGGCGCACGAGATCCTCTTTGAACACTTTCAATCGCGCCATGTTTATGTTTGCAATAAAAAGTGAACAGGTGCTGGCAATTTAACTAATCAGGGACCATCTAAATCTGCTCCGAATTGATTCCTTTACAATGCTTTCTAATGGCTCCTTGGCTATCCCGCGGCCAGCAATTATGCAAACATCCCGGATTCACATGGTCCTTATTAGTGGCACAAGATGTGCCGTCATCCTGTAACCTCCGACCGGCCTCGTCAGCCCCATGGGCCCCGCTCTGCACGTGACATCAGAGCGGCGTTTCTGGAGGCTTGGACGCCCCCCGTGAGCCCGAAACAGGGGGAAACAAGAGACGGGAAGGGGCTCCGGCACCACGTGGATGTCTCCTGCCAAGATGGGTCTGTCTCCATCACCCTCCCCTGGCCTGGCACATGCCATGTGGCAAAAGCAGCGCCGTCGCAAGCGGGGCGATTCCTCACCCCGCCGCGGGCTCCCTCGGCAGCACGCCTGCCTCTGGCCCTGCACTTGGGACGCACGGGCCGACGTTCTGCGCTGAACCGACTGCGACTTGACCAGAGTCCAATAAGATGCAGTTCATACAACATTTTATGGCTAAAGGGTCGTTAAATTTTAAATGCATGAAGATACTTTAATGATGGGCAGAGTGGACCTTGTTAACCTTTGGAAGGGTCTTAATTCATTTATATGCCTCTTTGAATGCTTCCGCAGCTCGCGGGGAGGCGCCTCTTGCAGTGTGACTTGTCCACGGATGGGCAGCTGGCCATCTGAAGGAGCTGCGTGGCCTGGCTTCTCCAAGGTCCTCTGGAGTCCAAAGCCCGTCCCACGCACGTTAAAATCTTCCTCTGCCTGGCTGCGTGGACATGTACAAGCCCACCTGAGTGGGTTTTTAACTCTCAGGTAGGGCAGGCTGTGCCCCAAATGCATGGACAAGGGCGCTGGAACGGAGCAAAGACGTTGCACCGGCAGCGCCTGGGATTTGCTGCGGACTCCAGCCCAGACTCACACAAGGTGGCTTAGTGCAGCATTTAGGCTTGGCCTTTCGTATCCTTGGGGCTTGCACGGTGGCAAGAAGCACTGGGTGCAAGTCTCCACCAAAGGCTCAAAGCCGGGGGCACTGCAAAGAGCCGCTGAAAGGTCCAAGGACAAGGGCCATTCCTGTTTCATTAGGGTCCATGTTGCTCGTGCAATGACCTGTGTCCCAGCAGGACAGTGTTACCGTTGTGGGTGTTCCCACCATGTCCCCCCGCGGCGGGTGGCGCACAGGCCCCTCGGTGTTACATGCCACCTATCGTTTTCCATTTAAATGCAAATTTTGACTTTTCACTCAGCAGCCAGAGAAAGTTTTTCACACCGGAATGAGGGTCACGATAATAATTTATCCACAGGCCCCTTTCTGCAATTACAATTTGTACAAGTGTTTATACTCCCACGGTCGGGGAAGACTCCTTTAGCGTGGTCAAGCGCGAGGGGAGGGACCACGGGTCGCATCAGCGCCAGGGCCCGGTTTGTTTCCCTTGAATGACCTCAATGCATGATCTGCGGGCCCCAGAGAGCTAGAACATGCTACGTACATGTGGACAGGCCCTGTCTTGTGTGTCCATCATGCAGGCTAAACCTCCGTGCTGGGCAGGGCCATCCAGACACACACGTCCCCTGCAGATTCAATGCACGTGGGGGAAGAAGGATGCTTGCTAGCGCCCCATAAAGGCATGCACGCTCTTGCTTGGGCACGGGCCACCGCAACCCAGGAATGCCGTGTTCCTCCGTCTCTGGAGCACATGCAGCATCTTCTGTAATTAATTACTTGCAGCTTCACACTGACATGCATGGGCATCCCCCACTCCTCTATGCAGCGGTGAGGGGTCGCTCTCAGCTGGATGGGAGCTAACACTCAGAAATGCTCCCTGCTGCCCTCCGTGCTCTCCGCCAAACCGAACCAGGTGGCCTGTCCCCCACTCTGAAGTAACGCACAAAGCGCCGCATGCCCAACGTGCCTCCCGGCTCCCCCCAGGCTCCAGCTCGACAGCAGGCATGCAGATTCACAATTTGCCTTCGTTAGCTGTTCCCTGACAACGGGTCTGAGGCTGAGCAGCCTTTGTGCATACATGTGCCTGCGCGGCCACGGATGCAGGGACCTCTCAGCATCTTCGGGGGAAGAGCCGCGGCAGAGACGGGTGCGGCATCCTCTGCCCGACTTCTGGCCAGCATCGTTTGGGAGCAGTTTCCAGCCACCGCCCCTGAATTTCATGCACGTCCCTCCCCACGGGTAATATCTACGGGACTGGCAGGGTCTGGCTGCCAGAGGGCAGGGTGCCAGCTTTGATTAAGGAAGCCCTTCCTAGGCCCTTGCTCAAAGCAAACAGCTCCTGACATGCAGGACTCTGATGATTATTTCCCAGACAAGAGGAGGAGGAGGAGGAGGGGGTCTGGGCACACTCCAACATCGGGCTGGCTTCGGGGCAGCGACTACGCAGGTTTCTGGCCAGATCTCTCCTGCGGGTAACAGCCGCAGGTCAAGTGTGCGTGTGGTCATCCTAGCTCTGACCGTCCCGCCGATGAATGCCAGAGGGACGGAGCTGCCCACGTACCACGACGGGGGTGTCGGGCACCTGCTCCCATGCCCAGGTGCCTCGTACGGGGCCAGTGCATGGTCGGTTCACTTCTGGCACCGCCTCGAGTCCCTGTGCTGAGGCTAAAACCCTAGTGTGTCTCTCCCTTTGGCCTCCCTGCTCAGTCACAATACAATGCTTGCAAAATGCATTGCAATGCATCCGGTCCTCACACAGGGACAAGCTCTTCTTCCCCAGGGCCTCTGTCCCTCCCTGCGCACGCTGACTTAATTCACTGTGTCACTGAATTTTCACCCTCCCCCGATGGGCAGGGACCGGAGGCAGCGGGTGGGCGACATGTTCGGAAGTTCCCCCTCGTTTTGGGGGCCCAGCATGAGACGGCACCAACCCAGTTTGGCAACGTGGTCTTCTGCACACTAAGACTTGTGTGTTCACAGCGGATGTGCTGAACCCTCTTCCCATGGCCGCGGCCCCTTTGCCCAGCCAGGCCGGTTCCTCTCCAGCCCCGGCTCCGAGGCAGGGGAGGGTGGGAGCCTTTCAAAGCAGACTGGGATGCTCTCAGCCACTGAGGAACTATTTTAACTGAAACCTCCCCGAAAAATAAACTTCCCCTGGAGCAGAGGCCCGTTGCAGAACGTTTCCACCCAAGCCTTTCTCCGGTCAAAGGTACAACCCCTTTCACACAAGATCTTTTCCTACCAGCCCCACCTATAATGACTCTAACATCTGAGGCAAGGTTGCCAAGTGGTTTGATGTGATCCTGGGAGCCACAATTCGCAGTCCAAGCTTCAGTGCTGGCCTCCGGTAGTCATTGCCCCCTCCCTTCCAGTGACCCGCGGGTGTAACTGGTGGACGTGCCCCGCAGGGGTGTGGTGAGGATGCACGGGTCTCTGTGCAGCTCTGCGCGTATCACAGGTTTGTCTGATGTTGCTGCTTTCCCAGCTGCCCTGGCCAGGCAACGCCTTGCAAGCCTGGGCAGCGCGTGGAGCAATCGGTTGCATTAGGGACCTCGATCCCACAGCAGAATATATGGCAAATGCTTGACACGAGCTTCTGGAGAGCTGCAAACATGGTGTCACCAGCACCCCGTGTTATATTTTCCATGTATTGCTGCCTGCCGTTATATGTCATATAACACACACTCCCGTGTTGCCTCCCGCGCCCGCCCACAGATGAAATGCACCACCCTCAAGTCAAGCCAGAGCAATACAAAAGGCATCTGGAGTTGAGGTCACATCCCTTTTCTAATGTGAATTAATCTGAGCACTAAATGAGTTCAGGCTTAATTGTGAGCATTTTCTGTTAACTAAGCAAGAAATCTTATAATAACACAATAAGGTGCCATTTCACAGCATCCAAATGGAGCAATAAGCCAGTGCCTCATTTGTATGTATTTTTTCACAGTGATTGCTGACGCTGCTGCTTTTAATATATTCGCATTGGCACAGCCATTTGCATTCAGATACAATTATGAGTTAGAAACTCCCTCCGTTCTGCGAGCTCCAGAAAGGGAGAATTTCAGCCCAGAGACATGTTACTGTTCATTTTGTGGGGTCTAATTAAGGAGTCTGCCCTGGCAGGAATCGAATCTCTATTGTTACCGAAGGGAACGTCCTGCAAAAAAAAAGATTAAATCAAACCAACCCTTTAAAATCTATTTTTCCACAGCACCATATTGATCTCGAGCTCAAGCAAGGGCTTCCAGTGGCGCACACACTCCCTTGCACAGAGCACTGGCTTAAGCACCTGCCACGAGTCTCTTCCCCACGTGCAAGGAGCTGGATGCCCTGGCTGGCTCTTGGGCAAAGAGCCCTGGGTTCCTCCTCTGGCATCATCCTGCGGGGACTGCAGGCAGACCTCCACTTCTGACTGCCCACCAGCCAGCAGCCCCACTGCAAAGGCACAAGGGCTTTGCATGCAGGCGGGAGGGGTGCAGGTAGCCCCCTGTGAGATGCACCCTGGCTGGGATAGACAGCACAAAGCGGGCACGGCCCCTTTATCCCGATGCTGTCATAGCCGAGCTTCCCGAAGCCCTGGCCTGCTGCTGGGAGGAGCAGACGCACGGCCAGCTCTCCCCAGCTCGGGGCCCTCAGGAGGGGCTGTTGTAGGGACCCAGCGCCGCCTGACCAGGGATGAAGGGAGCGGACAAGCAGCGCTCGGGATGCAGCACCTCCCCTGGGCTCTGTCACAGGGCAACGTGACCCCACGAAGAGCCGTGGCAAGCTGGCTCATCGCAACTCCACCCTCCCAGTCCAGGGAGAAGACCCTCATGGCATCCCAGCACGGAGCAGGCCCTGCCCAGCCTCGGGCAGGACGGCCCTGAGGACAAAGATGGGGTGGTCACCACTCTGGTTACCTGGGGCAGAGATTTGCAGGGGCAGAGAGAGGACCCCAGCTCGGCGGAAAGTTGTGTTGGGTGCCAGCATTTCCCAGGGAGACAGGCGGACGCCCCCGGAGCCGCGGCTGGGCAGTACCATCGGCGCTGGGTGCATCCGCGCTGGTCCAAAGCAGGGCAGCTGTCAGCCCAGGATTGCAGCAGGCAGCTCCTGCGCGGGGGCCCGGCCTGGCGAGAGGCCTTTGCACGCGCTGCCTTCACTGCGCGTCCATCATTCAGGCGCTCTCGCCACCGGCCATATTGACAACATGCCACGCAAGAGCAATGGGGAGGCCGCGCATCTTCCAGAGCTCTCCGCTCCGCAGCTAATAACGTCCAGCTGGGGAGGGAAGGAAGCAAAGGGGGAACGGGGTGCAGACGACGACAGCCAAGTGGGGAGCCCCGGGACCAGGCAGTTCCCCTTCACCCCAGGCCCTCTCCAGACCCCGCAGAGCGGCCGGGCGCAGCCATCGCTTGCAGAATACAAGGGCATCCGGGGCCTGCCCGCTGGGGCCCGAGTGCGGGAGACGGCAGCTGCAAGGGCAAGCGTACTGCTGCAAGCAAGAGAGGTAGTGAGGGGCTTCGCCTCTGCGCTGCAGGATTTCTGTGGCCTCCCCTGCTGAAGTCTGCATGGCTGGGAAGCTGGGAAGCAGGGACGTGCACGGCTCGGCTCAGGAATTTAACACCGGCTCATCCATGCCCACGTGCCCCGGAGCAGGGGCTGCCTCGTGCCCTTGGCGCGCGCAGCTGTGGAGCCAGCCCAGGCTGCACAGAGCCGGGGAGGCAGAGCAGCCCTGGAGAGGGGCGGAGGAGAGACCGGTGCAATTACCGCAGCCCAGAGATCTCTTAACGAGTGCCATGCAGATCCCCTCCTTCCGCCAGGCTGATAGTTTACACCGGTGTAGATCGAATTAACCTCGGAGAAGGAGGTTAAACTATCAATCACGGACTGCAGCTTAAAGGACTGCATTCCCCGTGATATATGGCGCTTGCCCGCCTGTCAGAACTGAGCAAAGACTGCTTAAAAGTAACTGTGGATAATGGGCTTGGCTCCTTATGGAGATGGATGGGCAGCGCGTTGACTTTAATATGCCGCATAAATGAGACCCCGGCGTGGAAATATTGCATCACAATGTAAAACAATTTCCTCTATTCAAACAACCTTTAAGGAGAAGCCTCCTCTTGAATATTCATCAGAAGGTGCCTCACTGCCAGCCTGCCCTTGGCGCCTGCCGAGGTGCTGGCAGGGGGCAAAGGGGGTCCCGGGCCCGGGGAGGAGGCTGGTTTCCCACCATCCCAGGGCACCGGGGCTGCAATTCGAAGACGTGTAGTGCGGCCTGTTCACGTTTCTGCAGCCCTGGCTGGCAACATGCTGCATCTCCCGCAGGAAAGGGGCAGGCTGCTGGCAAGAGGGGGTCCGGCAGACGGGCAGTGCCGGAGACCCCCTGCCCGGGGGGACACGCATGCAGCAGCGGGGATGGAGCCTTGACCACCGGGTCTGGGCCGACCAGAGCGAGGGTGCCAGCCTCTGCGCTTGTCACCGCTTTCGTGGAGCCGTGGGAGTGTCCGGGAAACAAAAATACCTGGCCACTGCTGGCCCCAGGCCTCATGGGCTGGGACTCGACTGCTCTTTGCTGCTTGAGCCGGGCCCAGGACCCAACCATGGTCATCCAGATAGCCCCGCCGGGGTCACCACCTGCCGGGGAGCGGGTGCAAGCACCCCCGTGCAGAGGGGGCCGGGAGTTACCCCGCGGCCGGCTCCCCTGTGCATGCTCTGCCCCGCTGGTGCACCACGGCTGGCCGCTCTCCTCCTCTCGGCCGTGGGCAGGATCCGTGCTGCCCGGGGCCGCGTGGGCTGCAAGCGCTGCCGTCAGACCGCTGGCCACAGCTCTCTCCCACCTGGCACCAAAGCGAGCCAGGTCCCCGGCAGCCCTGCAAGCACGTGAGCCCCAGCCGGCCCCTCCAGGGTGACTTACCGAGGGATGGAGAAGTCCCGTGACCCAGGCTCGCCCCGGCAGGACCTGTGGGTCACGGCTGCGGCCAAGTCAGCACAGGCTCCTTTCTCACTGAAACGAAGGGCCTGCAAAAGGCCAGAGGTGAGCGGGAAATCACTGCGACAAGGAGGAGAAAAGCTGGAGCTGGGGGCCAGCCACCCCCTCGCCGTCTGCAGCCAGCACGGCACAGCCGGTCCCCCCGGCTCCTGTTTCGGGTGAACGTGCCCCCTGGAAAAGCAGCGTAGATCCGGGGCTCTCGGCTTGTCCCGGCGTACGTCCGCTCCCCATCGGCGTGCCGCTCCACGTGCGCGCGACACTGCCGAGGGCCAGGGCAGGAGCACGGCTGGGGGGATCGGCCCGTCTGGCCTCGGCGTCGTGATCCAGGCACGTCTCAAAGCGCCCGGGCGGAGGTCACGGCCGCACCTAGGCTGCCGCTTGCCGTGAGCGGCAGGAAAGGTCAGCGAGACTTTGGAAATGAAAATGTTTCCATCTCCGTGGAGAAAAAGCCCAGATGGGTGAACAAAGTTTAGAAAAGGGAAAGAATTGAGTGAGCAAGCAATACTGTGAGAAGCTGATAAGAGGAGCTCCGGCGGGAGAATAGGGGAGCCTTGTCTATCAGCCTATTAAAGGCTATTCTTACAAGTTTTTTTTTTCCTTTTCATTAATACGCAGGGTGAATAGAACATTGAATAAAAATCAGTACTTACCGCACAATTGCAGGATTGAAAGGTAACTGTCAACAGAAGGATTGGGGTGACAAAGGGGGCCATTTCAGTGCTTAGCGAATGATTTTCGGCTTGTCATTTCAATAGGCCGTGTTTTTCAGAGATTGTGTTTTTTTGAATAGCGTTTATTACCATGCTTTTTAAAAATTTCATGTTGTCTCTTTGCAGGCACCATTCATTTGCAGATGCAGTATTCCTTTTCGGTTGTCAGAGGGATACTGCTTTAGAAAAATAAAGTACAGTCGTCCGGTGAGAAAAAGGATTCTCTTGTGAAGCTAATGGGTGAGAGGGAAAAAAACAACGTGGGGCAGCTCCTACCTTCATGCCAGACTGACCCACTTTGTCCCCCTGTTCTTTATTCATGATCGTGTGGGCCGCGGGCTCTCTGGGCCGCGTTGGAGGAGAGGCTGTGTTGTTTTTTTAACCAGCAGGCTATCTTCACAATTGCTTTCACTTGGCGGCTCCGGGTCCTAAAATGCAAGATCCAATAGGTCTCCCATCGCTTTCCTTCGGAAAAAAGAGGTCCAGTCTTGCAGCCTTTTATTCACGCAAATTCCCATTGACCTCCAAGGGGCTTTTGCCTGGATAAAGAGTGGGCAATTACTGCTCGCAGCTTACAAAAGAGATGCTCGGGATGCTTTATGCAAAGCGTCTCGTGCAAGTGGAAAAGCAAAACAGCAATTTTTTTGCAGTTATCTCGCTGAAAGGACATCTTTGAAAACAGGCACCGGTGCCAGGGAAGCGATCCCCGTCGCTGCTACGTAACGGCATGGATCGGTTCAGGACGTGCAGGGCACTGCGCGTGCGGCGATAGGCCCGCGTGAGCATTTCAGATCATCGCAACAAAACCCTCCATTTTTGGCACCCTGGGCTCCTAAGTCGAGAGTAATCTAGAATTAGTGAGAAATAGATTTCATGGCTTCAAGTCACTTTATAGTGTGCAGGTCTCGAGCCCTGATCTTTTGTAAATTGAACCACTTGTGAAAAAACAAAGGGCTCTAATCCTTTTAGACTGCCGGTGCACATCGCTGGCCCGGTGCCCTGCAGAAGTGAATTAAACAGCCTTGTGTATGGCGGCTCACCACGTCCTGAAAGCTGCTAAGAGCCTGATATCTACAGAGGGGATGGGAGCCGGGAGGGGAGAGAAGAAAAGCTAATTAAAAGTCTTGATGAGTCTGCCAAAGAGATTCATATTCGCCAGCCCTTGGCAAACCTGCGGAGAGAGCCCGGAGACCCTCCTTACACAGCAATCGGGGCGCTGGTCCCCTTCCAGCAAGAGGGAGGTCCCAGCTCTTTGCAGGCAGGTGAGAGCAGCGGTTAGAGCCGGGGTAGCCCATCCTCGCGGAGCATGAGACCTGGCTGCCGGCAAGCATGGGGCTGCTGGCACCCGCCCCACACCTCTCCGCTCACCTTCCTCAGCAGTCCCGGCTGTGGCAGCACAGGGCTCGCACGGTCACCGTGCTGCATGGGCTCTCTTTGCACGAGAGCAAAGTGCGCCGGTGCTGCTGAAGGGGACTGCAAATTCCTTTTCTTGAGCCCCTGCCCCTTCCTGCCAGCGTGCGAATGGGCCGGATGCAACCTCATGGCTTCATTGCGGGCTGTGAAGGAGGCACTTTGGCACAGAGGCCTGGTCATCCCTCCTGCTCCATTCCCAGCTGCGGATCTGATCCCCGCGCTCTTAGCACGGGGCTGCGTTTGATGAGATGTGAAGGTTGCCAAACCTGTTTGGAAAAAATACAACACCCGCAGGGTCTCAGTTCACGGACGCCAAAGAAAACGCGACGGGCTCGCCGTGTCTGGTCAGTGTCTCCGCGCGGGGCGTGGGAATTAGCACCATCAGGTGCAGGACGCACGTGGCAGGAGGCTGCGCCCTGCCAGAGAGGAGCCAGCCTACATCTGCAGGAGTGACCGCTGGCTGCCGGAGCTGGGGCTCCAGACCAAGTGCAGACTTCAGAGCAACTGGCAGGCTCTAATTATAGAGTGCTTGGAGACTGTTTCCCCCAGATCCTGCAGCTGCCAGGGACGGGGATTCGTCTTTCACCTTGTTCTGGCACGTGCGAACAAGCCGCATCCACCTACTGCCACGATCCATGCCCTGCCCTGCGGGACCCAGGGCCGGGGCTGAGCGCCGGACTCGCGCGCCCTTCATGGGACGGGAGCCCTGGAGGGTGCTCTCTGGAGCTGGACAGAGGGCTCCAGCTCAGTGCCAAGCTGCTGGGTCAGCCTCCCCCAGCTCCTGCATGCGGTGCGACGGAAAACGCCGGCAGAAGCGTTACCTAGAAGTGGTGCAGCCTCGAAGTGGATTCAGCGGGCATCGTGGGCATCCTGCCTCAAGTCAGCAGGGAAAGGCGGGGTCCGATCTATCTCAGACCACGGCCAGAGCGAATAACAGACCTTCCCCATGTTTGGGATGAGCTTGCCCTGCTTCCTCCCCTGGCAGGAGGTGAGAGCTCTAGACAGAGGGGCGTCCCCCAAGATAACCGGGGCGAGATCTCGCTCAGCAGCTGTGCAGCGCTGGCCCCAGCTTGGATGCAGCGGAAAGCAGGAGGAAAGGGCCTCCCGTATCTCGAGGGGCTAGAGGAAATCCGAACGGCCTCCCCTCATCCCCCAGGAGGGTCAAAAGTACACCCGGTGACCCCAGGGCTTGGCGTGGCTGTGTCCGCAGCACAGCGAGGGAGGAAGGCCGAGGAGACAAGAGGCCAAGGGTGCAGGGAGAAGCTGGAAAGCTGCGTGCGAGGGGCTGGGGGCTGGTTTGCCAGCACAAGAGGAGAAAGCAAAGAGCCAAAGAGGAAAGGAAGAAACGCAGCATGCAGGGAACGTGAGACAGGTCAGGCCGCCAGCCCAGCTTTGCACGATCCTGCTGCTTGTGACCGGGCCCTAAGGAAGCATTTATAGGCGCTGAGCAGCGTTGGCAGCCCGGGGTGCTGGGCACTGTGCAAACCCCTGGGGCAGGACCATCCCCATGGACGGCTGGGCACCTGGAGTATAGCCGGCAGCAGGGCCTCTCCCAAGGTCATGTCAGGAGCGTGGCGCTGAGCTGGGAACCCGATGCCTGAGTTGTGCCTGTCAAGGGATGGGTTTAGCAAGGTGAAGCTAGCAGACCTGGGCTCTTTGGGCATGTCTGCATGTGCTTTTACATGCACCTAAACTTAATGTGCACTTGCCTAATGCGCATTAAGGTGTACGTCTACACGTGCATGCACTAAGGTGCATTAATGCAGTGTGCGGACCAACTTGAATCTAACGTTAGTCCCAAGTTCATCGACATACATAGCATTAATGCGCCGTAACGCATCTACATGTGCGTTAAGGTGCTTTAGCTATTAATGCCTAAATTTGATACCTGCTTTTGCAGGTATCAAATTTAGGTGCAAATAGCCTAAAATCACCATTTTTAAGGCACATTAAGGGCGTGCACATGTAGACCCGCACCCTTAATGCACCTTAAAAATAGCTAATGCACCAAAAATTGGCACATGATGCACCCTTAGTCTGCCAAGCAAGCACTAAATGCAAATGTGTCTGGAGAGAGCCTCACCGGGCCGGCCCCTGGAGGGGCTGGGGCTGTGCCATGCGACTGATTTAAGCCACTTGCATTGTCCGGACTCCCAGCTTGGGGCTGGCCCTGGATCCTGCACGTCCCACTGCATCTGTCGGTGTCGCTGACCTCCTGACATGGCTCAGCCCTGCACCTGCTGCCCTCCTCAGGGGCCAGCCAGGACAAGCCTTTGGGTTTCCTTAGCAATAGCAATAGCAGAAAACCACTATTTTCCCACCACTTCAAATCTGGTCTTTAGCCACCTTCCAGTCGGCTCTTGTCCCAGCCAAGGAGACAAGGCTCTTGGCAGCGCACTGCCTAACCCGGGGTTTGATGTTCCCTTGCTAGCTCCATCTTGACACCAGTCTGGAGAATTGTGGAGCCCACAGATACCCGCAGCCATGTAATTTGCTCATCTACCTATCTGTGGAGATGACCCAGCCCTGAGGAAGGAGGCCAGGGCTCTGCTTTGACTTCGTCTTGTCGGTGCCTCGTGCTGCTGGCCTTGCATGGTGGAGGCCGCTGAAATGCAGGGTGACTTGGACCCTACAGACACCCCGCATGCACTCAGCGGGGAGCTAGCTGGTCCTGCCTGCTGGCCTAGAGAGCAAAAAGTGTGGGGTCCAGGCAGGCCAGAAGCCAGGGCACAATGTAGTCTATCCATGCTTCACCTGAGATGCCCAGGCACTGGGAGAGGACAGTCCCTGTCAAGGAAGCACAAGCAAAAGCTTTCCAACCACGTTCAGTTGGGTGTGAAAGATACGGCAGGCGACGGCAAGGCGAGGCGTGAATTAGAGATGTTAGCGCAGGAGGCAGTGCGCAGCCCTCCCTGCCAGCCTGTGCTTCTGACAGCGCTCACGGGAGCAGCCTGGCACAGCGCGAAGATGCTCTGTGCATCCATGACCCATGTTTTAATAATCAAGCGGCATGCCTCCACCGGCTCTGGGAGGCATGCCACCAGCATGAGCTTCACACCCTAGCCTGGGAGCCCGCTTCTCAAAGGCCGGTGGAGATGCCCCCGCGCTGCGGGAAGGGGCCCTGTTTTCACAGAGCTCCTCTTTTTCTCTGCATTTTCCCTGCCTTCCTCCTGCCTCCAAACCATGCCATCTATCTCTCTCTGAAATCCTTCTTGCAGGCACCACCAGCCGGTCTGCTGCTGGGGAGCTGAGAAGCCCCCTGTGCTGAGCGCCTCGCCTTCACCGAGAGCTTGCGATGCTCGTGCACGCGCCAGGGAACGCGGCAGGCAGGGACAAGAGTGCGGCAGAAAGGGAGAACGTGGCATGAGAGATCCCGGCTGCCCAGAATAAAACAGAGGATGCAAAAGGACAGAAATGTCAATGCCCAAAGTCGCAGGGTGCAGAGCCACGGGCTTAGATGTGCAGAGCCACCTGCTTCACCTCAAGCCAAGCTCTGGGTCCGAAAGGCTGATCCAAACTGGTCCACCAAAGCGCTGCTACCTGGGCGCGTCCGGAGGTCTGGGGTCCAGGAACCGGACGGACAATGGATTGCATTTTAATTGCAAGCTCAGTGTGAAATGAAGCATGGGCCAAAATGCTGCTCCAGTAGGTGAGGCGCCAAGAAGGGTTTGGTGCCAGACGTAGATGCTCTGGCAAACTCCTCTCTGCTGTTCTCACGATTAGCCTCTCTCTTATACCACCATCTCCAAATGTTGGCTCTCGCCTGCGGTGCCTTATGCCAAACTGTAATCACCCTCATTCCAGTAATGGTCGAAAGGCTTGGAGCCCAAACTTGATATAATAATCGCCCGGGAGGAGACAGCGCGCTGTGAGAGAAGGCGCTCGATTGCACGTGGCCGCAGACGTGGAGCGGCAGCATATGTCACGGGGCGGCAGTTACCTCCCATGAATCAGAAAACACGTTTTTCCTATTTCGGACTTATAAAACAATCGTACATTTAAATACGTTTTGCAGCTTCCCTTGAAGAAGAACTTCCCGCTAACCCTCCCCGTCCGCAGTTTCTCAGCCCCTCGCAAAGAAAAGGTGCCTCGTTCTCCGGCGAGCCCATCGACACTATTCCTGCCGTAATAATAAGCACTTATTAAAAAATAAATAAGTAGAGTGAATAGAGATAAAACACCAGGAATAAAAAGAAACCATGACTGGGTAGAGTGTGGGTCTGTTTCCTATCTTTTCACACAGGCTATCAAAGCCAGCAGGTCTCCTCAACTGACTAAGGAAATCTTTCGCCCCTGCACAGCCAGACCCCAGCAGATCGCTCCAGGGTGTCCCTTTCGGTGAGCCTGTCCCTCGGATAAACCTGCTGCATCGCCGGAGGAGGCGTGAGGCAGCTGCGACGGGCACCGGGCCGTCTCGGCAGGCCGTCAGGTGGGGCTGTGCCCGTCCCGCACCGCGCCAGGCCCAGGACGGACGCTCAAGGTCAGGGCTACCCCACCCTGGAGAGGTAGCAAGCCTTGCTCAGCTCCAGCCTGCTGCGAAGTGGCTATAAATGTAATTGAATCAAGGCAGGGAAAGCATGAGCAGCTGCGGCGGAGGAGGAGGGGCCTGGGGCGAAATTTATTTCTGTCAACTGGTGGTCTATTTCCCTGATACCATTTCCTTGTATACAGATAAGGAGTTATCTTAAATGACCATGTCTTTTTCAATTTGTACTTAACAGTCAGTCCCATTTTCCTTATATGATACTATCACAGCAGGATGAAAAATGCATTACAATAATCCCCGAGGATCTTCATATATCAATATCAAATGGTCTGAAATTGACCTGTTATAAAAACCAGCCTTTCAAGTCAGAAAAAACTTAAATCAAAAAAAAAAGGCAAATTTTAGAGCTTGCAGTACGCGCCGGCCCCCAGCCGCCTGGGCACAAAGAGCAGCCTTCCCCGGATGCAGAAGGAAAACGCACGTTCAGCGCCTGTAAAGAAAGGATCTGTCCTACTGACGCTTAACGTTTGCTGCGCCCCGAGGAGGGGACCGCGCAGGAAGACTGACCCGGCGCGTGGGCACGGGGAGCAGCTCTTCCTCATCTGAAGGCCGTGGTCCCGTTGGCACGGACCGGGGTTCGTTGTGCCTTCCTCTACGTTGCCGAGCAAGGTGGTGGGATGTGGCATTTCTGGGAAGCCCTGGGGTTGCGACCTGCCCCGGGACGATCCCCACAAGGGAAAGGGCTGTGTCTGGGCCGTGTGTGGCTGTTGCTGCCTTGCAAAGTGGGTCTGCTGGTGGCGCGGGCCCCTGCAAACAGCCTGGCTGATGGGGGGTCCTGGGAGAGTCCCCCGAACAGACAAGCGTGCCAGTCCCTGGCTAGGGAAGGTCACCGGTTTTAAGTGCAGGGGCTCACTTTGCCATTTCAAATGAGCCCAGAATCTGAGCAGGGAGATACAGAGTCTCCGATCATTAATACCCAGGCGCGCGAGCGGAGCGGCAGGCCTTGCATTCACCATGGCTAAATGCCCGTTTGAAAAGCCCCGTAATAACTGGCGTTCATCACGTATTCAGACGCTCCTGCCTCGCTCCGGAGTGCGTGGCGTGACACCCTTTACCCGCTGCAACGTGCAATTAAAAGTAAGCCGCCGTTCAGCCCACGATGAATGCGAAGCGCAAGGCTGGGCTGCGATATCACCTGGCGAATCAAAGTAATTGTTGTCACGGCATCTGTGGTGCCCAAGTTCAGGTGGGAAGGATGTGTTCGGTACACCCCCCTCCCCACTTGCTGGATTTCAAACTGAGCTTTCAGTGCTTTGCATTACATTGCTCCGGCGTATCTCTTTTCTTAGCTCATGCCGACCATTGGCTAAGCCATTGTGAAACCACTTCCCAATTTACCAGAGTGCTTTATCTTCCTGAAGAAAGAAACAAGTCCCGTTTGCAAAACCGCACATGCTTTTGTGCACCAGACACAGCTACCTTGAGTGAGCATGCAAACCAGATGTGAATCTAGGCACACGGGCACTTGGACACCCCTGCTATTTGCATATGCAAATACTCATTCAATATTCAAAATGTCATTTACAGAAAATCACCATCAGAAGTGAATCAGATGCATGCAGAGCAGAAGTACATGTGAAAACGGCTCTGGTGTTGCAGTACCATACCTCGTTACCGTAGGTTATCGTTGTCATTGAGAGATACTGATGAAAAGCACTAGAGAGAAGGAGGTCTTATCATCACTGCCAATAATTAGCACTTATACTGCAGGGCTCATGTTCAGAGGCCTTCATTGGTAGCAATGCACACTTGCAAGACCCACTGTGAGGTAGGCCAGCATCACTGACCGCCCTGCTCAGTTTCCCCATCTGTGAAATGGGAATAAGCCATCTTCCTCCGGCCATGGAAGGAGCGATCTTCACAGGTGCGGCCAGGTCTGTGGGGGCTTTCAAGGGAACTGAGCGTGATCACAAGTGTGGCGTCTCAGCCTCTGGCAGCACTGCCAGGCTGGGAGGTGGGAGAGTGCCTCCTAAAACGCCTCTGGGGAAGACCGAGGAGAGACAGGGCAGCGCTGGGCACAACACGCAGGTTTGTACCTCCCCGGTGACATCTCACATGCTCTCGGAGAACAGGCCTGCCTCGGAGTGACGCTGCCTTCTTCCCCGTGTCTCCTGTACGGGCATTTCCTCCTCAGCGCTGTAGCACCCTGAAGAGAGCCGAGCTTTGCAGAGCCCGCTCCCCTGCTAGGAGAGCCCCCCTCCCACCACCTCCCCGTCTTGCAGCCAAGGGGGTCCCGCTTGCAGGTGTATTTCCACCAATGACTCAAGACCCAGTGGACGGCAGGGTAGACGCCGCTTTATACATTCAGTGAGACACGTACAGAGAGAGAACAGAAGCTTTCGTGGGCTGACACTCACGGCATCAGATGCTGTGAAGGGATGTGCAGGAAGCAGAGACTAAGGATGGAGAAATTAAAATGCAGAAGATGAGGAGGGGAAGGGGGGAGAGCGGGGCAGTGCTAAGAGAGACAAGCAAACAAGCATTAAATCCACAAGAACAAAGGAGGCACAAAGGTAATGAGATAAGGCCCGGCAGTCCCTGTTTAAACCAGAGCTAACGCAGTCCAGGCAGCAGAGGATTTCTTCTCCTGTTCAAACTGTCTTTTTAAAATTTTTCTGCTTGAAAACAGCAATCCTGAGGTCAGTGATGGAGCCATCCAGGGAGGCTGAAGTGTTCGGCCACAGGCTCGCATGGCTTTCTGCTGCTCATGTCAAAACAGCGTTCGCTCATTTTTACACATGGGGATCGCCCTGCCCATCAAATGTAGGCAGCATAAGCAGGTGATGGCATACCTGGCATTGGCATGAATGAAACTTGGAGGTTGTACTTCTTGCTATTAGATCCAACAATGATATGATCTGTACCGACACAGGGACATTTGGGTCCATTGCAAGGCCTGGTGCCTTGGTGAAGTGGCGAGGTTCTTTGGGTGAATGTGATATCTTTTATTAGACCAACTAAATAGTTGGAAAAAAGCAGTTATTTGCAAGCTTTCGGGCACAAACACCCTTCATCAGGCATAGGGAGACTTCGTTAGTCTGTAGCTTGAGAGACTTGATGACACTAAGAGACTTGATGCTCTCGACAGCCTCTCCCCTGCTTGCTGCTAGTCCCTTCCCCTTTCTCCTCCATAATGGGCAAGAAGGAGGATGAATTCCAGTGCTGTGCCAGTATTACATGAGGACAGTTAAGTTGCCCATGTTAAATCAAAGAAATTAAAAATAACAGCAGGATATCAAAGTTAATTGCTTCTTTAAGACTGTGCTCTATACTTTGATGGGCCACCCTCCTTCCTCCTGGAGACAGGAGATTGTATCCCTCCAAGTGCATAAATCGAATGGGATGTGTGTGAAACAGATGCACAATGGGGCAAGTTTATCTATGGGTGTGTGTATGCACAAACACACGTGTAGAAGCATTATAGATATTTATGTAGATGCATGTATGTCTATATGATATATGTATAGATACATGTCTCTACATGATATATCTACACAAGATATATGTATAGAAGTATGCATAGTTATATATGCAGGTACACGTAGGTGTACATATATCGTGTGTGTACATGTGTATATTATGTGTGATATATAGATGTATATGCATATGTACGTGTGTGTACATATATAAATATACACAAACATATATACACACATATACATACATACATATATATAATCACATAATATATGCATGTATATATATCTGCGTGCACATACAATCACACACACATACACACACATTTCCTTGCCAAACTCTGTGCAGGAAGTAAGGACCTCCTGTAGGAAGATCCTGGGAAGACCCAAGCCTGAAACCCTCCATGATTTAGGGCCATTGTCCCTGCTTTCTCTCCATAACATTCACAGGCAGGACTGGTGACCCTGTAGAAGTGATCCTCACAAATGTGCATAAACATGGAAAGATGTCTTCATCCTGGCAGGCCCCAGGGACAGCAGATTGCCGAGCGGGGAGCACTTTTTCCCTCAGTGTGCAAACAGCAGCACACAAGGGTTATTCGCACATTCTCTGCTGTCCTGGGTTATTATCGTGCCTCTCGCCTATTATTGCAATGGCATGGTGATGATGATATGGTTGCATGCTAACGTATTGCAATAGTCTGATAGCTAGCTTGGACTGCATTTCTTTTTCTTACCTATATAACATGGCATAGGCTGGAAGCAGTGCCTGGGGGGTGCAGTCGGACCGTTACTTTCCTGCCCCCTGTTTTGGGAGCAAGGCACTCCCCAAATGCTGTACCTAGGTCCTTGCTGGCAGAGCAAATTGTGCCACCTTTTACATCAGCTCCAGATAAACAGCCCTGAGGTTCAAAGTCCTGAACCCCACCGTTTGAGTGATGTGGGTGAAGGGCAGTCGCCCGCAGTCGGACTGTCCCGGATCCCTGTATGCGTGTGAGTAGCCAAGTTGGCTTCCCCGGCTGCCCACAGGATCGGGGCCTCTCTCCGTCTCCTGTTACACGTCAGAAGAGAGGTGAGGTTAGGCTTTGCACCCTTCGCCCAACCCTTAATGGCAAAGGAAAATGCTGAGAAACGTATCAAGCGACATCAGGACGGATTTTTTTTTTCCATGCAAGAATATAAGGGAGCAGCGAGGGCTGTCACCAGCGCCTCCCCCCCCGCAAAACGCCCTGGCGGCGTGCTCTCGTGGCGAGGCGCCGCATGGAAGGGGTTAAAAGAAAATGTTATACTAAAAGAAATCTTTCTGCCCGTATAAAAAAGCAAAATGATTGTAAATTCCACCAGGGGAATTCTGCCATGAATATGCTTCACCTTTCGCAGAATCTCCCGCCCTGCCTCAGAGGATAACTGACCTTTGGAGAAAAATAATGAAAAGAAGAAATTCCTTGGAGAAAATAATGTGGCCAGGCCTCCGTAATGAGATCTGCTCCCTTTATGTTGCTATGACAACTGCAGTCATTTTATAATACAAAATACATGAATGGGGAAGAGGGCCATCTCCCCTCGCCAGAGTCAGCTGTTGGGCACCCTTTAGCCGCTCGCGGGAGGACGGGAGGGTTTGATTTGGCCCGTGCTGCGCACCGCATCACTTCTGAGCAGAATGCATGCTTGTGTGTGTGTGTGGGGGGGGGGTTAATTACTGCTCGTTAGCTCGCTGCCTCCCTGCCCCCAGCTGATGGGTTGGGCCGCCATGCTCCAACCCCTTCCCCTGTCCCCGTGGAGCAGGATGGTGGGACCGTGCCGCAGCAGTTGGATCAGCCGATCTGACCTGCCATGCACCGGGACCAGAGCGTTCATCAAGAGCATCTCTCATAGAGAGGGGCCGGATCCAGGTGCAAAGACTCGACGTCGGAGAGACTTCCCCGCCGCCTGGCGAAGTTGCCCCAGCACCTGGATGCCTGAGCGGGGGGAGGTCTGCGTCCTGGGCCGTGGGTCTGGCTTCGTCTGAGCATGCTGCATCCTCTGCGCACTGCATTACCCCCGAACCAAGCAGGAAAACGTGAGCGCCCATCTGTGACGGTGCTGCCCTGCGGCCCTCCCTCCTGCCTCCCCCTTCCCCTCCATGCAGAGCTGCAAGGGGGTGTGGGACCACGCTTTGGTGCAAGCTCCGGCCTGGGCCGTGGGCTCAGGCATCTGTGGGCGTGCGGCTGCTCCCCCAAGAGCCCAAGGCCCAAAGTGGAGAAGGGGGGAAGCGGGGCCAGCCCCGGGAGCCGAAGGGACGTCAGCCTGGAGCCCTGCCGATGGCCCAGGTGAGGTGCTCCCCGCAGCGCGACCCATCCTCGGGCCAGGCGCCTCTGCCTCCCCAGAAGCAGGCTGGCGTCCTCAGCTTGGCTGCAGAGAAAACAGAGAGGTTTTAAGGCAACCACTGCACTCGAGTGGCTCCGAAGCTGAGGGGGAAACGCTTTCAAAACTGGAGTTAAATTCGACAGGAGGAAAGCAAGGCAGCGAGATCTGCCTTATCTCCCTCGTATGCCAAAGCACGCAGTCCTTTACATCTGCTTGATACGAACGTTGGTGTTACGGAGCAGTGACAAATCTGGGAAACTGCTGGGAAGAAGTTTAAAAGGACATGAAAATTCAGGTCACACGTCAGCAATTAGGAATCCCAAGAAGGGAAGACAGCACCTGTCTAGGCCTTTATTGAATATTATCCTCAATTAGATTATTCATCTTACACGGAAGAAAATTTCTCCATGCAGACTTCCATAGGCGTATTTAAATCCCATCCTATCTGCACAAGAGAGCGACGGAAGTTATCACAGCCTGTCTCTGCATAAAGCGTTATGGAGGCTATAAATGGGCCTGTCTGAAGCCTACCAAAATGCAGGAGCCTGGCAGATCTTGCACCGAGATGAATCCTACCGCAGCCGGACGAGCCGGGTGACGCCTTCCAAAGCACGCTGCAGAAACCCATTGCGTTCGCAGCCGCTGAGCGACTCCGAGGCTTCCCAAGCGGCCGCCGCGGCCGCTGAAGCTCAGACGCACTGAGGGTCTCGTGTCCACATACAGACGCTGAGATCGCGAGGGAGGTGATTCTGGAGACGTTTCTGTCTCTTTGTGGACAGGAGCGAGCACCTCGCGCGCAAGTCCGTCCTCTGCTCACAGCAAAGCCGGGCTACGGGCGTGCTTGGCATCCCCGTCGAGTCCTGGCTCCCTGGTGCCCTTCAGGGGCAGGAGATAGGCGGCCGGTCCTTCCTGGGCCTGCGACTTCTGGAGCACAAGGCGAGGGGAAACGGCTGTGACCGTGCACAGCGCAGGTCCCCGGGCTGACCCGAGGGAAGCAACGTCCAAGATCCAGCTTAAAAACTCCTGTGACCGGGGAACCCCCCGGATCCCTTGGCAAGTTGTTCCCGTGTTAACTGCCCCCCACTTCCAGTCTGAATCCAAGTGGCGTTGCCTCCCTGCTATCCGGGCCCGGTACCCTCCCTGTTGCTGCTCCCTATTTAGGGGCTCCTTTGTGAAGTGGCACGGCTGGGGGGGCCTGGAGTCGCCCACTCTCCACCCGTCCTCCGGCTCTTCTCGGGCCCCTCTCCAATCTTTCGACATCCTCCTTGAAACCCGGACGCTAGACGGGACCCTGTGTTCGCTCCTGCCCAGCTGGCCCAAGCTCTTCGCTCCCCGCGGCGTAACGCTGCGTTGGAGCGCGCTGAAAGCATGCGGTTGGCTTGCCAAACCCAAGAGAAAGCGGTAGAGCGCCAAAAATGATAACGAGAGCGCACAATCCTTCATCCTCAGGGAATGCAAATGCTTCACCTGTCTTTTCCCCCGGTAAAAAAAAAACCCCAGAAATATTTATCTCACACTTTTGCCTCTTCCGCGATATTATTGGCAATGCTACCCTGTTCACTTAGCCATGCCACGTTAGGATCCTTTTGTCCATGACAGGCTTCAAAAATATTTGATTGCTGCTCATTCCCGGTTTCTCCTGCTGTCCGTGCATCACTTGTCAGCTCCCTGTCTGCCAGCTGCATTCCTTGCTTTCAGCTTCTCCCTTTTTTGCCCCATTTCTTGTATCCGTGCATGGACGCCCACATTTTTTACAAGTGTCTTCGTCTCCTCTTTAAGCCCCGCTAGCTGTTTAACCAGCAAAGCCTCTTTCCTCAGTTCTGGGATTGTCAATTTTGAACAGCTCCAAACCATGAATCACCTTGCTCTGCTTAATTTCTTTCCCGTGACTTAGCTCGTAATTATTTTGCTGCTGCAAAACGGGCCCATGTGAAACCTCGGGTCGACCTGGTCCTGGTTTGCTTACACAGAGCACCGGGGCGCGAGTCAGTCATGATCACTCGCACCTCAGCAACCACTAATTTCCAGTCCTGAGACCAATTCCTCTTTATCTGTCAAGATGAGGTCTAACACCGACTTCCCCTGTTGGATCAGTCGCTGTTATCTAGCAGTGGTTCCTTCAAACTCCTCTAGCAAAGTCATTAATCATCATGGAGAATTATTTTAGGGCTTTTTCTTAGGAAAGGGAGGAAAGCGCTGCTTCCACCTGCACTCAGAAAATCCCGGGCTTCGTTGCTCCGTGTCCTTCCTCTTCCTCAAACCCAGCCTGCGCTCTCGAGGCCCTCTCAGCCCATCCCCACCTGACAGATCCCGTTTCATGCCCTATCCAGATGCCTGCTCCCACTTCCAGGTGGCCGAGCTCTTTGGGGCAGGATACCTCTTGGTTATGGGTTTGTGCAGCACCTTGCACCAGGGTCCGGGACTCCTCGACTCTTGCATGGGGGCAGGCAGTGCTCCTACCACTAATAGATGTCATGGGCTGAGATCCTGCATGATCCCCAGGCCCTGCTCTGTGATGAATTCCCTTTGCCAGTGGAGGAAATGAAAGGAAAAGATGAATGACCAGGAATGGTCCTTGAAACAGGGCGCGATGCCTTTAAAATATCCAGGCCTCTCCCCAGTACTTCATCAATTAAATTTTGGCCAAATTAGGAGAGGTAGAAAAATGAACAGTAAGGAGGAGTTGGGGAGAACAGGGCTGTAATAAGAAGCAGTATTGATTGCCACCAAAGAGGCTTTATAAATCATTCATGCTCTCTATCAATCTGCCGGGCTGAATTTCCCAAAGCTGCTCATTTCAGAGGAGAAATTAAAATATGAATTTGCAGTGGAGCAATAACGACCCGGAGTCTAGGAGCGACCCGGCTCGGGCTCGTCCTCCCACACCTGCGCTCCACGCGGGAACGGGCGCGCGGACGAGCGCCGGCGGGCATCGCCCCCGAGAAGGCAAGCGTGCGCTCTGCTGCCGGGCAAAACGCTCTCCGTCTCCGCCACACAAAAGTCCTCCTTTGCTCGGGCTTCGGGGACCATCTTCACGCCGGCCCCTGGAGGTATTTCTGCAAGGGGCCCTTGAGCGTTAGTTCAGTCTCATCCATGCACCCGGCTGTAAAAAACGCTTGCGAAGGGCTGGTGTGTCTTCACACCTCCCTCGTCTCTTTGGGCTTTCATTTAGCCCCGGGAAGCTGTCCGCGTGGCTAAACCCTGCCGGGGACAGGCCTGTGTTGCACGCCCGTGCAGCGTGGGGCAGGGGCTGAGATGCGGGTGTCAGCGCCTGCAGCATCCAGGCATGTGAAAGGGCCCCCGGTAAATATTTGGCCAGGACCTACTGAGGAAGGAGGCGCTTTGCCCTGGCGTCTCACTCGAGGCCAGTCCCTGACTCCTGCTGGTCTCCTGGTTTCAGGGCGCTTCAGCCTCGGGGGCAGAAGCAGCTGCAGCAACATTGCGCCTTGTTCTTGTCCATGCACAAGATCCCGTATGGGGGGGGGGCTCAAAGTGGCCTGGGAGCATGCACACGTACACATGCACACGCGCACGTGCACAGAGGAGTCACTTCATGAAAAAGCAGGTCGCGTTCTCGCAAGCGGGTCCGCAAGGGCCCAAGATGGAGCCCAGTGAGGCAGGGCAGGGCTGGGGGGTGCCGCCCGGGATCAACTGTTGTATCTCGGAGCACGCTGCAAACCACAACTATGCGGGCTGGCGAGGATGGCCTCGAGAGGGAGCGCACGTCGTCATGGAAACGGCGGACAATAGCCTCCCAAACAGAGCGCGGGAGCGAGCGAGCGAGTGCGCGGCCAAGCAGGCCCCGGCTCATCCCGCCGCACACGGCGCAGGTGTGACCTCCCCGGGGCTGGTGCTGTGCCCGGGGGCGGTGGGTTGGGAGCCAAAGGAGCCCTTGCTCTTTGCTCCACGTGTGCGCGACGTCCCAGCTGCATTTGGATGCTTGTCTGGCTGTTCCCGGCCCTGGCGGTGACTCTGGAAGGGCCGAGCGTGACCCCTGCGCCCCCCGGCCACGGGCAGGGGACATGGAGCAGCCACGGTCCGGCCAAAGAAGTGAGCCCTATGCAGCAGGCAAAGGGCCGTGAGCCCCGGTCCAGGCAGCCGTCCCCTTCCCCCCGGGGCCCGGGGGTGAGCAGGGCAGACCCTTGGACCGCAGCGTTTGCCGGTGGCGGGCTGCCCCTTGCTGGCCTGGGATGCCGGCCAATGGGATCTGCAGGGGGCTCCTGCAACGGCGATGCCGGGGGGTCTCTACCCCCGTCCCAGCCAGTGGACGGGGAAGTGGGCACGCAGGGAGCTTGCAAACCAGGTCAGGAAGGGTCATGTCTGCCTGCCAGCTCATAAAACCAGGCTATTTTGTGGCGCTGGCTACTTCACTGTGGGCCTCTTCCAGACTGGCATAGCCTGGCACAGTCTGGAGCCAGCGCAGCCATGCAAGGATCGACCCCCCAGTGTCATGGGCCGCGCGTGCCCCGGTCACCCCAGCAGGCTGGCGGGGAGGCAGGTGGAGGGGCCGGACAGACAGTAGTGGCAGGGGCACGCAGGCATCAAACCCAGAGCCACGGGCACGCTGCCTTTGATCCCAGCCTGCCTCCTCGATGCGCCGAGTCCCTCTGAACCATCACCTCTCCCTGCAATTTATCTGCCTGCTGCAGGAAGAAAAGGTATTGCGAAAAATCAATGGTAATTCATGGTCTCCTATGATTGTTGGAGGCAATTAAAGCTAGGACAAGGTAAGAGGTTAGCAAAATCCCTCATTCTTTAATATATCGTATTTTCTCATTAATTCTTTAATCTCGTGAAAAATTCACCTTGGCACGGGGCCAGCTTCCTGCCCGCTTGAACTCTGCCTGAGTTATGGATGGAGCAGGTAATGCCTCCCCGGCGCGGCGGAGCTGAGCCAAGGAGCAGCACCCGCGGGCCCCGCGTCCCCACGCGGGGGCTCCCAGCCGGGCTTCGCCGGGCCATGAGCTGCTGTGGCGCCGGCGTTTCCTCCTGCCCCTTTGCAGCGAGGGCAGGGAGGCGCGATGCACCTCCCCGCAGGCCAGGGGCTGCTGCCCAGTGCCCCCCGGAGCAGGGTGGTCCATCCTCCCGCCCTGCCGCAGCCTCCCCGCCGGTGGAAACACTCCCAGGAGAGATCGTGCCCTTCACTGGGAAGTGTGTAAAAGCAAAGAGGGGAAATCCCTGCTCTCCCTGCACCTCACGTAGGCTGAAGGTAAGACACTGAGTAGGGAAAGACTGGCCTGCAGCAGCTCTTGGAGCAGAGAGAAAAGGACTTCAGTGCTATTTCATCAGGTCCATTGCAAATTCAGCAGGTCACCAATATCTCGCTTCCCATATGCCCGCTGGCCATTCCTGAGGAGCTTCTCCTTTACTTTGGGGCTCGGCGTTTAATTCTGGGGGCGCCAGTGGGGTTTGCCACCTGCTTGGCACAGAAGGAAACCCAAGCCCCTCTCAAAGCACTGACTTAGCAGGGGAAGCTCGTCTGTCCATGGACGAGCGGTCAAAGCAGGGTGGCCACAGAGTGGACGGTGCCGGGGGAAGGCGGGCGGCTTGGAGGGGCTCCTTTGGCTTATTTCATGCATGCGCAAGGCAGCCAGGCGTGTGTGCGTTGCAGGGGCTGGGCTGGGCTCCTGGCCCCGGCTTGCCGTCCTCTGTGTGTTGCCTCCTCTGCCCTTCATTTCTGCTCGCGCCTCCTCCCCTGCTTCCCAGCTTCTCCCCCCGCCATCAGGAGTGCAAGGACTCCTGGTGCAAACGCTCCCTTCCTTCCCAGTGCGCAGCTTACAGCACTTCAACATACCTGTTCAAAGCTTCAGGCTACAGTTATTTAATTGCAAGCTCTTCGATGTTACGGCTGGGTCCTCTCCTGGTGCTGTATTTGTGGAGGGGAGAATTGGGGGAAATGGCTTCGTGCAGTTTGGAAGAAGTTTTAAACATATTCTCTGGATGTCTTGTGACTCATCTCGTGTGCGAGTTCTCCTTCCACACTATATGAAGCACAGGCTAGGATTTGTCCCTTTTATTAAGCAAATACAATAGCGGCATCCCATTTACCCATTTCCTTTTGTTTCTGACTTCTTAGCACTATTTTCTCTCTACCTTAATGAGGCAGAACTTCCCCTAAACCTTGCAAATCTTATCGCCGTTCAATCTACAGAAATTTATTACAGCAGAGCAAAAATGCTACTGTATTCTGAGCGTTGGCAAGAAAGCAGGGAGACTCCAGCCCTGCCAGATTTTAATAGGACACACATTTAAACGGCATGTTGCTTGCTGGTTGCATGTTTGTTTAAACAAGAATTTCCAAGTGTTTGGGGACAGAGGTTGCTACAACAAGTTTTTATCATTAGAAACGATAGTGCTGAAACCTTCAGGAAGGAGAATTACAAATTTATTCTTTGCAGAATAAATCACTGATAAACTTTCAGCACAACAGATTTTAACCAAGAAAGGAGTATTTCTGGATCCTAGCTGCCTTCTTGTGGACAGGCCATACGCCAAGGATGCTTCGGGGCCCGTTCCCAGGTTAAATGTCTTATCTGGGGTTTCAAACGTGTTAAATATAAGTGTTGCTGTTACTCGTGGAGCTCTTTATTTGCCCAGCAGTGCCCGGGATATGGCAGGGGGTGCAGGTATTTCTGCAAGGAGCCCTCGAGGATTAGTTCAATCTCATCCATGCACCTGGCTGTAAAAAAGCTTCCTGTGACTTGCAAAGGGGCACCAAACATTGCGGGGGACTCCTCCAGTAATGGCCCAGTGGATGGGTGCCTCCTGGTACCCCAAACCAGCTTTCTGGTGCTAGAAAATCCTCCTCCTGTGTACCTACTGCTGCCATGAAGCCCTTTGGACTGTGCCCCATAGGCCTCTCTCAGTCGCAGCAATGCCGGCTTCAGTGGAGGTGCCTATGTCTGGAAAAAGAAGCACTGGAGTTGGCCCCTTTTCACCCTCATTCAGGCTGCAAAAGCTGAGCATACAGAAAATATTACAGCAAAGCGCGGGGAGGGGAACCATCACCCTAGTTCAAATCTCACAGGCAAAAGACATAGTAAAGGAACGGGATTTGGGGGGCAACGGCAAGCTGCTGAGGGCTAGGACATGCCAGGCTTCGTGGACACGCACGCAACCTTCGTTCTGCCCCATGAGAGCTGGCGCGTGCACCGAGAGCAGGCGATCCCATCGTGACAGACGGCCACGACAGGCATGCCCCAGCAGCGAGAGAGCAAAGCCGGCTGCCCCGAACGTGGCATTTCCTGGTGTTTACGGGCTCGAGTTTGTAAGCTAAGCAGGGCAGTCATGTGCCATCTGTAAAAGTCATCCTCCTTTAGAAGAGGCCATGCTCTTAGCTGCAGCAGCCAGCTTCGGCCAAGGCTTTCAGCAGCACGGCACAGAGCAGGCAAGGGGAGGATGTGGGATGGCCACTGGTATTTTTCTACCTGCCCGGGAGCTGGCAGAAAGACTCCTGCCCCATCCCAGCTCCTCCATGCCCTTGCAGCTCGTTAGTACTTCCCAGCAGGCAGTGATAATTGAAGACAGCTTGTTTGCATACAAACAACCCACGCCCTTCCAAAGTGCACAGAGCATGCCAGGCTGCAGGGCATGCCGGCACCCCGCAGGGAACTGGCCAGAGGGTGGGCAGGTGGCAGGACCCCTCCGCCCCGATGCTGGGGAAGCTTTGCAAAGCTCAGGCCAGCACGAGCACCTGGGGCTCCCCGCAGAAGACAAGGCCCCGGGAGGGGAAGGAGGTGGCGTCCTCAGGGGTCCAGCCTCCCCAAGGTGCGGTAATGAGTTTGGCCTGGAGCCCGGCGCTGGCGTCGGCATGGGCACCGCGTCTTTTATTTATGAAGATAATTATGTGTGCCCGTACGTTGCAAGGTTGCAGGCCCCGCGGCTGTGAGGAAGCCCCCCGTGCTCTTCATCACAACCTCCCCCGCTCAGCAACGCCTGCATGATTCATGAGAGACGTGGCCGAGAGCCCCCACGACGGGCTCGTGGTCCTCGCCTGGCACTGGTCTGAGTGAGGGGGCTGGAAGGGTCCCTGCACCCCGAGGGGGTTTTCATCCCCCAACAGCCCCAGTGTTTCAGGGCCTTTCTGGAGCGAGGTATAAGTGACTTGCCCAGGGGCAGAGGGGCGGGCAGTGGCAGAGACAAGGTCGCATGTCCAAACCAGCTTGGCATGTCCACTCCTGGTCCCTGAGTGCACCTGACTCTCCCAGTCTGCCGGGCAGGGGACCAGCAAGCTTGTCATAGACAATTGCAAGTGTCTGATAAGAGATGTGAATCCTTCGCCTTCAAGGCTGCATGGCCTACATGTGCCCACATACTGCCCGGGCCTGGATTACCCTCTTGTCCTTTCCCTTTGGCCCTACTTACCCCGAGCACCCTCGCTGCCTTGCTGTTTCCAGCCAGCAAGGCCGGGGACTCTGCATTTGCTTGGCTGTGAATCTGAATCCGGTCTGGCCGTGGTGGCCACATACAGCAGGGGCATGGTGGCCACGTACAGCTGCCGCTCGCTTGGTGCAAACATTTTCCCCGCCGTGACTGGTGAGGCATCGGCCTGTCAGCTCAGTCTCCGAGTAAATAAACCTTCCTGCGAAATGAAAAGAAGCGAGCGAAGGAGCTGCCAGACGCGGGAATGGCTCTGTCGGAGAGTGTCAGGCCTGCAGCTTTGCCCGTGACAACTGCAAGCAAGCGCGAAATGGGGCTGCCGACTGGAGTCTGACGGAGAGGGAAGGACCGGCAGAGCTTTGGCGGCACGGACAGAAAGCCGGGCGCGCCGTCTCGAGGTGGGGGAGAGCGCACGGGCATCGCTGATGCCGCGGGGATGTGAGGGACCCCGGCACGGACAGCCCCGCCACCCCCCGGGGTCTTCCTGGAGGGAGCTCTGCTACTGCCCCAGTGCGCAGATGAGGAAACTGAGGCCTGGCGAGGCTTGAAGTCTAAACTCAACACCCCATGCCTGGAGAGCTCAGATTGCCTCCGCACACCGACACTGGGCACTAATCCTGGGAGGCCATACACGGCTCTGGGTTCACGCTCTGCAAAGGGTGCCGAGCAAGGGCAGAGAAGAGCCCCCGACAGTATTTGAAGGCTGGAGAAAATGTGTGGCTAGGGACAGACACGGCACATAAACAAGTTAAAGTGATCAGAAACTGGCTTAAACCTGTAACAGCACAGAAACCAGTTCCACAATGGCCCAAACTGGTGTGACATGAACCTGGTTGAATGTAGGTTATTTGGCTCAAGCCGGTTTATGCAATGTCTGTCCCAGACCTGTGAGAACGGCCCTGGCACATGGCCCTCCGCTCTCCCCTCCTCCCCGCAGCCCTGGGGAGGCACCGAGAAGAGCAGCCTCGAGTTATTGCTGCCGAGATGCCTGCGGGGGGATGAGAGTAGAAAGATAAGCTGTTCTCTGCAGCGGTGCCCATAGAAAGCAGCTGGGGCTCGGTGAATAAAAGGCGACTCTAAATATTATTTTTGGTAGGGATTTTCACATAAAGAAGTAAAACTCCATAAATCAGGCCCAACGCTACAATCAGCACATACTTGTGAATAAATGCATCCTGTAGAACATTTCAGCATAAATTATATCCATTTGATTTAAGTTTTGCTGTGGGAAACCATATTATTTAAATTCAGCCAAAACTGAGTCCACTCACATTGCTACACATTTATAAAACATATTCACGATTAGTGTCATAAGCTCCCGAGAACTGGCTCTTGAGTTATTTTGCCACATCATCATCTGTAGTAAACAAGACTTATTTTTATGCTTCCCTTTTCTTTCCTGACAGTCTGCTACAAAAATGCTCTGCAGAAGTAATGCCTAAATTATGGCGAGATTTCTCTCCAGCAGGTGCAAAATAATCCCGCATCCAGCGATGATGCTTGACGTGACGGCAGCAGATCGCGAAGGAGCTGCAATCCCTTGTCTCTTGAGACAGGGACCTTTTTTCCAGTTTGGCAAGGGGCAGGTGAAGCCTCTCTGCTGCAGAGAGAAGGGGCTGGTGCCAAGGGCGAGGTCTGACTCTGCAAACCTTCCTCGGCAGAGCTCCCGGAGATGCCCAAGGGAGTGCTGTGTTCCCAAGGCTTGTGAGACCAGACTTCAAAGTGCATCGTGCATGCACAGGCGTGAAACGCCAGCGCAGGACACTCTCCATGCTCTCCTTAGCAAAAAATACATCCGCCGCTGGCTCCCGTCAAAGTGCAGAGTCTCCGAGGAAGGGAGAGGGCTGGGTCTGTAACTTAACAAGGAAGAGTTTATTCCTGGACTTCGACTGAAACCACCAGAGAACAGCTTAGTTCAGCTCACTAAATTATTGTCACGCAGACAGAGCCTAGCTGGGCGCTGTCCCCACTCAGGCAGGGAGGTCCCGAGCTCCTGGGACCCCCAAAGCTTTCCTGCTGGGTTTTGTCAGCCTGGCAGGCATGGGGGTGCCAGGCAGGAGCCGAGCACGGTTCCTTGTGGACCAAACCCAGGAAGGAAACCACAGACACGAATAGGACACCTGAGCTGTCTGTGCCAGGCGGGCCGGTAGCCACCTCCGCTTCAAACCCACCACCCTCGCCACGTTCACGCTGACTCGAGAGTGATGGGGCCAGGAAAGGCTGCCCACACTTCGTACGTGGGCAGCAGAGACGGACAGCGAGCGCCTTGCCCACCGTGAGGCTTTTGCGGAGACGGGACTTGCCCATCCGCCTCCCCAAAGCAACACAGCTTCACTCCAAGAGCAGCAAAATCCCTTCTGGCATCCAGCCTGGGGCTGGGTTTCTTCAAGGAACCAGTTGCCTGATGCTCCCAGGCCTAAAACCACCAGTTCCTGGATGGAGAGCGCTCCTAAGGGTCAGAGGCCGGCTGTTGTTCCCAAAAAACAATGCACGCTGCAAAGCGAGGGCAAAAGGCACCCCCCCCCACCCCGCACAGGCTCCAGGGGAGTCTCCTAGCACCATACGCTGACTCTCTCCTGCCTGCCCTGCTCCGCACGTGGACCTGGGGGTCTCGGCAGGCGGGCGCTTGGCTCCAGAGCAGGGTGCAGGTGCGGGAAGGTGTTTCGTGTCTTTGGGCACCGCCAGCACCTCAGGATCTATGGTTCCTGGTGCGCTGTCCATTGGTGCAGCAAACCCACGATTTCTTGAAGGGAGGCTGCAGAGCAGCAGCAGGACATGAAACGCTCGGCAGCGTTCGAGCAGCGCGGGCTCACCAGAGGCAGCATCCTCTAGCCTGCAGGATCCAACCCCCCAGTTACAGCAGTGTCCAGGGCCACTTCTCCCTGCTGCGCCGCCGTGGGAGCGTTCCCCCGCCGGCCTGGCAGGGTTTGTCAGCCGTCGGCTTGCTTGTCTCACTGAATTAATGTTTTACATTTCCCCGACAGTTTGCAAACTTTTAAAAAATTAATCCCATCATTTCAACAAGTGTAACAACTAAATTATCATCGTTACATGATTAAAGTCTCTGCTGCATCTTTTCTTGGCAAACATTACATGCACATAATTTTACTAAATGTAATAAACCAACCATAGAACTATTAATTTTACCATGGCATTCATAACAATTAGAAACGCATGAACCTTAAAATGATAAAAACTGAAATGAATACTAAAATAGCATGAAATGCAAGAATCCTGCTCCCCGGCCCAGGAAAATTGGAGTTATTGTGTCATGTCACAATATACATTTCAAAAGACAAAGCCGGCGTCCCAAGAGATGCGGTCCTGGCTACTCTGACAGTTCCCAAATACCCCCATTATGTGCAAGAGGAGCCGCTCTCAAATGCTCCGTGTCTGAACTCCCCCCGTCCCCACGAGCGTTCGGCTGCCTCGTGACTGCGTGCTTTGTTGCGGGTGTAGTGTGGCCATTAAACAGTGACTCGAGGTCGCAGTCCCAAACCTCACCCAGAGCAGGAAGTGAATAGGTAGAGGGTTTAAAAGGCTGGATAAACTCCTGATCCTTTGTGCGTGTAGCCCAGGGACTTCCAGGGTTTGGCTGGGCTGGCGAGCAGATGCAATGGGGTGCAGCGTGGGGAGAGCAGGTCTTTGGAGCCCGATTCTGCAGACCCAGACAGTTCAGAAAAAGGCCCTCAGGCTTTGGAGGGTCTCTCCAAACAGACCCCCGTGCTCCTCTCCTAATGGCACAGGGCGAAGTGGCGCAGCCCCTGGGTAGCTGCAGGGCTGCCAGGCTCAGTGCCCGGCACTGCAACTTGGACCTCGACATACCTCTCTGCAGCCCAAGATTGCACGGGACTCGGCGGGAACGAGCACCCAGTGGGAGGATGGCCTTTCCCATAAGGCCCCACTAGCTTTGCTTTCAGCAACTGGTCTTTTTTTTTTAAAAGAAAATAGACATTAAGGTTTTGCCATCGAGAGCGGCCTGGCATTACAGGTCACGCACTGCTGCGTTTCCCCAGCAGTAAATATCCGATGGAGGAGGCCCGAGATGGCGATCGGCGCTCCGACCCTGGCTGCCAGGAGGGAGCCGGCCTCGCAGAGCCCTGCCCCGCTGCAGCTCCGGTTTTCAAGCATCCTAGTTTAGAGAATTCCTCGTGGACCGGCCTTCCTTCTCCGCATTTCCTTTCCCATTATCGCTGATTGCCAAAATATTTGCGCAGTGAAGGAATTTGCCTGCCAGAATAGAGGGAAGAGGGAGATGTATTTCTGCCTGGCCTCAAGGCATGGGGGGGTCTGGGGTCTCCTTCCACCCAGGCTAAGCACTGGCCTGGTTTCAACACGGCCTTTGAGAATAGCCCCCTGACTCCGTCCTTCCCTGCCTATGCCAGCAAGACCTCCATCCTGGGACAGGCACTGTGGGGATCCAGCCTGCGGGACCGTGCCCGAAACAGTCGACTGTTTCCACTGTCCTTCTAGGCAATGTGTGGAGACCGAGTGTTTTAGCAAGGAACGCAAAGGGTCTCCAGGGCCGTGCCTGCGATGGGGAAAAAGCAAGTCCCTTGCCATGATAAATATTGCTCGGGCACCCAGAGCCTGGCGCACTGCAGGATGCTCAGAACAGACCGGGACGTCTCTAGGGCTGTGGTCGAAACCTGTGATAGGATGTGCTGGTCTGCACATTTTTGGCTGTATTTTGGTTTTAAACCATCAGGAGCTGGCCCAGGGGCCAGTCTCGGGCCGTGCTGACCTGCGGTCTTGGCATTTGTACGGAGCCAGGAGCTGGATGAGAGCGAGCAAAGCTGGCTGCCTGTGTGGTCCAGACAGGACGGGGGCTCGTCATCCCAAAGCAGAAAGACGATGCTCCCAAACCGGCGTTGCACCCTACAGTGACACCAGCTCACATGTGCAAAGGATCGTGGTAGTCCCTCATCTGCGTCTCAGGCCTTCCCACCAATGCCTGTGCCCCCTTCTCCAGGGCTGCTCTCCCCACATCCCTGCTGCGTGTGCACAGCTTGTTCTTACTCCCTGTGGAGGTGGCACAGCCTGCAAGTTCATTCAGAGCTGAGGGCACCATGGGCCGTGGCTGGATTGCAGACACACGGCCAGGATGGGTGATGATTTTGGCATTGGCAAGGACCTAAATATTTGCTCTAGAGCAGCGCGTCCGTGTCTCCCATGCACAGAGGGACTTTTCTTTTGCATCATCCTGTCCATGCTGTTACAGCCTGTGGAAACTTCTGACTGCAGACCGCGTCCCCATGGATTTCAGTGCACATGGATGAGAGTGTCCAAGGAGTCTGGGCCTTTGCAGCTGGGTCTGCATTGCACACTCGTTGCATGCAGTGTGTACAAGATAGCTAATCTCGGCACGCCAGCTACGTGTCTGGCTCCACCCGCGTGTCACTTCCAGCATCTCCCACTGGAAACAGTCCATTTGGGTGTGGGAATCCTGACCCACAGGCCAGGAAGGAAAGCAGCTCTGACCTCCGCGGGGAGCAAGACCATGCATCCGGTGTCATTCAAGCTAAGGGCCCTGCCCAGTCTTCATGCTTCCAGCCTTTGACGTGTACAGCACACTTCATTCATCCATTGGGCACCTGGGAAGTGGGCAGCCTGGAATGACAGGGGGTGCAGCTCTCTGCTCCCACAGCCCTGTGTTTGGCAAATGCATTTAAGCATCCAGATGTGGGCAGAGGAGAGCAGCTGGAGGATGGAAAGCAGCCTGTAATATCCTCATTACAAAGAGTGGACCCTGGGGCAGCAGCAGGGAACAGGGCGCTTCCAGGTTTGCATGAGATCCAAATCTGTCTGGGCCTCCAGGCAGCCTGGCTCGGGGGACACGCACCCCCACAGCCGCTCCGGGCACCTGGCCGCATTTGGAAGTCAACAGCAGAGCTCCGGAGTTTGCTTTTCTTCTTTGTTGCATGGCCACGGTTTGCCTTCTGCTCTGAACATGGAAACCATATGGCAGACAGGCCCTGGCCTCTGCCAAGAAATTCTTGCTTGATGAGAACCCGTAGCTGTGACAGGCTACACTGGCTCCCGGCAGGGGAGTGCAGTTTCAGCCGTGGGTCACACATCCCTGTGGCCTGGGAGGTGCCCAGGCGGCCGTGTGCACCTCGGGGGGAAGGGGCCCTGCCCTGCCTGTGCCAGAGACCGCGAGACGTGGAGCTTTGCCGGTGGGGCCAGGGCATTACTGGGCTGGCAGGGTTGCGATGCATGACGGTGCCCAGCAGCACCAGGTGGGAGGAGAAGCCTGCGGGACACGGGCCACAGGAATGTGGCCAGGCCCTGTGGCATTGCTCTCCACTGAAGCCGCGTGGCGCCTCGTCTTGGGGCGCATCCACTTGTCATGCAAGAGTCTCCCGAAACATTTATTGACGTGTGAAGAAGGGGCACGGATGGGTTCGTCGCGGGCTTGGGTGCCTGCCTTGCATGCCATGTCAGGTCTAATGTATGGGGAAGCCGGTGTCGGGGGGATCAGGGCACAGGCTCTTATCTCCATCAGCGTCTTGTTCCCAGGGTATCTGTGACGTGCATCCATTTGTCAGCCAGGAAATGATTTGCAAATACGAGTCCTGGCAAGAAGAAACCCAGGAACTGCAGAGATAGCGAGGGAAGACATGGCCCCTTCCTGGCGTGGGGCTGTCCCTGAAACAGGAATGCCTCTCCCCACCAATGGCTCCAGTTCAGGGCGAGAGAGAGAGCCAAGTTCGGTCTTGCAGGGAAGGTCTGTGATGCTCGCGTTGGCCGGGGGTCTCGTGGGCACAAGATGCGACTCGGTGTCTGACTTCGGGGAAGTCCTTCAAACCGCAGCAGGCTGCCAGAAACAAAGCCCCGTTTCCCTCCTGGCCCCTGCCCTGCACACAGGGGCTCAAAACACACGGGACAGTTGCATCTAAATCATCAAGCGCCTTTATCTTCGCAGTGTGGCTGCTTGGCAGGGACAGATGCAGAAATGAGGCCCTCCCTGCCTCCAATTAAGCATTTAAATTTATTCAGGAAAGGGGGAAAAAGAAAACCATGTTTTCCCCCAGTTCGAAGTGTCCAACACCAGGGCTGCTGGTTGAAGTCACCCCCCTGCCCCGCATCCCCTGAGCAGCCCGCGCAGCCCCGTAGCCCACTGGACGAGTGATAAAAATAGGAGGGTACATTTCAGGGATCGCTGGGGAGCCCCGCTGCTTGTTGGTCTCTCCCATTAATAACTATAATTTGGGAGCTGTCAGTAAGCCAGGTCTCTCTCTTCTCTCAGCGTGCTCCCGTAGGTCCACTGAACACAACCCTTTTCATCACGATGTCGAATGTCTTGGAGACATCCAACTGTACCATACTAACACAGTTGTTTTTACCAATCAGACCCACGGTTTTGCCAGGAGAAGATAATAGGGCTAGGAATGGGCACTGCATTTATCCCTGGACAAGTCGTGCCTGTGTTTGTCCTGGAACGGAAATATCCCAGGATTGACACGTACGTACGACACCCTTCTCACCGGGGTTTAGGGAGCGGCTGGACGCACCGGTGCTTTTCTGCCTAGACTCAATGATGCAGTCCTGGCATTGCAAAGTGCATCTGAATGGCTATGTCCCCGGATGCACTGTCAGCGTCTCTTACCCCAGGAACCCTTTGTAGGATTTATCCCAGGACATCTGAATGACTGCACTTTGACTCGGGATGAAATGGTGTATCACGGGACAAATACAATGTCTGTTTGCAGCCTAGCTGCTACCTGCCAGGACTTGCACTCTCCACCCCTTTGTAAAGCACTTTGAGAACAGCTAAGCACTTTCATCTTTCTGGGTATTATCATATGAATTATTAATTCTCTGTTGAGATCATTCTTCCGGGACCTCTGAGATACAGACTGGCTGTTGTGAGGAAGGACCTGCTCCTGGGTTTGGACCCACTGTGTCTCCTTGTCCTGCTCAGGTGCTGCCCAGGGATGTCAAACAATCATGCGATAGCCACACAAAGGCTCCAGGCAGGAACATCTTGCCAGTGGTCACTTTTTGAATAAAACATGCAGCCCTAATAGTCAGGGCGATGGCGCGTGCTCTCCTGCGCTTGCACGAGTCCTCCCCAGAGCGCCACGTCTCAGTCCATCACAGGAGATCGATATTCTTCCCGGACGTCGGTGGCCACCGGCCAGATCAGGAGGAGTGAAGATGATTGATCTGCAGAGGGAGTCACCGGCGGCAGCCAGAGCCAGGCAGGCACGCAGCAAATGCTTCTGGTTGCACTTGGCCTGGCACAGAGCACGTGTGTGGGCTCAGCAAGCCCCGCACCGCCCCGTGCCACGCAGACCGGGGGCTGCTGGCCAGCACGGCGCAGCAGATGTGCAAGTGCAGGTGTGCAAATACAGGTGGCAAGCCCAGGCCACCCCCACAGACAGTGCAACTCCTTGAGGCCAGACTGGGCTGGGCTGCTCTTCCTCCCCCCTCCAGCACCGGGCTCTTCTGGGGATGCTGCAAGCACCCTGTGGCGGTCAGCAAAGGGACGTCCCCTAAAGCGCTGGCACGTATTTGGGAGCCGCATCACGGGGAGACTCAGACCTTTGTCATCCAGCCCAAAGTGCTCGTGGGCTTGTTCATGTTTGGTAGTCCTGCCACAGCGCTGGCTTGATCCTATGCCCACCTCCCCGCGTGCCCCCGCGTGCCTGCAAAGTGAGGGGCTGCTGCCCTTCGGCCAGGCCTCGGGAACAGCCCGAATCTGCATCGTCTGGCACCCTCCAGGGCTCCTCTGTGCTACCACGAGAGACCCGGTGACACTTACTCCCTCTCTGCCGAAGTCTGCAGGGGCTGCGGTGCTTGTGCCCATGTTTCCGGCCTAGAAGTCACATTGCTGTTGCTGGTCCCCCACCTATTTGCCATCCACACAGAAAGCAAATGCTTTTCATCCCCCCTGCCCGTCACCCCTTTATCCAGCCAGCTGCCCGCTGCCCTGATGGCACGTGTGTAACTCGGCTATCCCTGTTCGAGTTTCTTATGTCCTGAGGACAGAAAAGTGGCCCCTGAGCCTGGGGTCCCGGCTGCCGGGCTTTGCCCAGCGAACCCCACCGGGACCAGGGGACACAGCTAGCGTGTCCGAGCGCCCGCGGGGAGCGGGCCGGGGCTCCGTCTGCTGAAGGATTGCAGAGCAAATCCGTGCAGGCAGCATAGCCAAAACAGCTAGCAGAGGAGCCCTCGCCGCCCCGGAGAGCATCCTGCCGGGGAGCAAATTGTTTTCCTTATCTAGCAGTTGTTCTGGGAGCCGGCCGTAGCCTCCCTGCGAACCCAATAAGTCTTTCGGTTTGACTGGAAATGCCACGTTTTTCCTTTTTAGAAAGCGTCACCGGCATGCCTCCCCTCCAAGCCTCTCCGCTGCGCCTCCACCGCCTCCGAGCGAGGGGCGGCCTGCTCCTCCAGCGCCGCTCGGGGCTGCGGAGCCAGCCCCGCGCTGGACTCGGGCCCAGACTGTCTGGACGTGGCTCAGCAGTGGAAAGACCTATTGTTTGGCTTGGCAAGCGCCTGGTATTTTTCCCGATGCCCAGAAAGGCTGCTCCGCTTTGCAGCCAATGACCTCGGGAGGGGGAGGAAGGGCCAGAGCCGCAGTCCACCCTTTCCCCCTTCGGTGATCTCAGCCCATCCGGCTCCCTCCCGCTACGGCCGGGGAGACGGTTGCGAGTGTCAGCTCCGCCGGGCTCTCGCCCTGGTTTACTCGTGGCCGGCACCGGTCCCACCAGGTGACGGACCGCAGCCGCCAGCGGGCCTTTCCCAGGCTCTCGGGGACTTTTTCCAGGCCCCTGCAGCGCGGGGCCTGGGGCCGTCTGGGGAGGCCGCTCGCCCTTCCTGCGTCTGCCCTGGACCGCACCGTCCCCGCGATGCTATCTCGGTGCTTCCCGGGCCGGGGACAGCAGGAAGCCCGGGGCTGTGGGAAACTAAGGCAGGAAGTTAGCCGGAGCGTCTGCCCCCACAGAGCAGGCTCGGCCCGTGCCCCACACGGATTCACGTCAGGTCCCATCTTATTGCCGCGAGCCCCCGAACGGGCCGGTGCCGTGGGAGCCCCGTCGAGCGCCGCCCCGGTGCCAGCCCCGCTCCTCGCCCAGCTTGGATTTGACTCCCAGGTCCGGGGGCTTTAACACCGTTTCCATGACGGGGTTTGAAAACAAGCTCTTCCCCTCGTAACCACTTGAACGGCTGCCACGGAGCTGCCTGGCAGGCGGTCAAAGGCAGGAGCTCGGAGAAAGCGATCCGCACGCCATCTCCGGCATCGGCTGGAGTCGCTGCATCCTGCGGCTACACGGGGCCCCGGCTCCGAGAGCGGCTCCAATCAAGCCTACCTTGTGCAGGCTCCCGGGGCCTGAGCCCCTCTCTGGATCAGTCAGACCCAGACCGAGCGTGGGCGACGGGCCGCGCCGCGCCAGCCGTCTCGCGGTCTGCGTCGCCCGCCGGCCCAAGCCCCAGCCCGAGCTGGACCCTCCTAGACATCACCCAGCCTCTTCCCTTTTTGTCTTTGGAAAAGCACATCTTGCAGCGCGTCTCTCCCTGGGTCTAGTCAGACCAGAAGCCAAAGCAATGCAAGCCTGGGCTTGCTGCCTCAGCCGCTCCAAAACCGCCGTCCGTCTGCCTCGCAAGGCCGAGAACTGGGGCGGCCCTGGCAGGCCGGAGGGTCGGGGGCTGTCTCCTGTCCTGCTCCGTGCACAGGGCCGGGTGCTGAGCTGCCTGCCCGTTATGCCTCTGCCGCAGCGGCTTCGAATCACAGACTTACAGCCAAGCAGGGCTGGAAGGGGCCTCGAGCAGCCGGAGGCCTCAGGAGGGCGTTTCGGAGGGGACTTGCACCGGGGCCCCAACCCGCCGCGGCGCCAGGCGGGGCTGCCCAGGCTGCTTGCTCCGCGCGCCCCGTTTCCACCCAGAAAGCTCCCGCCACGCGCAGACGTCCTCGAGCCCGCGCGCGGAGGAGGGCAAGGGGGAGGTGAGCGGCACGCGGGTTCCTCCGGCGTCTCGCGGGGCGCGCCTCGCAGACGTCGGGGTGGGCGGCTCGGCGGGTTCGTACGGGAGCAAAGGGGAGTGTCACCCCGTGAGACGTGCTCGCGGCACGCGCACCCCCGTCGGGCTGCTCTCGGCCCGTATTGTTGCTGGCTGCGGACGCTGCTTCCAGCCTGGCCTCCGGCCTGCGCTTTCACGAGGGTGCCGCGCCAGAGAGGGGCTGTTTCTTCGCCCCTGTCGTCTCGCGGCGGGGGGGCCGGGCGGCCGCCTTCCCCTCCGAGGGGATAGCCACCCTTTGTGCGGACAGGGCCTGCCAAGCGCGCCCGTGGAGAGCAGACCCGGGGCTACTGCTCCAAGCAGGGAGGCCCTTCCTGCCTCTCCTGCCGAGCCTTGGCCAAGGATGCCGGCTGGGGGGTGGCCTGAGACCCTTTCACCGGCAGATCCGTGTGGTGGACCGGGCCGGACCTTTCTGGACCTTACCCGGGGAGCGCGACCCCGGAGCAGCCCAGGAAGCTTCCCGCTGCTGTTCCCACGGCCCCTCGTTTCCACCAGGCAAAAGTCAGCTCCGAAGAGTCAGGAGAGCACTTCCAAGGAGGCGTAAGCCAGGGGCATGGCTGGGGATGGGCGGAATGGCAATTACAGGGCAAAAGATGCTCTTTGTGACCTCCCCCCCAGCCCAGAGCTTGCAAAACCTGGGCAAGAAATCTCAAGAGAGCGGTGACTGCGATGCACCGGGGTTCAGTCCCAGCTGGGTCCGAATGGAGCAGAAAAACCTCTGCAAACGTTGCTCCGACGCGCAGCCTTCGCTCCCTTCCCCTCCCCAAGCGAGCCTCCAGTGTCAGCGGGTGGTGGAGAAGTGGGAGAGCCCAGCACAGCCCAGCGGTTACTGGAAATTAACTTGCCTCCGTGCTTAGTCAGTATTTGAGGTCCTCACTCCTCTCCGAACTAGGGGATTTGGCAACCAGTTTCACACCAGAGTTGTCGGCTGCTCTTATGATGACAGGCTGGGCCCTGGGGGGACGCCCTGCTGCGGGCGACTCCTGGCACCTAACCCTAACCCTAATGCAGACCCCCTTTCGAAGGTGGGGAGCACTATGCCGGGGTCCTGCAGGGCTGAGGGAGGAGAAAGCAGGTGGCCGGCATCCTGGTTGCAATCAGGCCTTCCCCTTATTGCCGTGGGCTGGTATTCAGGGCCATGTGGGAGCCGAACCAGGAGCAGCAGAAGGGAGCGAGCGGATGGCCACAGCGATGACAGGCTCAAGTGCTTGGAAACTGGGACAGAGAAAGCTGTGTTGGGCCCGCGTCCCGGCTCCAGCCGCATGCACGGCTCTCGCTGCCTGGCTTTGCTGCAGCAATGCATGTGCCTAGCAGGCTGGGCCGAGGGAGAGGACCCCAAAGAGCCTGAGACCACCAGCAGCATGCACACACCATGCACAGGTGTGTGCATGCATGTGTGCACCGCCCCTTTCCTCTGGCTGATGTCAGGAGCGTGTCGCACAGTATCTCCCGGCCGATCGGCACGCCCCTCCACGGGTCTGGTGGGCCTCCCTGTCTGGGTCAGCCTGCCCTGCTTTCCTGCCGGGGAGCGTGGCACAGATGAGCTCTCGGAGCAGGCGCTGGGGCTGGCTGTGCACTCCCCTGAAGGCATCTGTGCCAGCGCAGCCAGGAGGGCAAAATGGGCTCAGCCAGACAGGACTCGGTGCCATGGGGAAAGGCAGCACCGCAGAGAGGCAAACCCAGCCTCCAGCACAGCCTGCCAGGCTCCCTGAGCTCGCAGCTCGCCTCCTGCTCCCAGTTTCCACCTAAAGCAAAAACTAAACACACCGGAAGGAAAAGCATCCGGCCACAACACGTCTAGCAGCTGTGCAGGAGCAGGACGAGCCGCGTGCAGCAGCGGGGAATGCGCTCCAGTCTCACGTAGGCCCCAGCTCCCAGGAGGAGCTGCCAGCACCCGACCAGTGTGAACACGCTAACTTGGTGTCAGCAATGGGATAAATAAGGCAGGGAAGCCAGTGACACTGAGAACAAGCGATCCCAGACTTGTTAAACCAGCTGAGTTCAGCAAACTTTATTACCCCTCATTATTTGCCCTGCAGCCTGTTGTGAAACACGGTGCAGACTTACAAACGGGTGTGTGGGAGCCTGGCCCTCACCTCAGCGGGCCCACGGACTCAGGTCTGCTGCCAGCCGGGTGCAGGAGCACGGCTGGGAGACCTCCAGGGGGTCCGGTTCTGCCCTCCCCGGGCCCCATCCCGGCAAGGACCAGCATTTGTGCAAGGGCAGGGGAAGACCGAGCAGATGACCCCTCCTGAGAGAGGCAGCTCTGGAGCCGTTCACGGGGAGAGGCAGGACAGCGGTGGCCCTGGGTCACCCGCAGCAAACCTGGGCTTCCCCAGCGATTCCTTCCCGGCCCCGCAGCAGCAGACGGGGCTGGAAAACAGGCCTTTGTGCTCGTTCCCCAGGCTCATTCGGCGTAGCGCTAACCCGGGCTGCATGGGCACGGGAGTCTTTCCCCCAGAGCCCTTAACAAAGCCTGATGTGATTTGGGCAAGAAGCTCAAGGGTGCACCTCCGTCTCCGCCGGGCTCCGTGTACGTGGTCTGATGAACTTCCCTATTTTCTGCTTTGGCAAAAAATCCCTGGCACACGGGTCCTTTCTCTGGACCCTGAAGACCCCTGCAAACTTGGCCAGGGCCTGGGCTGGGGCCTGCCCATTCGTGCAGCATGAAGGATGCTTGCCTCGGTGACATTTAACGCCATTTGCAAGTACAGTATTGCCTGGCTGGAAATGAGAATCCATCAGGCAGCTGCCGACATAGCAGGTCCTGGTCAGTAAGTGGAAAGAATTTGGTTTTATTGCCCCATAAATCACAGAACTTTCAATTAGATGAGAGGCTTAATTACAGCGCTGGACGGAGCAGCCCTGCTTGTCTAAGATCCCACTCTTCTCTTGGGAAGCGAGGAGCTGCCCAAGATCCTGCCGTTATTTGTGCTCCCCTCCCTCCGTGCAGGAGCAGAAGTAAAGCATAGGGGATGGTGTCGATCAGGCCCGTGGGGGTCTGCTTAATGAACAGCGCCGGCTTTTTTACAGCCATTTCCAAGTGAGACAGCAGCACCGGCTGGTCTCCTGCCCTGGACTGTGCAGCCCTAGACATTTGTGGCTTTCTTTGCACAGGACTATCCATTGCGAAGGAGAAATCTCCACAAACACAGGCGGGGTCTAGGGGATGCAGTGGGAGGACAATGGGGCGGCTGCCCCGTGGACAGCGTGGTGCTCAGGAAATGCAGCCAAGTTGCACATGCTCCCCCGAGGCCTGGAGGCATCACAGCAAAGCCCCCAACAAGCCCACCCGTGCTGGTCCCAGCCGGGAAGGGGAAAGATCCCCAGTAAAAATCAGGAGTGGCGACATGTAAGAGAGTGACAGGGCTGCCTTCGCCCTTCATACGGAGCCGGGGCCCTTTGTGCTGCCACCATATAAAGAGCAGGAAGACAGGACGGCCCCGCAGGCATCTCCCCAGGGGTAAATCGGGAGCGCTGGCTCTGCACACCATGAGCTGCCCCCATTACATAAAGGGCCAGCTCGGAGCACGTCTGCTCTGAGTAAGTCTGGGCCGGCCCCCCGGGAAAGGGTTTACCATGCAGCGTCTCCGATTCTGCCCTGCCACCTCCTCGGGGCTCCTCTCTTTTGCAAGCATTCGAGGGTGAGGCTGCTCCAGCATCCAGGACCCCCTGCCCACCCTGGGGCTGCCCCCTGCCCCTGTGCTCATGCCAGGCCTTGCAAGCAGCAGCGCCATTGCTCACGTGTGCATGCAAAAGGGAGTGCAGGAGCGTGATCAGGGCCTCTGCCCCTTGCAGGCTGCAGCAGACCCAGAGCCACCTTGCTCCTGCAGCTGTTTGCATGCAGGCACCAAGTGCCCCGGTCCGCTGGGCTGCCCTGGCCTCTGGTCCCAGCCTGGGAGATGCAGCATCCCCACAATGCTAATGCTGATCTGCACCTTCCCAGCCCGCTCCCGGCCCTCAGCAGGGATGACACGGCTGAGCGCTGACCAGCCCCGGATCCGTGCTACCATGGGCCTATTGCTGATCCCTCCACTCCTGCCACGTGCCCCGGCCACGTGCCAGCTCCGTGCAGCTCTACCCAGCCAAGACGGGAGATGTCCCCAGGCCTTCTGCCCGGCCACCCCGGAGGCCGTGGGCTCCTCGGCTGCAGCTGACACACGAGGGGCATGCGACAGGCCACTGGCACGCAGCCTTGCAGCTCAGGAGCCCCCCAGGCCCAGCCCTGAGCGCACCGCAGGCTCCGAAACCGCACGAGGACCTTCAGGAGACATTTAGCAAGATGCCTGGAGGGAAGGGAAGATGGTCGTAAATCCCCCAGAAGGAGCTGCTGGTAGCTGTCCAGCTCGGCTTTTAGGAGCTATAAAATTTTACTAGGGGGAAAGCTCCTGAACGTTAGCACAGGCCCCCTGGCTTAGGGCTCCCAGCTCCACCGCGGCCCAGCAGCCGGAAGATGGGGGAAGCCCCTGCCTTGTCCACTCCAGCTCGAGGTACCTACCTCAATGGGGATACCCTGACCCATGGGCCACCGGGGAATTCCCCCGATGACAGGGCCAGCGGTGCTTGGCGCAGAGGAGAGGGCCAGGGGTGCCCTGCACCTCTCCCTGAAGGAGCAGCTCCCGGCAGCCCCAGAGCGCTCGTTAGCTGACAAGCCGGTATGCTCCATTATCTCCTGCCCAGCCATGATGGAGCCCATCGTGCTCCTCAGGTCAGCCAAAATTCGCGGCCGGACACAGAGTCCCGGGGTGCCGGCTTGTGCAGCGTCCCAGAGGCGCCTGTCCATGCAGCGCCAGGCACGGGGGGCTCTAGGGTCCCCTGCCCCAAACCGCTCCGTCCATGATGGTTTCAAGCAGCAGGGTCGTCCGCAGGAGTCAGGCCCCAGCCTTTGCCCCATCCTCCCATCCCAGGCCTCACCTCTCAGCAGGCTTCGGCATGGACCGGCCACGCCGGCTGGAGCTGGGTCTCAGTCCCGGCAGGGAGCCCGTCTGTGGTATCACACCAGGGTCCAACCCAAGCACAGGGCCGGGGCAGGACCACCGCGTGGCCTGGCTCTGACTCGTCCCTCCCGTCCCCGTCTGGCCAGACACAACCCCTGACCCCGGTGGGCAGCTCCCTCCCTCACCTCCGTTTCTTCCCGTTGCACCTCGTGAGTTATGGGTCTTCTGCACTCATAAAAGATAATCACCCTTCATGGGTGAAGTAGCCGCCGTGCCTACCCGCGCATCACAGGATTGATCGACGGTGCAATTAAAGCACGGGAGCTGCCGCGCACGGGTTGGGCGGGATGTCTCTGGAGGGGAAAATGCCACAGTCGGATGCTGCGGCTCTGTGGGCTGAAGCTGGGGGATGCAGGGGTCTACCCCAATGCCTGCTAACACAGGGAGCATGCCAGAGGGGCAGGTCCCAGGAGGGCAGAGCCAGCCTGGCACATCCTGCAGCTGCTGGTCTGCTCCAGCAGTACTGGCATACGCGGGCCAGCGATCCACCTTGGGCCTTACATTCCCGCAGCTGCACCAGAGCCACAGCCAGGGAGTCCCCTGTCCCCACCACATCCTGGAGCAGCTCCCCTGGGACTTTGGCAGCACGGAGAAGAGCGGGGGCCTGGCTCAGGCCACACAGAGCAGAGCCCACGGGGTCTCCCTGCGACTTCCACCACCCGTCCCAGGGAGATGCCAGCTGTGCCGGGGCGCCTACTCCTCTCTCCCTGCCGTGGTCCCCAGGGTGGAAGGCACGTGGAGCGCGGCAGGAGGTAATAAACATATTGAGCAGCAGCGAGGCGCAACTGGCAGCTCCCGGCAAGGCAGCAGCCATCTCGCTTTCACCCAGCAACAATTAGGAGCAGAGCCAGTGGCTCGGAAATCATTGCCTTGTGCCTGCTCACCCACAGCTCCCTCGCTTTCCAGCAGAAACTTTGTGCGGCGTGTTGCTAAACTGGTGCATTATTTACCTTGTTAATTTCTGAGGGAGGCGTTTTAATTGCTTTAAATTACTGCTGGAAAAACTAGAGTGGTCAACAATCAATCAGACTGATTTACCACCCCTTGCCCACCCGCGGTGAGTGAGCAATCAGCTGCGCCACCAGATCTATTATTGATGAACTTTGCAAGACCCACTAATTAACTGCAAACATACATCCTAAGCATTGTTCCGCTGCTGGGAAAATAAGGTAATGGGAGTAATCGCTGGAAATGTCACCACTGCTCGTTTCTTTCTCTGCAAAGACGTAGGAGCAGAGCGCTGCGTGGTTATAACCACGGCAGTCAACCTCTTGCTTGGGATGCCTAAGCGCTGTTTCCAAACAAGGGCCAGCGAGAGGAGGAAGCAGCCCATCTCACTGGGCCTGCATTAAACCTGCCCAAATTCCCGTCGCTTGACCCGTCTGGGAAGGAGGGTGCTTCAACCCCACAGCCGGCCGAGGGAACCTGCCACAAGCCAGGACATCAGACAAGTACATCGTTGTCGTGATGACCCCGCGCCGAGTGTCTCGGGAGAACGTGCCCAGGTCCCCTTCTCCCCTGCCCTGCTCGCAGCTGGGTCAATTGAAACACTGAATGAACTCCTGGCACATATTCCCGCGTGATTAACTGCCCCATTGATTTTTTGCATAGCCGTTCAATCCTCTTTCCAGGTCTGCGATTGATCGGCGAGTGCCACTGACCTGCGCTACAGAGCCCGGCTCCGCACCAGCCCTGGAAATGAACTTGCTTGTGGGACGGAGACTGGCATCCCCAGGCAATTGGGTGCCATTGTGGCTGCTTGTGGGGGCAAGGGATGGCCCCAGTGGGGCCCGTCGCAGCTGGAAGAGCCGCTTTATACCGCTAAGTGCTTTGTTCTTGGGAGCGCGAGTCTAATCAAGTCACTTGTTTTTCAGATCAGCGCACAGCTGTGTCAGAGCTTTAATTAATACACGCATTCGTATTATTGGATATTCCCTTTTCACCGATGGGCCTTTGCAGACAGGGCGTAACCATCAGCATGGCATCTCTGCACTGCACCCTGGAGCTCCCACTGCCCCTCCGGCAAACAGCGCCCATCACTGCCGTGGTGAAATCACCTAAAAGAAACCTGCTCCCACCCGGGGTGACGGCGTGAGACCTCCCCATGTGCACTGGGGCCCGATCGCGTACGCCATTCAGTGGAAAGGCCTTCGCATTATGGTGTCACTTCATTAGCACTGGTGGGACGAGCTTGCCCGGGAAAGATGGGCCACGGCAGAGTGAGGGGTCCGAGCTCGTACCCCCCGGCAAGAGCACCCTGCAGCTGTGAGACACCAGCACGCCGCTCATCCTCCATGGAAGTCTCTGTGTGCCCATCCCAAGTTCTCCTTGTTCCTGACGAGGCTGTGAAGCACGGCACAAAACGGGGGCTATGCAAGCGGCTGCCGTGCTAGCCGGCCCGTTGGCTGCTTTGCTGCCTTTCTCCGTAAGAACGCTGCCATCCTTCAAGGGAAGGTCCATGCTCTCCTGAAGCTGTCTCCAGCCCTGGGAGGTGGAGGGCTTGGCCCAGGGTCACCAGAGGAGGTGCAAGCAGGGCCCCAGACCTGTGCATCAATGCACAGCTCCCGAGCCCCGAAGAGTGCCCAGGCCCCCGACCCCACACCTGATGTCTCCTGGCTGGGCCACGCTCCCCCCCTGCCACAACAAGGAGCTTTTCTCCCTCCCTTTGCTCTGGGATCCCTGCTTGTGAGGGTTCAAGGAAGGGAACAGCTTCCTGGCAGGGGGACCTGGGGTGGGCCGTGGGGTGGATGTGCTGATCGTAAGCAGGGAGCCAGGTGCCCCGCAGCCAGCTCCCACCTGGGGGCAATTTCAGGGGCATCCACGGGCATCACCTGTCACGCCAAGTCCCGCTCCCCCAGGAGCACCAGGCACCGCCCGCGGCCAGGAACCTTTGGATTTGACCTTGCTTGTTCTTTATTAACCATGCGGCTATGAGCAACGGCCGCGGTAATCCCCGGCAGTGCATCAGCAGGCCTATATTAGCCCCCATGAAAATTACATTTTGATTTGTCTATTGATTTTTAAATTTTCGAATCAGTGTGGACTCACTTCTCAGCGGCTGCCTCCTTATCGCTGCCTACCTGTCTGCAAACTCCACACTGCAGCTATCCCCCATGCTTGCCTCTCCCCGGGCAGGACCAGCTTTCTCCCTCCACTGCCTCCTGCTTGCTAAAAACACGCTATTGAAAGCCCCATTGCATCATTTAGCACATTAGGGCGTCCTACTCCAGTCAGAAACCATTGGTTCCAAGGCACAGCTGCTGCCAATTACCACTACTTAACTGGCACATTAAACACATAGTAAGAAATTAGGAGTTTCGGTCTGCTCTCTACTTAACAATAACAAAGTCGCTTGACCTTTTTTCAGCCACCACAATGGCTGCGCAAGCGGCTGCTTGACAAATGCACTTTGTAATGGGCTCTGCTCTTTCTCCTGTGACTGGTGGAACAGTTAATATCTCCAGTCGCGGCATTGAGATGAGCGCTCGTGATTCATTTGAGATGTCAATTCATCATCCCGCACGGCTGGGTTTGTCACCACTTCCTCGCGGGACAGGGCTGGCATGTCCCACGGGCTCTGGCTCTGGGGCAGCTCCTCCAGATGGGCACATGAGTGCATGGCGTCACAGCCATGAGGATTCAGACCTGGCTCGCGGGGCTTCGCCTCTGCAACCAGAACGAGCCTCAGCTATGGAGGATGCGGGGTGGGCACCCCTCCCTGGACCAAGCCTCCATTTAGGCCCAAACCTGCTGTCTGTGCACCATCTCCTGCTCCCAAACCTCTGCAGAGAAGCAGGACTGCTGGGGGGAGCACTGGTACATCATCCTCCAGCATCGTGCCCTGCCTAAGTCCCAACGGCCTCGGCCAGCCATAGCTCTGCATGGCCAGCCTGTGAGCATAGCACCGCCTCGGGTCAGCCACAAAGTTCACTGGGGCAGGGTTGGGATTATACAAGCAGGAGTCGTAGAGCCCCTTCCCTGCAGCCCAGTCCTCAGCAGGGCTGCAGTCCCCAGCGCTGCATCGGCACATTACAAGGCTAAGAGCAATGCCTGTGAGTCACAGGGTGCAGAACGGGGCCCCACACCCAGGGCCACCCCCAAGACACAGGGCAGGAGGCATGGGCAGGACTGCTATGCATTTGCAAAGGTGTCCTGGAGAAGTAGCTGCCCAGGCCCCTTGTCCTGCCAGGGAGGCAGCCCCTGCACAAGCAGCTGGGGCTGAGCCCCCACAGAGGGCAAAGCCATCAGGCTCCCCTTCTAGGAGCTCTGCATCCCTCCTGAATGCTGCTGTTCTCATGCATGAACTCATTGTGCCTATGGGACAGGCTCTACAAACCCGTGCAGCAGGGGAAGGGTTAATGGGAACCCTGGGGAAGCTAGGGCCCTGCAGCAGCCCTGCTCCCCGCTGACCAATCAGGAGGCAGCCCCGCCCACAGCAGCAATATAAAAAGGGAGCAGGGCAGCCTGCAGAGGGCAGGGGGCTGCAAGAGGGAGGGTAGAGCAGTGGAGGCCCGTCAGCTTGGGGTCTGGGGCTGGATGCACAACGCACCCACTCCCCAGGGGAGGGGGGTTGCAATGCCTGTCTCCCCAGGGGCTTCCGGCCTGGCTAATTCAGCAGGACACTATGCACCTGGACACACCTGGGCCAGCCCCGAAAGGCTGCCCGTGCTGTAGAGCCCTGCTCCGCTCCCCGCAGTACTCCTGCTGCGCTCACATAGCCCCTGCCTCGCGCTGCGTCCTGTAGCCACGACTCCGTTAGCAAGTGTCAGCCAAAAAACCAGGCAGCCCCATGCTCTGGTGCAGCCTGATTTCACGCAGAACGTGCCACGTGGCTGCCCCGTGAGAGGTGGGGCGGGCGTGACGGCTGTGGGCAGTGCGGTACCTTATCATGGTCACACACCTCTGTGCAGGTACCTGCTCCCTGGGATGGTTTGTGCCCCCCTCTTAAGCTGGTGTCTTTTGGTCCTCTGAAACCAGGCCGAGCCTTCAGCAGCCCCGTCCTGGGCTAGGCCGGGCCCCGTTCCCCACGCAGCAGGTGTCTGGAGAACTATGCGGGCGTTCGGCTGGGGAGGAGACAGCCACCCTTTCAAATCTGTCCCTGGCTTCTTTTTATAGCAACAAGCCATGTGCGGTGATGATTCACAAACATGGCTCAAAGGATTGTGAGCGCTGCCTTTCACCAGCTCCCCGCAGCCAAGCAGCTCGTATTTGCGAGCTCTGTCCTAACTTAGCACCCTCTCCTAAGAGACTCGAACACTAGCTCGTGCTCTTCCAGAGGGGCTGGGAGCCTGCCCCCGAGACAGTAACTCCCTTCTCTGCATTCGGGGCAAAATGCAACGCATGCACCAGAATCGCTGCAGGTGTCTGCTTTGGAGCAGTCCTGTCGCATACAGCAACGCCCCTAGGGGCTCTTTCCCAGCAGGTTCACCCCAATTTTCGGGTCAGATTCCAGCCTGGGCAAGCCCGTGCTGCCTTAAGTGGTCTCCACAGGTCTGTGTAAGGTCATCTGCCACCGTGCTATCCAAGCACCAAAAATAGCCCTCTCCAAACCGCCGTGCCAGCAGCAGCAAGCTCCCAGTTATTGCTGGTGGGAGGGGGAAGGGGGGTCTTTAAATCAACATGCCACGAAGGAAAGCAACACGGAGCCCTCCTGGATTTAAACTAAAGGAGTTATCCTCAGCTTTGTGCTGTGCGGTGTGGATGGCGCACCACGAATGTTGTGTTCAGCCCAACACTTGACTGCACAACCAGAGGTGGAGAGACACCCCTTTGTGTATATACATAGATAGACAGCTAGATAAACCATACAATATATACCATAGAATATAGATATACTATATAATATAGACCATATGGATATACCATATAAGATATACCATATAAGATATAATAGAGGCTCACCCCCAAAGCCCAAGGCAGCTACATGTGTGTACATCCAATGCGAGTGTACATTGCACGTCAACAGACGTGTGCTGTGCCTGCAATGATTTCCAGCTCATTCTAGATGAGAAGAGCTCTTTAAAGACGTTCTTGATGCGATAGTGCAGAACTGGCAGCACACACCCCACCGACAGCGCTGGGAGATGCGGGCTTCCCCCTTTCAGCGCTGCCCAGCGCCCTGTGCAGCGGGCGGCTTTGAAGTCCTGCGTCCCAGGCACACAGCAACCCCCTCCTGCCAGGGGATGGAAACCAGGCCACGCTGCTATCTGTCCAACCAGCAAAGGTTGGATACAAGGCGAAAGGGCTGCAGCGGGACAGTTTCCCTCCCAGCAGGTCTGAGCAGGGCGCTGCCCAGGCTGAGGCCGCATGTGGCAGGGCAGAAAGTCACCCGAAATCCAGGAGCAGTGTCAGCCAGCTGCAGGGGAGGGGGACTCAGCCCACCCCAGAGAGGGACTGTCTGCTGCAAACAATTAGTAGCTCCTTTGCAGGACGCTGCAATGCCGCCGGCTTCTTCCCTCACCCAAGGGCCGCTGGAGAGTGGGAAAAGCAGCTCCCTCGTCTGGAGCCACCACTAATGACTGTGGTTACCATCCTTGACCTGACCTGCGGCACTGGGAATTGCCTCTCCCCAGCTCTCCGAGCGATAGACAAACCCACCGGCCGGCGAACCCCTCGCCCGGTGCCACCGCAGTGGTCCTGGCAGCTGGACTGTGCACCCGTTGGTCACCGAGCAAACAGATTATACAGAAAAGCTGTGGCTGGCTGCCCGGGCTGGGGTTGACCTTTGCCTGCTAGAAACAACTCTGCTTTTAAACTCGGTCCAGGAGCTGGGAGCTCTGCCTCGCCAGAACGAAATGCCCTTTCCATGCACGCTCCAAACAGTGGGGGACTCTGCCGTGCAAGTGTTGACATAGACTGATATGTTGACAAAGACAAACTTCCTTTCACCCACCACTAGTTATTAATACAGCATAAACCTGTCTGCTAGGACTACTGATGGGATATAAAATATAGGGAATGATTTTCGCAGACAGCTAATTGCCAAGTTTACAGCAAAAAAAAAAAAAAAAAGCTCACCCTGATGAAAAATAATAAGAGGGGGTTGAGTATTTATAGTGTTTCCTTTTTTGCTAGGGGTATTGGATGCAGAAGGCCTGAAGACAGCAGTACGTGTTTGCAGATACCTCCTGCTCTTGAATTGGCTCCTTGTCTACAATCTACTGCACACTGCGAGGATGTGTATTAAAGTGAGTGTTGTCACAGTAGTGGGCCTTAATGAGCTCAGTGTGCTCGAAGCCAGCAAGCGGCATGGCGGGTTTGTACAGCAAGTCGGAGCCGCGGTACCGTGCCACTCCGTCTCCTCTGGCACCGGCATTTAACTTTTATTGACAATTAATGCCATGGGAAGGGATGCTGCCATCGAGGCGGGAAAGCCTCGCGTTGTTTTAGTGTGTCATCAATTAGCTGTTCGTGAAACAACCAAACAAAGAGGCAGCCTTCGGGGGAAATAAAGACCTGCCAAGCGCATCGCCAAGTCTTCCCCACCCGAGCACAGCTCCTCTCCGTCCCGAGCACTGCAGACACTTTCAATCACAACCGGGTTCACGGTTGCTCCAAAGGGCCATTTCCTCCCCTGCCCTTTTCCAGGGAATTGCTGGGTGACTTGCTGCCGTGCGAGGCATTGCCTGGGCTTGCAGGAGGAGTGTCACCCCTGATCAGTCTCACACAGTGGCAGTAAATAGACTCCAAGTGGATACAGAGACTTTTTTTTTTACCTTGAAGTTTGCAAGAAGAAGGATTATAGAAGTAGGAGATAAAGCATTACCTGCCTCTGGCATCTACCCAGCTCCCAGCTACTCATAAAACTCCCAGTTGTATGCTCACAACCTGTATTAATCACCTAGCAAAGGTGACACTCGGCCTGCTGGGAACTCGAAGGAGGGAAGGAGAAGCAAATGAAGGGAGGTATGGATGGAAAGTGAGAGCATCTGGGAAACGCGGGTGCTGTCGGGCCGTGCCACCAGTCGGGACTGCATGACCATGTGGGGGGAAGCCAGTTTATGCTGAAGTCGTGCAGAAGTCTCCACCACCCCCAGCTTTAGAGCCCAAGGCTTGAGGGACAAAAAGGGGACTTTCCAAGTGTCAGACTCCCCATAGCCACCTGGGGCGATGGGGGTGCTTGGGTCAGAGCCCTGAGCCTTGCTGGACCCCAGTTGTCCCACTGGCGGCGATGGGAATGGCCCAGTTCAGCGCCGGGCGGAGAGAGCACCCTCCAGGGCTGCGTACTCAGGGATATCGATTCTATCTGTGGCTCTAACCGGCCAAAGCCCCGTGACAAAAAAGCCAAGTCTGGAATTTTAACCCATAACGAAGCCGTGAAATTGCAGAGGCTTTACCGTGAAGCCGCCCCGCTCCTGTCTGGGATATGCACAGACCTCGTGCCTGCAGAGGGATTCCTGCTCTCCCGATGGCAAGGCCCCTTCCCCAGCAGGATCCTGACACGGGGGCAGGCCCCATCGCATCAGGACTCAGCCTCAGGGGAGAGGCAAGTGCTGCCGGGGCTCTGCCAGGGCGGGGAGGAGAGCCTTGGGCTGGAGCAGCAGCATGGCGGGGCCGCTCCGCACAGACAGGATGGGCCGTAATGTTGATGGTGGGTGTTCCCGAGTGGTGTGCCCCATTGGGACCACAGACACTGAGACCATTTTCCACTGAAAATGCAAACTGCAGCTGGAGTGAGGCACGAGAATGTGTCTACACATGCATGAACGTGCTTTAGTTAATGCGCATTAAATCTAGTGCCTCCATTGGGAGGTACTAGGAAAATGCACATTAGCCTGCTTTGATGTGCATTAAAAACCATGTTATTTAGTCAACGCGCATTAAAATAAGCTAATGTGCATTAAGTGACACTTAAAAACCGTGCTTTTTAGTTAGTGACACCTTAATGTGCATTAAAATAAGCTAATGCACATTAAGGTGCACATGTAGATGTTCCCGAATTCCCTAATAATTGTCTTCCCTTGAAGCAAGACCTCAAAGTGATTCATAAATAAAAGGAAACTCGTCCTTATCAACTCACTGCTGTTGTTTCCAAGCGGGTTAGGAAATGGCAATTATACTTAACTCGCAGCTGGCAAGTATATAGCAAGACGTAGCACCGAGTGGGATAAAAGATGAGATCAAGGTGCGCTACATAATGTCCTCGTAAAAGTTTGGCTCTGCGCAGACTTTGAAGTGGGAAAAGCAGCTCCGATTGTTCTTCTCAACCTTAAAGGAAAAAGCTCTACTGGAATCCTTAAGAATCACATAGATGATACAATTATAATTAATTGCTTACCAGCCAGTAGCTCCACTAGCTGAGCAGGGTGGCAGGGCTCCCATGCAGGTGGGGGACATCCGTGGCAGGGGAACGGGCGAGGGTCATGGCAAACAGCCCCAGTGAGGTGCAACTATCCTGCTTTGGCTCCGCTGGGAACTTGCTCCCATGCAAAGCCCTGCACGTGAGCCTGAAAGCCGATGCAGTCCCCACACCCAAGGTGGGGACCTGGCCCCATGGAACCACACAATAAATGCATTTTTCTATCTCAAGTCAGGAGAAAAAATGTCTTCCAGCCCTTCTGGGTGGAGGCAAGGTGCTGAACCCTGGGTCCAGCACCTGGGCCAGGCTTGGGGAGACGCTGGGTGTCCTGCTCATGACCTCAGTTAGGCCAGGGCAGGATAGCAATACAGGAGGGTTCAGATGCTCGCATCCAAGCTGCCTCCCAGAAGCTGAGCTTTTATTTATTATCTGCCCTTTTGCATGTCATCTTCAGAAACGTCCCCAGAAATTGGCAGCTATTGCGTCCCCGGGGCAGAGCAAACCTGCTGCGAGGCAGTGGGGCTGTGACACAACCGATAGTGACACACGGGCCGTGGGGCACGTCTGCTCGGACCCCTCCTTTCTCCTCTCCTTTCTTGCCTCTTCTCTTCCCTGAGGATGACTTATTCTCACAAGAGCACGAAGGAGCAAGGTCGCAGGAAAAGCCTCGGCTGCAGCGTCAAGCAGGGCCCTGTGGAGCAAGAGTCGCGCCCGGCCCGACACAGCGCAGCGGGGACAGCCGCCCCGAGATAGCTTCCTCCATCTGGGGAGATCGATTTGCCCCCCGCGCCCTCCCAGGGCCGGTTGCCTTTAGCCCTGAATGCAAAGTAACTGCTGCTTATTTCCAAAGCAAATGAGTGCTGCAAAGGGCCTGGCTTGGAAATCAGCGTCATTCCCCGGGGACCTGACCCTTGCCCCACCTTCTTCTCTCTACCTTCCCGGTGTCATGGAGGTTGCAGGGGCATAAAGCAGCAACTACCATCTGGGAGCCATCAGGGAGGAGCGCGGAGGAGAGCGTGCCTCCGTGTGCCACCCTACCCACCGCCACCACGCTGCTCGGCCAGAGCCGGACTCCGGGCTGACGGGGAATCACTTGTGGGGCTTAGTCAAGCTGGCTAGTCTCAAGACTTTCCCTTTCCGACCACCTATGCTCACGGGGCCGGTCAGGGGCTCCTCTGCAGCCATCCACTAGTCCAGCCACGTTTCTCCCCAGGCCCCGAGCTCAGCATCCCAACCTACCCCAGCTGCTTCCAGAGCAGCACCCGCCGGTCACCGCCAGTGGACTCAGCCTGCGACACGCTGGAGGCTGCCATCTGTGAGAAGGTGATGGGAGCTGACTTAATTGCAATTAAATCTTGGTCCAGTCAAGCCACGCAGCCTCCTGCCAGGGCCAGCCCAGAGCCCAGACCTGGCCAGGCTGATGGGCAGCCACCGGGGCTTCCCGTCCTTCCAAGGCTTGAGTAATCTGCCTGGCCTGGTCCACCCTGCCCCTGCAAGGAGTCCCCATGGGAGCCCAGGAATGGGGTGGGTGGGCGCAGGCATTTCATCCTTGATGGGGGTCCTGGAGGGACGTGCCTGCTACAGGGCATCCTGCACAGGCTCCTCCATTGCAGCAGGAGACGGCCCCGTGCCTTGGGACACATCTGAGCACCCTGGTGCTGCTGAAACACCGTGTGCATGCATGATGCCTGAAGAAGGGCGTTTGTGCCCAAAAGCTTGCAAAGAGCATTTTTTCCAACTATTTAGTTGGTCTAATAAAAGATATCACATCTACCCAAAGAACCTTGCCTGCCTGTGTGTGCATGTGTACATGTGTGCATGCGCAGGCGTGTGAATGTGTATGTGTGTATGTGTGCACAAGTGACCCAGCCCCCCAGCTGAGAGCCTCAGGAGGCGCCGAGCCTCCAGTGCCATAGGGAGCACGGCCCGTCCCACACTCCCAGCCAGGCCCAGCCAGGAGGAAAGGGGCTGGCTCTGCACTTCCTTCCCCAGGTCCCCTGCCCTGGTGTCCCTTTGCAGACAGCTGTTTCATGGAGCATGTTTCATAGTTTCTAGGGTCAGAAGGGACCTGAGCAGATCATCTAGACCGACCCCCTGCCATGGCAGGAAAGAGTACTGGGGTCAAACGACCCCAGCAAGATGTTCATCTAACCTC
>NW_017728921.1:632560-672813 GCF_001723895.1 Crocodylus porosus | reverse complement strand
GTCTCTTTCCCCTCGACTGCCTTGTACTCTAACCCAAAGCACTTCAGAGTGCCCCTCCCCTGCCTCCTTGCTAATTGTCGAGGATGTGCATTCCTCCTTAATATAGAGTGCTACGCTCCCCACTTCTCCTTCCTATCCTGTCCCTCCTGTACAGCCCATAGCCCTCGACATTGACCGCCCAGTCATGCGTTTCATCCCACCACGTTTCCGTGATCCCCACTATGTCCGGGCTGGTGTCAGCCAGCGGGAGGGTGAGTTCCTCTTGCTTGTTGCCCATACTACGAGCGTTTGTGTAGAGGCATTGAGGCCTCCTGTGGGTGTGTGTACTGACCCCCTCGTCCCAGCGTTACCCTGGCCCCTCTCTCTTACCTATTTGCTTCGCTGGGGCCACGGGCTCATCCACCAATTACTTGTCTGTCCACTGCAGTGCCTGGGGGGAAAAAAAGTCCCCTTAAATCTCTTGTCACAACCACTCTGTGGTGGTGCGGACGGCCCCTTGTGCCTGGGTCTCTGGCTGCGGCCCCGTCTTCGTGAGCAGAGCCACCAGAGCTTTCTGCTGGTTAATTGCTGGCACACTCTCACTGCAAACATGAAACACCCCCTGACAAGCCGCATGATTTATTACTGCCCACTGCAAAACGGAACAAAATCAATTGGCTATTACCTCACTTAGCGAGGGCTTGTCACCGCCTGGGAACCGGGTGTGAAAAATACAAGCCAGGCACGGCCCAGGCAGCCAGCCCCTGTGCCGGGGCTGCGCCACCTGCTCCGTGGCAGATAACATTAGGGCCGCGCTGGAGATGGGCTTTTCTTTTTTCCCAATCATTGCAGTGTCGATGCAACACGAGCTTATTCCTGCGCCGCCGTTATTAATTATACAGATGTCATCACGGGCTCTGCGCCCCGTAAATTTTACAGGAGATGCAAAGCCCTGACAGAATATTTGTGTATGACAGGCGCACGGCCCCTAATTAATCACACGGGTTAACCCTCCGGTGCCCGGGCATTTCCAACCCACTGCAGTCTCCCCGGCTGCCTGCTGCAAGCCAGGTGCTGCCTGGAACGACACAGCTGCCTGGGAGCCACGTGTGGGAATGCGTCGCTCCGTGGCAGGTAGAAAATAGGCTACAGGGAAGGACATTTGGCTTGTGCCGGAAATCACGGGGGAGGAATGGACCTCAGCAGTCGTGTCATTCAGCCCCTTTGGCACAGCAGCATCCAGGCGCTCGCCTGCCTTTGAGCAGGACGTGTGACCATGTCCGCTGGGTGACGGAGATTGCACAGCGCCAAAATCATGCCCAGTGCCAACGCATCCATCACGTGCCTGCTCCCTGCAAGGCCCCATGCCATTCTGGGCAGGCCAGGAGACCCAGCCACGTGTCCTGAGAGCCTCTTATATTGATAGCAGGAAACTTCCCACTTATTTTCCCAGTGCTGGTTCCTTTGCCTCTGCAGGCAAAAGGAGAGACAGCCATGAACCCACAGTGTTCAAGGCGTGCTCGCTGGCAGCAGCGATAGCGAGTGGGGATTGACACCATCAGGAGACCACGTCTGCTCCCTTGCTAATCGAACCTGATGCTCACGAGAGCGCCCTGGACCAACCAGCCACAGCGTGCTGGTAAACGTGTGAGAAACAAAGCAAGAGCAGGGGAGCTGGCAGGCTTTGCTACCGTGGGGCCATTCACCATCCTCGGCTCCCTGATCACCCCTGGAGCCATGTCTGCATGGCCCCTGGAGGTCTGCATCAATGCACGTGTGCGGAGGGTCTGGCCAAAGCATCTGACATGTGTCCGTGTGGTATTTCAGAAGGGGAAAGGTTTCCCCTTCTGCATTTCATCGCCTTTGTTTCATTCCCAAATCACTTGCAGACTCTTCCAGCCCTAGCAGGGAGCTGGTCCTCCCAGGGAGCCCTGCACTTGCTGAGCAGAAGGAGGCTGCATTATTTATAGACTCCGGATAGATATTTCACCCGCGGCCCGGCCCGCTCCCAGCATTCCCTCCATTCACAGATCATTAAGTAGCACTTGCTGACATATAAGGCAATGCAAGTGGGGTGGTTAACTTTGAATACTGCCATCCATCCCGGTGCTAAATGAGATTCCGCGAGTAATTGTCCAAGGAGCTGGGATAGCTTTGCCCTGCCAAATAAAGCAGAGTTTAGAGCATCCATGAACACCTTGAGAAGTGCCATCCTCGTCCAGGAAACCACACGCTTCGTGTCCCGGCAAACCCACTCGTTGGTTGGTGGCATCGCACAGGCAACCAAGGGCCCCGTCTAGGTGACGGTTCTGGGCTGAAAAGACCCATCCTCCTCTCTGGTTTTTCTCCCCTCCAGCAAATTTGCTCTCCAGAGAGAAATCGGGGAGTCCTGCAGCAGCCTTTCCATGGGAGAAATTGGGGGCAAAATACCCAGCTTCTTCCAAGACGGTTATTACACAGTGAAGATGGGGGTTGCGTGGTGTGGTGCAGGACTGGCTAAGTCTATCCCCCAAAACCTGGTTGTCAGTCCTGTGATCCAGCATGGCCTTTTGCTGCTGAGAAACAACGAGCCACTTCCAAGCCCCGTGCCTGGGCCTTGCATTGCAAAGGGAGGTGTTTTCTCAGCGCTGCAATGCAGCCACCTCTGGGGTGAGCGGCACGGCAAGATGGGCAGGGGCCTATTCGCCAGGCAGAGTGCTGCTCTCTGTCCCCTGGCAGCATCGCCACGGGGCAGAGCCAGAAGACAGACGCTCTGCCCCTAAAACCACCTTGGGAGTCTGGGTGCTGGGGGTCGGGATGCCGAGGGGCGCTGGAAAGGCTGCACAAGCCCCTCGCCCCTCCCAGCTCTGGGCAGCATTTGCTAGAGGCCGCCCCACCCTCTTCACGGCTCCTTTAGACGTGGGCCGAGGCCTCTGCCCGGCGCACAGGGCTCCAGGGGATCAGGTTGCCTCCACAAAGGGGGCTTTGTTGGTAGGAACAGGTGTCCGGCCTCCCGCTACCCGCCAGGCTCGCTGCGCCGGCTCCCCCGGCGCGCACCACGTCTGGGCTCTGCGGAGGTGAGGCCACTTCTCCCGTGGGCTGGCGTCCCGCATGGGGCATCGGAGCCAGGCGCCGCGTGGCTCCCAGGCTGTTTCCATTTCGGTGCAGGGAGGAACCGTGGGGCTAGTGGAAAATGCTCGTTCCCCGAGTATGGGGCTCTGAGCTCATGCGTCTGTTTTTAGCTCCCCATCCTCTCTGGAAGCTATCTCAGGCATGTTTTGGGAATACAGCACGTATTTTTATGAGTGGGATTTGCAAGGGTATTTTCATCGTCGATGTGGAGACAGCTGGGCCTGCTGCCAGGCCGAGGAAGCTCAGCGGCAGAGGCACGAGGGAGAAGCAGGCTTCGTACTGGGGCTTATATTTAGCTGTGGGGGAGCGGAGTCATTTTGAAATGTCCTCCTTGTGTCTCCTCTGCCGGCCTGCCCCCTCGCCCGCGGCACACACAGGCAGCCTTGACCCAAGCCGGGCAAGTCAAGCGGCGCGTGTCCCAGTCGGATGCCACTCGCTTTCCCAGCCGCCGCGAGCACAGCACTCTCAGGCATCGCCAGCGTGAGCCGCAGATGCCTCTCCAGGGCACGGCACGGCATCGGTGCCGGGTGGCTAACACTGATGTTGTGTACAAGCGCACAATGCCAGTCACAGTAAGAGCCAAAGTGTGTCCCCAGGAGCTGCGCAAAGCAACCCTGCCCTGGCGCGGTGGAGGCAAAGGTGGCTTTGAACGTGGTCTCAGCAGGGTGAGAGCCAGAGATGCCCATTAACACACCCCTCCTCGACTGTGCCCCGGAGTGTGGCGCAGCCCCACACACGCTGCACGGGGCACGAGCAGGGTCAGGGGGCACTGCTCCTTGCTTCGTGGCCCAGATATGGCAGAGCTGCAGATGTGGATGGTTTAATAATGAAAAAAATGGACCACAAAGTCGTATCGGTACGGGGGAGTTCACCGGCGCCCGCAAAGGCAGGCATGTGGCCAGCGCCCTGCAGTCGGGTGTCGAGGGGAAGACGATCCAAACCAGTCTCGAGTCTGTGGGAGTTTGCTCTGAGGGCATTGACGTGTTACAGTTCAGCAAGGGGGACACACGTGACGTCCAGCGCAGCCCGGCAGCTCCTTCTGCTTAGACTTCTGGTTTGGGGTACGGTGAATCCCCGGCGCTGCGGGACCCATGTATTCACTGCAGGAGGTTGTGCTATTAGCAAAGTTGTGCCGCTAGCAAAACACAATCAAAAGGAATCGTGCTGATGAGTTCAAATCACCGCTTCATGCGCTTCTGCAACTCGGAGTTTTCCACACGACGGGACCTCGGTTCTCTGGCAGCGCCCCAGCGCTCGCGCACGAGCTCGCGTGGATCTTTCTGCTTTGGCATTTCGATGGCAGCCCTGCTTAGCTGCCCTGCGCCATGCAAACCTGAGCATGGGTCTGGGTCCTGCTTGGGGGAGTTTGTGCCCCAAGAAGGCCAGGGACAGTCGGGGAGTGGGGCTGGGGTGTGACACTGCACAGAGTCCTGCACCTCGGCCACATGCAAGGCAGCTCCAGCTCACCCCACGGCTCCCTCAAGCCCTTGGAAGGGTTTATCATAGAGTCATAGACAACGAGGGTGTGAAGGGAGCTCAGGAGCTCACATCGAGTCCAGCCCCCTGCTCAAAGCAGGAGCAGCCCCAACTGCATCATCCCAGACAAGGCTTTGTCTACCTGGGTCTGCAAAACCTCCAAGGATGGAGACTGCACCACCTCTCTGGGGAGCCTGTGCCAGCGCTTTAATACCCTCCTGGTGAAAAAGGTTTTCTTAATATCCAAACTAAACCTCCCTTGCTGCAACTGGAGCCCATTGCTCCTTCTGTCATTTGTCAACACTGAGACCCGTCCAGCTCCATCCGCTCTGCAACCCTCTGCAGGGAGGTGAAGGCTGCTATTCAATCCCCTCGGTCTTCTCTTCTGCAGACTCAATCAGCCCATTTCCCTCCACCTCTCCTCACCAGTCCTGTCCCTCAGCCCCCAAACCATTTTCATTGCCCTCCACCGGACTGTCTCCAACGTGTCCACATCCTTTCTGTCGTGGGGACACAGGACTCCAGATGCGGCATCCCCAGTGCCGGATGCAGGGGAAGAATCGCTGCCCTCCACCTTTTTGCACAGCTTTGGTGCCAAGGCAGGGCTGAGAACTTGGGCATAGCCTGGGTCTTTGGGCAGATGGGAGAAGGGGTGACACGGAGCAGATGGGAGACATCTGGGTAAAAACAAAGACCAGCAAGGCTAGATACGGCGGTAGCTGGCGGAGGGGAGAGGCAAGGACTGACCCGACAGAGCAAGCGGCAAGGGGCAGAGCTAGGGGGGCCTGGGAAGGGCACGAAAGAGCTTGACCTTGCAGGGACGCGGGGCGCGCGGTGCAGGGCTGGGGCCCGAGGTGGCCAGCGCACGGGGCAGGGAACATGATCCCAGCAGCTGCGCTCAGCGGGGCTGCGCCGGGGGCTCGCACGCAGCTGGCCCAGGCTGCCCTGCCAAAGGCCGCTCCCACCCAAGCAGCCGGCCTCCCTAGGAAAGCAGCATGTCGCAGGAAACTCTTGGTCAGGGCACACATGGCCAACAGGGGATTTTCGATGGAAACCCCCGTTCTATTTAATGCCATTTTCACTGAAACACGGGATTGTTTTGCTTCTTTTTAAACAAAAAAAAAGACTAGGTTTTTTGCATTCCAGAAATTTGCTTTTTCCCCTTTTCTCCCTGGTTTTCAATTGCCTGCTGCAGGATGCGATGGAGCGAGTAGCTGCTTCCTTTTCCTACCCTCACTTCCCAAGACACGGACTAAACCAGTGCACGAAGAAAAAGCCTCCCAGACCCCACCCGTATTGCTGCACCTCGAGGCGACAGCCGCAGGCTGGTGGGGAAGGAAGGAAGAGAAACGTCCTGACATGTGAAATGACAACATTTTGCAAATTTCCCCGATTCTGCCCAGCTCTGGCCATCACGCTGAGCATGTGGGCCAACTCCTTGCCCCACCTCCAGCAGCTACGCCACCCAGCTAGAGTCGCTGAAGGGCAAGGGGCATCAAAGGTGGGTGAGTGCCCTGCTTCCCTGCAGCAAATTGGGCTGAAGGCTCAGATGAGCACACATCGTAGAGACCGAGGGGGATTGAACAGCAGCCTTCACCTCCCTGCCGGGGCCTGCGAAGAGGACGGAGCTGGGCTGGTCTCAGTGGGGGCAGGTGATGGGACAAGGAGCAATGGGCGCAGGCTGCAGCAAGGGAAGTGGATGCAGGTCCTTGCAGCTGGTCCCTGCTCCGGGCCTGCGGGGAGGAGACAGGACCAGTTGCTTGGCCATTTTGGCGCAGGAAATGGCCGCTGACACAGCTGCACCCGTCACTGGCGCCACCGCCACGCGCCAATCCCCTGATTGCGTCCCCGTTGTCATGCCACTCAGCGCAGAGCGCTGCTAAATTAGAGCCACTAATTGCACCTCTCTTTGAAACAATCAGGATGACAAATCAGCGCTAATCTCCTCGGTTCGAGATGATAGCTACCGCAGGCTGCCCTTGCGAGGATTAATCATCCTCTCATCAGTGTTATTATACCCGTGCCGTCTGGGAGGGACCTTCCGGCTGCGTGGTGGGGCTCAGCACCACCGAGGCGCGCCCAGCACCTGCCCCAGCCTCTCGCTGCCTCCGCTCCGGGGCGGTGCCACGGCAAGTGCCACCTACTCTTGTCTTTACCAGCACGTGTGGATCCTGCCCGGATTAGCTCAGGCATTGCAGCACGTGTCGGGGCCACATGGAGCCCTGCAGCAGTCCGTGATGCCATGTGTGCCACGGGGTCCGGGGCCACGTGCCTAGCATGCTCCTGGTCTGTGATAGCCGTGAGACCACTCGAACCCAGGAAGAGCATGCCCAACCTCTGCCCTGCCTCACAGCTGCCACGCCGGGCATCCACGAGGCGCCGAATGGCGGGGACACCTGGGAGCACGGCCGCTGGGCCCCAAGGGGGAATGCCAGCTGGGAAAGGACAGAAGATTTGCTGGATTAACAGAGACAGCCCAGGTGTGGCTTCGAGGTAGAGGCGGCACGTGGCCGGCGGTCTGACACGGTGGGGCGCTGGATCCAGCCGCACGTCTCCATATCTAGCCGCAGGTCCTGCGCTGTTTCGGCTGGAAGGGCCAGGAGGCCGCGCCTCCACCAGCGTGTCCATGCCAAGGTGCGTGCACCCGGAGCCTGCCCACCCCGACCTCCCCCCGCACCGCTGGCTCGGCCCATGCACAGCAGCTCCGCTAAGTGTTAGCGTTTAGATGCTGCCGTAAAAAGGCAACAATGCACTTGAGTTGCATAAAGACCCCAGTTTTGGAAGAGAAAAGGCACTGGACATTTCCTCCAGGCAGGCCCGTCAGGTCCCCGTTGAATGTAGTGACAGAAACCTCACAGTTCCTCCAAGCTCTGAAGAAAGGGGAAACAGAGGCCGCCCGAGAGCTCGTACATGTGGGGAGATGTGCATGTGCCATGCCCACGCAATGCAGCATCTCTAGGTGTGTCTTCTACATGCACACGCATGAACGCATGAACTATTCCACCGAGGTCTGTCTCAGGCACCTTCACGCGCACGTGCATGCACAGAGGCACCACCGTCCTCTTCCCTAGTGACCTCCCAAAGCCATCAGCCGCTCGCTGCCTCTGCGTGCTCACCCCAGCCAGCCCCGGGCCGGGACTGCTTTCTCCTGCCCATCCCAAACCTGCTGCTGTGGGTGCATGTGTCGCTCGTGGTCACACGTGACAGAACTGCAGCACGGTCAAGCAGCAAGTGGCCAAGGGCTGAATCGGCCCCGCTCCCCCTCGCAGGGTCGCTCGGGCTGGGGTGACTAGCGGTGCCGGACAGCCAAGCCCCGGTGCCTCCAGCGCAGCGAAGGGGAGGCCGTCCCTGTTTTCTCCCCCCCGCTGTAATAGGGCTCCCGAGCACAATTATTCCCCGCTGTCGCTGCCCATAACAAAGCCCCTGCAGATCAAAGGAAAGGGTTAAGCTCCGCGCCGTCACCACAGCCCGTCTTGGAGGTCTGAGCGCTGCCAACTCCTGAAAAATTGCCACCAGGCAAGCTGCTGAGAATAATCAGAATAAGATTGGAAGGTGTCCACATCAATCAATCACTCGCTGACAGATGACTGGAAGCCCCCACTGTGACCGCGGACAGCTGACCAACGCTCAGCTCAAGCTGCAGCCTAACACGAGACTGTTTGTTTCGTGTGGGTGGCTTCTGCGTTATGACCTTAATAGTCAATCAATCTTGCAATGAGTGGTCAGCCTGACACAGACATTAATTATCCATACTATTCATGCATTGAAAAGCTTTATCTTTCAAGCCTCCGTGTCACCAGGGTAGCAAAAGGAGAACCCAGAACAGGAAAATGAATCCAGCCTGGGTTTCCTAGCAGGCAGGAAGGGGGTCCCCGGGCCTGGGGGCGGGGTATGGAGGGTGGCGTCCAGCACCTGGGGGTCTCGGGGTGCAGCTCGGGCTTCACTGCACATCCCTTCTTCACTGCACGGCCACAGTGAGGCTTTGCTGCTGCTGTCGCACTGGTCACGGCCCAAGCCAGGGCCCCCAGAAAGGAGGAGACGACATAAGAGGATACAAGCACTCATCAGTTAAACCGCACACTCGTTAGGAAGCGCCTTCTCCCCACAAAGTCCTCTTAGCGACAAGCCTTCCCGCCGGCCCGGGGAACCTCGTGACGCCTCTGCCTGTCCCGCGCGCGGCCTGGCGATGCGGGATGCGGAGGGTCGTCGTCGGAGCAAACCGATGCAGTCACCTCCCGGCCTCCAAAGCCACGCTGGAAAACCGGGCTGGCCGCAGGAGGAGCTGGGGGTCGGGAGCCGCCGGGCCAGGCCCGGGGAGGCTGGCCCATTCCCCAGGGGCGAGCAGCCCTGCTCCGAGTGGGAGAGGATGAGCTCCTCTGCGCTGCAGCCCAGGCGCGTTGTGCTGCTCCCGGGGTCCGGCTGGACCTGGCAAAGCCCCGTGGCCAGCCACGAGCTCTCGGGCCCACCTGGAGATGAGCTGCCCTGCCCCGGGGGACTACCGCCTCCTCGCTCGGGGCTCCGGCCTCCCCCGCCGTGCTGCAGCCGGAGCCGGGCCACTGCCGTGCTGGCTTGCATCCCTGGCACCCAAATGGTTCCGGCTGTATTGGCCTTTCCCTTCTTATCCGCCATCGCCATCGCCTCATCTGGGCACCGTGGGCTCCCGCGTCCAGAGCCAAGGGCCGAAGGCTTCGTCTCTGCCCCCCTGCCCAGAGAGGTGGCAGATGGTCAGTCCCCGGCTGCCCGGGGCAGGGTCCTGTCGGGCCGGCAGGGTGGTGGGGCGGGGGCGGCCCTACCCACAGGGCCCGGCTCTGCTGGAAACAGCCTTTTCCAGAAAAAATTCCAGTCGATTTTTTTCCAGTGGTTAATTAGGGGGGAAAGGAAGCTTTTTTTTTTTTGCATTTTAAAGTTTAAAAAAACCCCAAAATTTCAGCATTGTGTTTCTCTTCCCCCTTTCTGGTCCAAAAGGCAGCAGCATGGCGTGGAGCAAAAGGCTCGGGGTGGGCGAGGCGGTCACTTTCCCCTTTTATTCCTAGTCTCCCTTTCCCCTGCTATGCTGGCAGGGGCTACTCGAGGGAGGATCGTGTCCCCCGAGGCGGCACCCGCGCAATTCGACGAGACGCCATTACGAAAACCGTCTCCTGTTTTGCTAACAGTCAGAGCAATTAGGGCTCCGCAATGTTAGATTAAAAAAGAGACAGCTCATCAGAGGTAGTCCATAATCCTTCACACCCCGCCTGCCAAGCCAGGCCACAATTCAGCAGGGCTTGTCTGGACTGATTGTATCCCCTGAAAAATGAACAGTGACTCTGGCGCCTGAGCAAGTTCTGTTTCTGCAAACTCTCCTGCACCCAAATTAAAGTATTCATCACCTTAATGAACACTAATGCTGAGATGCTCGTTTGTTGAAGTCAGGAAAATGCAAGCCCTCAAGAGCAGGCATTTCACAGTCTGGGTCCCCCGGACACATACATGCATGCACACACACATGCACGAATGCATGCATGCTTGCACATGCGCCTACATACACATGGACGCACGCACACACACACAGAGGATCTCCCAAATCAGGAGGCATCGAGCGGACACTGGGCTTTTGTGCGATACTCAGAAGTCAGGGAGCAACGCAGGGGAGAGGCGGCAGCCCCATCCACCCCACCCCGCAGCCCCACAGCTGGGACGCTGTCGTTGTCCTGCCTCTTCGGGATGTGCGGCCTCCCCGACACCCCCGCGTCCCTCCCTCGCTCTACAGGGAGGGCTGCGCACCCCGCCAGCACGGTCGAGGCAGCTGCGGAGGGATCGAAAATCAGCAGCAGAAGGCAGGCTGCACGCAGCGCTTGGCGAGCTGGACGTGACCGCCTCCGACATCAACGGCGTGGCCGCGGAGACCTTCGTCCCGTCGACTCTGCTGCCGTAGCTGCTCGAGCGCCCAGTACCCCACCCCCTGCCTGGGTGCGGCGACCGGGGACCGCTGGGCGGGCTGGGTCTCACAGGTGGAGTTAGAGACCATCTCCTCCCAGGTTTCTCATCCAATATTCAGCGTCCCAGACAACTCGGGACAGAAGCCACGGACCAAGCTCGTGACTTACGGGGAGAAACAAATGAAGGGAGAGACCGATGGCGCCGTTTCACCCCATCTCTCTCCAGAAAGGCCTGCTAGGGGCTCCCTGCCTCCAGCCCCAGCCGCGGCTGCGTGACGAGCTTTGCATTTCATCCTAACCCACGGCCCTGGGGCACACGTGCCCGGTGCTGCCTCTGTGCAGAGCAACCGCTGCCCACCCCAGCGTGGTGAAACCCAAGAAGGCAGGGCAGCCTGTCGGACGGACGCCGCCCGGGCCGAGGGGCTCGCAGCGTGCAGGAGCAGCCCCAACGGGGATTCCTCGCTAGCCACGGCCTCTCCCGCGTGACCCGAGCCCCTCGCTCAGGCCGTGGCGGTAGAAAAGTCTGTGTGGGCACAAGCGCTTTGGCGCGCCGTGCGCAGCTCTCACGGGCTGTGGGCCGGGGGCAAGGAAGGAGGGAGCGAAGAGTCAAAAGGCAGAGCCGATGCCTGGGGCCAGCCCGCGGGATGGCCCCTTGCTCTGCCCTCATCTCTGGCTCTCAGGAGGAGCCCGTCCAGCCTCAGACCACGCCGACGGGCTCCCCTCTCCACAGGGCAGCATTAGCCCTTCTGCTCCAGGAGCCCCCGTCTCCTCCAGCTGGGTCAACACATCTCGGCAGGTGTCAAGTGGCACTTTTCTGGCATGTGACCCCGCTGGAATGTGCTCTTGGGAGGGGGCAAAGCAGGCCAGAAAGCTGCTATTAGTATAAAAGCAGATGTAAGCACTCTGAGGGCAGAGCTCAGCAGCAGGGAGGCCGGCCGGCGATCCGCTCTGCCGCACCGGTCACCGCAGTCGACAGGAGTTACAGCACCCGTTTCCTGGACCCTTCGCCCCCCACCGCCCCCAAAAAGAGAAGCTTTAAAGGGACCAGGCGGGGTGAGGGGATGGCTCCCCCCACGCGGGCACGGCCGGCGCGTCGGAGGAGCAGGGATCTGGTCCTGGCACGGCGCGGTGGGGAGCGGATGCCGTCGAATGGAAGAGGCGGGATGCTCGCGGAGGGTTTGCAATGACGCCGTCCAAGAGCCACCGCGGCGGGCGGCGCGAGCTGGGCAGGCGTTCGGCACGACCTTTCCTGCTCGTGTCCGGCACACGGAGGGCGGCCTGCTGGGGTCACAGGGTGCTGGCTCAGAGCAGCTTTCCTGCTGCTGCCGCTCAGTCGTCACCTGGCCCCGTCTTGCCCACGGCCACCTTGCCGGACACGTGTGCATACCGGAGAGCCTGTTTGGAGGTGCCGTGGCATGGTGAGAAGATAGCGTGTCCTGGTCCCACGCCTCTGCCGTGGCAGGGGAGGTGAGGCCACAGCGTGCGCAGTCCACGCGAGGCCCCTCGCAGCCCTGCACACCATCCCGCATGCCTCGGGTGCCAATTACCTGCCTCTCCAGAGGCCTGGCAAGAAGTTTTCAGCTCCCTTATTACAGGGCTTCATTAGCGGCACGTCGAGCCAGTCCTGCTGCCGCCCGTGCGCGCGGCTCTAGCTCCATTGTTCGGTTCCTTGCTATTGAACTGAAACCGTTCCACCTTCTCCCTGCATATTATGCTGAAAACCTGCACCAAGTGACCTGGTTTCAACGAGTTTTCCTTTATGATTAACACTCGCAGGGCCCCTATTCACTCTGTTATTCTCACCAAATTAAAGAGCCGCCCCAGATTCTTGTTAGATTTGCTCACATTTGAGCAGTGTCATGTGGTCAGTAGCCCATGGCAATACACTAAATTAAAGGCCTAATGCGGAATCCACCTACAAGCCTGACAACTAATGAATTGGAGGCTCGAGGCCCCAGAGGACCTGCAGTGGGATGAAGCCACTTCATCCTGAGCTCCAGCACAAGTACAGTCCCTGGGCTGTCATTCAGAAATAAAGAGTTGTTTAATTTTATTCACCGCAGGAAGCAGAAACAACAGTATCTCCTTTAACTAACAGCTAGTGTGTTGGAAAGCCATGCAGAGAAGATCCATCTTTGCGCTGATCCCCCAATGCCCCGGGAGCATGATGACTCTATTTAGTGCACTGTAGGTGCAGACAAATAAACTCCCTGCTTGGTTTCAATTAACTGCGCTTGTGTCCCCGGCACGGAAAAACAGCCTCGCCGGTTGATGGTTCAGGCACATGCCCCCTTTGCCCCCGCAATGCACAGCAGAGCGTGCAGCTTTCCACCCCGCTCTGTGCCGCTGCCCATTTTGGACCTTTGCACCTGGAGATGGTGGGATAAAGGGAACGTGAGCTTCCCAGATCTGGCCCTGGGAGTAAGCAGGAGGCTGGGTCTTCTCTCCTCGCCATACCCTGGATGTGAGCGTACAGTGCAGAAGGGTCTGGAAGCCTCCTGCAGCGGAGAGATGGGGCACCGCTGCCCTGCAGGGCTGGAGAAACACCGCGCTTTTCACCCGTGCCCTTTCCACTGGCTCCCCCTCCTCTCCTGGGAAAGTCCTGTTTGGGAAAGCGGCTTGGTGGAGCATCTGTCCAGGCAGCCGCGGCAGGTCCCTTCCCCTGCCCTTGCATAGGAATGCAGCCCTGCCCCATCTGCATTGCAGGACCCCAGCACATGCCCTCTTTTCCCCGGGATGGCGGTGCCGTGAGCATGGGGGCCGTGGCTGAGCACCCTCCGCCCCGTGGGTGGGCATTGCTGCCTTGCAGCTGCTTGTCAAGGCTAATCCGCACTCCACCGAAGAAAAGCAGATGCCCCAAGGACCCCCACTGCCGCTCCAGCTCTCGCCCAGCCTCGCAATCCCCTCTTCCCATCAGCGCTCCGGAGGCACAGACATGCAGCCCCGTGTCAGCGCGGAGGCCGATGCGCCGGCCACCAATTTTGCTCTGAAACGTTTCAGGTTGCCTCTTCACCCTGGAGGGTCCTGCCTGCTGCCGGGTCCCTCCTCTCCAAGTCCATTGCTCCCACCCTCCCCCAAAGAACAGAAATATTCTGCTGCTGGCAAAACAGAGGTCACCAGGGCTCACTCTTCCCAGCAAAAAACACATCCCAAGGGCTTTGGAGCAAAGCAGCAGCACAGCAAACCCTTGCGAGCGCCCACCCCAGCCCCTGTGCACACCACATTCGCTTTAGGGTTGCAGGTCATTTGTAAACGCCCGGGACAAGGGAGAAAAGTCCCTTCCCCAAGGAACCTGTGAGTGAGCCCCACGTCCGCACAGGTCAGCGACTGCCGGGTTTTGCTGCTCTGCAGTTGGGGTGGGCCCCGATCCTGGTGGAGAATTGCTGATGGTAGCGGGCGGCGTGCCCCACACCTGAGAAGCGTCGGGGGGGGACTCAAGGCACCGCACGGCAGGGAGGGTTTGGCCCAAAATCAGTTGCCTCAAGTGCATCTGGTTCCTTAGGGCTTTTCATGAGCTTGCACCCAGGTGCTCCCCGTGCAATCCCCAGCCAAGAGGGCATGCAGGGAAAGATGCTCCCTGGGCCCCTGCGGGAGGGAGGACACGGCCTCTCCGGTGGGCCGGACGTCTGCACCCTGCACCCTGACGCGTGCGGTGGGAGTGGGGGGCCCGTCGTTTGGAAATGGCCTTCAGGATGTGCGAGAGAGTGCCTTAGCAGGTCTGAAAATGGGGGTCCCGGTTTCCTCCCAATCAAAGGTGCTGGTGGGACTGGAGAGATTGCAGGGGAGGGAGAAGCACCTGGAGAGGTGCCAGGCAGCTTGGCGCTGTGTCCCACGACCCCCAGGGAGGGCGAGGTCCTGGTCAGGGATTGAACCGGTCCCTCTGCATGATTCAGGCCTGGCTCCTCAAGGACATTTAGAGGCTAAATTCCTCTGAGGATCAGGGGCAAAGCTCCTAGGCCACCCTTGGCCCTGGCCTACGGTAGTGCTGCATGGTACAACCAAGGAAAACGCCCAGGCGCTCTGTGGACCCGCAGCTTCCCTTCATTACTGCTCTGCCCGAGCCGATCCTCATAGAAAATGTGAGCGGGAAGGGACCTCAGGAGGTCATCTCGTCCAACCAGGAGGAAAGGCAATGCCAGCGAGGGGCATCGCTGGGAGCACGCGTTGGCCTCCGAGCACCACGCGGCCCTTCCCGTGCCCAGATGCAGGCGGGTTTTCCCCATGCCCAGCTCTGCTCCAGACTTCTCCGGGACGAATGCAGCTGTTGGCGTGACACGTATGAATGCATGCACGCAGTGGGTTTAGGAAAGCTTTGTGCCTAAGTGCTGTTATCACTCCCACAACATTTTTATTATGCTAGTAAATAATTTGTTTTGCTGCTGTTTAATTGGGAATCAATACGGTGCCTATGTTTAATTACATTCCCCGTCTCCGGAGTAAGCCGGGGAGATCGGTCGGTCTCTCTCGACCACTTTACAGAGGCGAGGGAGCTTGTTGTCAGGACTCGGAGAGCAGAGGAGCGCTGAATGCCAGCCCAGGAGAGGGGCCCTATTAGACAAATGGATGTGCTTAGCGGGCTCATTATTAACGACGCAACCTGCAGGAAGAAAGGTCAGAGCCACACTTACCCTTTGCTGACTGTAAATAACCAATTATGCTGCTGATCAAACAAAACAGCATGTGCACGTGGGTGCTTACCTAGGCTGCGGGGTGCTTGCGAGCAGTGACTGGGAGCCGCTCTCAGGAAATGTCTCAGAGGAGTGACAAAAAGTGATCGGAGCACAAGTGGCACAAACACACCGGCTCTTCTGCCTCGCACGGCTCCGCCTGGCACCGAGAGGCCTGGTGGGCAAGGGGGCATCTGGCACGGTCACCTTTGCTAATGGCCCATGGGTTGCAGAGGCACTTCCCACTCGGGCTGGGACTTGTGCGAACACAGCCCGGCACACGGGAAGTGAATGACCTTCGTCTCATCCTGCCCGGGGCTGGAGCGGTGCAGACCGATCCCGACTCCACGCTCAGGGCCCGCACGGTCACGTGTGCAGAGAAGGCACGACGCTGACCCGTGCCCGCTGTGTCAGCCGTGTGCATGTAGGTGTGCAGCATGTGTGTAAATGCATGTGTGACGTGGCCTTCTAATGGATGAGCCCACAAGATGACTGCAGTGTGCATGCATACACTCATTTCCTCCTCTGCTGGTTTAAAATACCTTGTCGTGACTCCATGATGCACCGATGGGCTAAAATCTTGCCCGCAAAAGCTTGGCCCTCTGGAGTCCAGCCGGCCAAGACAGCCCCACTCCAGGGACACGGGCAGGGGCTTCCCTTGCAAGGCCTCCAGCACAATGTAAAAGGAGCAGACCACACAGTGGCTTGACTCCTTTGCTCTAAAAAGCAGTGTCCGAACATGGGCTGAGGACCAGGCATGAGGCCAGGAGGGAGAAGGCTGAAAGACACCAGGACACGTCATGTCAGAGTCACTTCTCCTGGGCAGAGCAAGCTAGGGCTGGGGCGGTGTGCTTCACCCTCCTCCCTCTGTACGACGCCAGGCGCCTGTTTCCCCATGGATGAAGCAGGTGGGGTGAGGCAGAGCCATGGCTGGCTGTATTGACCTATTTCATGCTCTGTGCAGGGTCGGGGCCATTTCAGGACAGGTTCCCGACAGCCAGCCCAGCGCTTCTCCACCTCAGTCGAGGTGCGATGGCACCCTGGGGTGCCTGGAGATCCTTCCAAGGATGCCACACAATGAGGTGTGCAAACATGATTTGCAAGATAAACCCCGATTTCAAATAGGAAAGCAGTGTGTTAAAAGCATCCTGCCCTGTTTTGGGCTTTCCGAGTTCTTTGCAACAGAAAAATTGCTTTGGTATTTCTCTAGAGTCAAACTGGCAAGGGAAAACTGAAAGCTGGCATTTTCCACAGGGTGCCTCGAGTCCATTGAGGGGTGCATTGAGGGAGAACCACCGCTCCAGCCTGACCCGGAGCAGCCACCTTCTCCAGAGCAATTTTTATGTCCCTGCGCTAGCACCAGCATTCTAGCATTCATGTTTTTTCCTGGGCAGACTTCAATCTCATTAATTTTAAGACACTCTGAGCTCTCCTTAGCAGAGTCTAACATAATTCTCCTAACTTAAGGTACGTGGGGTGGAAGTAGCCAATCCCATTCATAATTGCATATACAGCCAGCAATTCAAACGTGCATCCCCTGATTTAATGTCCTATTTGTATTCTATCAATAAATGAAGTCCTCGGGACCACACTCAAATGGAAGCAGACTATGCTCTGATAGCCAAAGCCAGCAAAAAAAAAATCTCATCACTAAACTGAAATGTCTTGTAGTATATGATTCCTTGACTTATTGTTCTCTCCTCTTCACTGCACTTGAATATTAAATGTTGTATTAATAGCTCACTCTTAATTATCCATGAGTAATGTACTACAACCAGGAAATTAATGAAGGGAAGCACCACAAAATGGAGAAATGTCTCACTATCCCAGATCCATTTTCAAATGGTCTGTGAGGGGGAGATACTGGCACGCCACCAGCCCGAGAGCCCATTTTTGGCTGCCTCCATTTGAAGATGCACCGGGTTTCGGGTTCGGGATTGTTCACCCCAGGTGAACGATGATCAGAGAGGACGTGACAGCCACATAGAAACTGGTGATTGATCTCGAGCAAGTGGAGGCAGAGCAAGGAGCACAGCAAGACAACAAGCGGTGAAAGTCAAGGGGGGTATCCAAAAGGGAGATGGAAATAAGTCTTCCTCAGCCATGGCATTCAGAAGCAAGAGTTTTTTGTGGGGGGCTGCTGGACCTGCTTTGGGGCACCAAGGTCCCTTGCTGAGGTCTCATTAGGAGGGATCCCTCCCGGCCACAGGAAGCTGAGACCAGGGACTCACGAGGGCTGGATGAGCAGCGGACGCACATGTGGCTAGCAAGAGCATCCAGGCTACCCTGTTGCTGCTCACATGTCTCTTGGCACATGTTGAGCCCCCTCCTGCTACACCGTTTGATCCACCTCTAGACGTCGGGGGAGGAAACGTGAGTGCCTGCCGGAGGCAAGAGCTCTTGCCCATCTCTCTGCACTCAGCAGAGGCAAAACATGGCCAAGGGACACGGGGGTCCCAGTCGTCTTGGAGGCCTCGCTCCAGAAGACCATTGAGGTGAGCACGGGTCTGGGCACGGCCGACCCCAGTCTGAGATGGAGCGAGAGAGGGCGTCGTGTTTACATGCCCTAAGACAAGAGACGGTGAGAGACCGTGCTGCCGTGACTAGGCAGAGCAGGGTCGGCGGCGCTTGACGGCCCAGCACACTGCGCGTGCAAACACGCTCATCCCCAAGGGACGTTGCTTTAGCACCTGCGTGGGAAGGCGGACGAGACCCTGCAGGCAGCTGCAGAAGGCACCTGCGGAGATGCAGGCATCGTCACGTGGACTCCGGCCCCTCCCACGGCCACGGCATGGGCTGGACGGCCACGAGACCCCTGGAGGTGCAGGGCCAGGAGAACAGACTGCCGGTGCAGGCTGCATTACACCAGCACGCTCCACCACCTGCTGTCCCCGAGCCGCTTGCTGGCAGCTTGCGCATCGCTTCCTGCAGCGCCGGGGAACGAGGCCGAGACGCGGATGCCTTCCCGGGGCCTCCCAATTCTGCACCTGGATCCTCCGATCAGCACTGAACCCGGCGAACGCCCCGTTTTGGTGCCAAGAGCTGACACGAGCATCCTATTAATTCACTCATGCTTGAACATTGAGCCCTGCAAGAGATGTCACCACTGAAGTATGCATCCAGCCTATACTGTATATATTATCGCTCCCAGTGTATTGACCTACTTTAAGCAGATTCTCCCCCATAGGACAAAATATTCCTGTCATACCAACTGTGCATCATGCAGGAAGTGATACACCTGTTCTCCTACCAGCCGCTCGATCGCACGTCACGGGAGCTTTCCCAGGGCTGCAGAAGTAGCCCCTGGCCCTCCCCAGCTCTGTGGCACCAATGTCGTGCGAGTGGCCGCCGTGGTAGAGGGCAGACGGGCAAGACTGGATCCAAATGGAGACCGACCTGGCTAGGGCTCAGTCATGAAGAAGTGGGGCTGGAAGGGACCCCCGGACGTCATGCAGGCCAGCCCCTGCAATCCTGTCCAAACCAGGCTGCAGCGTAGGTGCAGTCCAGGATCCCGCCCTCAGCCCTGCCTGCTAGGGATCCACCACTGCATGCTGGTCACCGTGGTGGTCCGTAGAGCGGCGGGGGATATGCCCCATTGCTCGTGCCTTTAAGAAGGCTCCCACTTCAAGCCAGGTTGCAGTCATCCTGGTGCTAACGGCACGCACAAGGTCCCCTCCAACACAGCTGATCTGGACAATTACCATGGGATTGGCCCTGAAGCACCGATCAGAGCTGGCCGTGACACACTTCCCTGGTGTGCAAAGCCACGAGCCCTGGCACCGGGGACACCTTCCAAAGAGCACAGGACGCTCCCGAGCCAGGAGCCCACGCCGTGATGAGTGCCCTGGGCGCCGGGGCTGCGGCGCGAAGGGGGCACAGTAGCCCCCGCGAGGCGGCCCCCGGCCACTCCGGGCACGGACACGGCGGCGTTTGCTCAAGCAGGTGCAATCCAGGAGCTCCTCCCAACGTGCGAAACGGCTAAGCGTCTAATTAAGTATGTGCCTCCCATTGCTGGAGCAGCGCAGCGGCCATGAATTATGCAGTGCCTCACTTATATGTCAGCAGGATCACAATATTGATGAGTTATCTGGGGTGTAATCAGATAAAAACGGAGATAAACTCAGCAAAAATGGAGAGCAGCACGATCCTCTCCTCTCCCCAGACCGTCTCCAGCCCCGCACTCCGACTGTCTCCACTGCATCCATCTCGGCCCGGGCTCTCTTGTCACCTTAGGCATCCTGCTCGACGCGGCCTAATACCAGAATGAATAAACAGCCAAGCGGGCTGCGCTGACCTCCAAGCTGTGAGACAGTGCCAGGTGTCTGCTAAATACCACCTGGGGGATATTTCCATGCCATATGGAATTAGAGGCAAGGGCTCTCAATAATGCCGGTGCATTCCACACGGTCTGCGTTTTGGCATTTAAATTAATGCTGGAGACAGGGAGGAAGACATTGCCGTGTCTCACACCGACTCCCTCCTCTCCGTCTGAACCGATGACGGATGGCAGAGCGCAACTCCCACTTGGAAATGCTTTCCAGCACTCCTTCGGGCCTGGGTCCTGGCTCCAGCTGCCGACTGCTTTCTAATCCCGGCCCGGACGCTGCAATGCCCTGGGACGGGCGAGCGAGCAAGGCTCCCTCGTGCCAGCTTTGCAAGAGGCGCTCTGACGAGAAAGGTCGCAGCCTCGAGGGATCACCAGGGTGGGAGTCGGGTTTTGACCCAGCTCCACTTCGAATCGGAGACATTGAGGGTTGGAAAGACCTCAGGAGGTCAGGAGGACCAGCCCCCACTATCTCACCCAGCCAAGGCTTTGGGTAAAAACCTCCAAGGATGGGGATCCCACAACCTGGCTGCTTCTCCATGTCTGGGGCCACAAGTGCTGCACCTGATCGCTCTGCCGTCAAGGACAAGGCGCTGCGCACCCCTCACGCTTCCCTCCGTCGCTGGAGAAGTCGAGCCCTTCCCTGCCGGAGGATAACCCTCCAGGCCAGCCCCTGCCCCGCTGCTGAAGGAGCTCGCGCACGTCTTCGCAGCGCGCCCGGGCTGCCAGCGGCACCGCGCCAGCGCTTGGCTGGGATGAAGTGACGGCTGCTGCTCTCCCGGTGAAAGCGGAGGTCGTGGCTGAACCGTGGAGACGCAGGGCTCCCCAGGCCCGGGACAGCCGTGGCCCTCAGCGATGGCAGTTTGCAGCAGCGAGGGCGAGCCGAGGACGGGGCTGTCGAGACCGGCGAGCACCAGACGCGCAGACGCGCTCCCCCCAGGCCAGGCCCTGACCCGCCAGCTGCTCCAGCCTGCCCTGAGCCCGGCGGGCCCCAGCACCCGGCAGTTGTGTCTTTGCACAGACGCTTTATCTCACGAATGAATCCTTTCAGCCTCGGCGTGGGATCCCGTCGTGGCTTCACGGCACTGCAGATGGGGCATGACGGGTGCAAACCTGGGACCCGACGTGAGCTAGAAAAGGCCTGAAGTCGTGCAAATGGCTGGAGCCTGCAGAGCACCTCCTAACCCGCACGGGTCTTCACCACAGACACCTCTTCGGACGCTTCGGACGCCTACCCTGGGCCTCGCGCCTGGACGGCGTCGGAGCCGGGCTCAGCCGCAGGCACACCAGAGCGCGTTTCGCTGAACCTGCGCCAAACGGCTGAGAAGGTGGCAGCTTTGCAGAGTCCCTGGGCCAACCTAGGGAAACCCCCACGTGGTCCCGGGCGCCGCGTTCCCGTGCAAGCAACCAGACCCGGGAAGTGCCCATTTCCCACACTGCCGCCCGCGTGTGCCCGGACACAATCAGGTCCTGCGTGCATCATCGGCTCAGCTCCCTGCCGCCATGCTGGGGAGCGTGGGGGCTTCTCTGCCCAAGCTGCTCGTGTCTGCAAAAGCCATCAGCTGGCCCGTTCCTCCGCTTAGAGGACAGATGATGACCGCCCTGGCCTTTCCTTCAAGTGGGGAAACTCTCTGGGGTTTGGCTGGTTTGTAATGGGGCGGACCAGCGGCGCTCACCTCTGCTCCTTCGCTTCTGCACAGGCACATGTGGGCACGCTCCCGAGAGAGACGTCCGCGCCCCGAATGGTCCCCCCTCTCCTGCAACACCCTGAGTCTCCCCCAGACCCTTTCCACGTCGATTTATTTCTCCACGTGGCACTTGCTTTCTCGCTGCGTTTTACCCAGCTCCGTGGCGGTGCAGGGGTTTGGACGAAAGCCGAGACAAAACAGCCCCCCTGCTCTTCCGACCGGCCTCGCTGCTGCTCGGTGCAGAGAAGCTGCGTGTTTTGATTGTGAGCAAATATCCAGACCTAGATCCAGAAAGAGAAACGTTCTCCTCTCGCTTCAAGGCAGCTTCCTCCCAACCGTGACCGCGTGCACGCAGACGGGCTGCTACCAACCTCGGCCTAAAATGCTGCGCCGAAGCTGTCCTAAACCTACCCAGGCTTTGTGATGGGACGGTCACAGCCGGTGCAAAAACATCTATTGCAACCGGCTGCCTGCACACGCGAAGCACCCGGGGCCGTGGATGAGCAGGGAGATGCTCAGACCAAGGGGTCGGGGTTTTCTCTGGACAGGGCGTGCTGAGGAAGTACTTCTCTGCCCATGCCATCATCATCCCTGTCGCAATCCTGCAACACCGCCTTTCAGGAGAAACCAACCAGATGACAAAAATGACATTTTATTACATTTGGAGGGACCATGTATACAGCATGTATACCCCTCACCTCCTAGGACGCCTGACGCGGTCACTGGTCTCCCCCCCGGCTGGTCCAGGGACAAGCAACGCAACTCACCCGAATGGAAATCTCTCTGGGACCTGAGGATTTCTCGTCCTTACTCTGACCTGTCAGCCCACGTGCAAAGAGCAGAATTTATGGGGAGAAACCCCTTCAATTGACCATTAAAGTTCACAGTTCGTAAGCGCTTTGATCCTATCGTTTGCTTTTCAAAGCCTTCGCTGTGTGGTTTTACTCGCCACGTCTGATCGCTGTAGAAAATGGTTGGAAACAGCGCCTGGCGAAGGATGCGTTGGGGCCAGGGGAGAGTTTGCTCACCATTGTTTGCTCGGCAGTGAGATAAAATGGCGCCAAAAGGTGACCTGGGCAGGCCGGGCCCCCATCATAACCCGCGTGCAAGCCCCCTGCCCTCGTCCCGCAGGCCCGGAGACGGGCGCTGTTATGCAGGGTCCCTCGCTGCACCGTGCGGGCTGTGCCAAGCCAACGTGCGGGACCTGGGCTGGAGAAGACGAGCTGGTGCCACGTGGCGCGGAGGCGTCCAGGGAGTGGGAATCACTAGAAAACATTTGTGAGGTGTGTGGGATTTGCTTGTGTCCCTTTTCCTGCACCCCTGTCTCTCGGCTTGCCCAGGATAAACCTTCCAGCTTATCCCTAACCGGCAGACCGGGCAGGGAGGTCTGAAACGCTTGCGGTCAAACCGCTTGAGATGCTTCAGACCCGGTCCCGGGAGGCGGGGCGCAGGCTCCAGCACGGCCCGGTCCTCGCCAGGGGTCGGAGCAAGGCGGGACGCTGCTTTTGGACCGAACCGAGCTCCCCCCAGCCCTGCTCTGTCATCGTGTGCCCGCTGCCCTGCGCGGAGACGAGGTGACATCCCGGGCGAAAGGCCAGCGGCTCCGCACCTTCTTGTCACTTTTAACAAGGAAATCATCTTGCGGAAACGCCGGGGAAGCAAATCGGTGTTGACACGCGGCGTCTGCTAGGTGCATCTCACGCGAGGGGAGAAACGCTGCCTTAGCGCGTGACCCCCTCACCTTCGCCACGCGGGAGAGCGGCTCGAGAAGATGACACGGGCGTTCGGGGCTAACGAGCCTTGGGAACGTGCTCTTGACACGAGCCGGTCATGCCCAGAGGGCAACTGCGAGCTGAGCGAGCTAAGAGCAAGCTAGACCGCGTGGGTGCCTCAGCGTGAGCCTGCCCCTGCGTGTGTATCACGGCGAGGGCCAGGGGTTTGCACAGGCACCTTCCAGACACACGCGTGAGCTCACGAAGCAAGAACTGAATATCCCAGGTCACCTAGAGCCTGCCGACGTGCTGGGGAAGCCCCACCATTGCCTTGGCCAGACGGCACGAGAAGAGGGGTCGTCGCCGCCTGGGAGCAGTGCGGACCCGACAGGCCCCAGAAAGCCCTTGCGGGTAGCACTGCATCGCCGCCCCGGCCTGCGTGCACCGTGCTGCTGACGGGAGGAGGTTTGCTGGCTGGGGAGCAACTGGGGTCCGTGCCACGCGGTGCACCCCTGGCCATTCCTGCACTGAGGGTGGTCTGTGTGTGCAGGGCCCGTACCCACACCTGAGCAAGGGTCTTTGCACCAGACAAGAATGAGCGTGAAATGAGCAGGCTGGCGGTTCAAAATGGACAGCAAGCCATTCTTTTGCACCCAGCGTGGCATTAAAGCGTGAAGCTCGTGGCCACCGGGTGTGGTGGAAGCTGAGAGTTTAGCCAGCGCCTCCAAGGGCCGGGACACGTCGCTGGGAGGAAGGGGCACCCAGCTATTGACCGTGGCAACTGCACCGCCAATGCTGGAGGCTGCAAAGGCGAGGGGAATAGGGGGAAACCCCTGCTCAGACCCAGTCACACTCCTGTCCAGCCTCCCCCTGCCCCTTGGCACACAGGACACAGGGCAAGACCCCTACTTTTTTATGATAGATACAGCCGGGAACGCGGCGTGTGGGCCGAGTCTTGTTAACGGCCTCTCGTATCGGCCCAAAGTCTCTTCCCTGCCTCGCGATCACAGCAAGCCTCTGCAATGAAGGCTAATGCATAGAGCATGAGGCCTCCGCACACCCGAATCCGTTTTGCTCCCCCAAGCCCCCGATCAGCAGCAGCTCTGCCCGCGGGGTCAGGGATGCGCCAGCGAACGGGCGCAGCGGAGGCCGAGGGCGAGCGAGGGGCCCCAGGAAGACGAGACCGGGGGGCGGCCGGAAAACCTTTCCGGAGAGTGACGCACGCGCCGGTCATTAGGGAGCCCGGGTCACTGGCCACCCCCGGCGGTGATTGCATATGAGCTTGAGCCGGCTCGCGGCCTGTCACAGCCCGGTTTCCTGCTTCGCGTCTGGTTCCCGCTCTGAGCATCAGTCAGAGTCAAACGCGTCCTTGCTCTCCAAGGTGAAACCCCCGTGGGGCAGGGCGGCGAGGCCCAGGCCAGGGCAATGGGTCGGGATGCCTCTTGTGAGAGCTGAGGAAAAGAAGAGGCACGGAGGAGGGGGCTCAGTGATGGGCACAGGGTATCGAGGCTTCTTGCTACCCGCCGTTGGCGCGCCACGGGCAGCCCCTGGGCAGGGGTGCACGGGGCAGGCCGTCCCAGCACCCGTCCTGCAGATGACACAACAGGCACGCGCGGCGAGGCAGGGCCCGGGGCCGCGGAGCTGCCGGACGTGTTGGGACAGCCCGCCGGATGGCTCATCCCGGCTGTCTCCTCGCTGAACCTCTCCCTCGTTCCCGGCGGGAAGGAAACAGCAGCCAAGCAGCACCTGAGCGCTGGGGGGCAAGGCTGGGGCGGGGAGAGAGCTCCGTTCTCTGAGCCGGCGGGGGAGTACGTGCTGGCGCAGCCATGCCGGCGCAGCCCAGACACACGCACGGCATCTTCCCGAGGCCTTTGCACAGGCCTCCGCGTGCGGGCAGCTTGCATCAGCAGGGATAGGCCTGGAGCTGATTGCTCCAATCTCGGGTAATCCTGCTCCTGCTCCCCCCGGCTCTCGTTGTCCCCAGCTACAGAAGCAAGCCCAGAGCTCGGGCCAGGAAGCCCTCGAGTGCCCTTCCTCTCCTCTCCTCTCCCTGCATCCTGCTCAATGTCTCCTTTAAACCAAAGCCTAGTGCCTGTCTCAAGAGCATCCAGATTGCAAGCACAGAGCATGCATTATCTCCACCACCCTCTTCCAGCCACCGGCCCCGCCAGGGCAAGGCACTGGGGGCAGGGCGGGAGGTGCGCACGCCTCCTCGGGTACCACCGCTCTGCGGCAGAGCCCAGCATCTGCACGGCACAAACATCTGGATGCAGCCGAGCAGGGGCCGCGTGAGGAGAGGCAGGCTGCAGGCGTGAGGGGTGGAGGGAGCCCAAAGGGCACAGCACGCATGAACACTCGTGTGGATGGGGTTGGATAGATGATCTCTGGAGGTCCCTTCCAGCCCTGCTTCTCTCTGTGATGCTCAGCTCAAGTTGATGAACCTTAACTGGTCCCAAGCAGGCTGTAAACCAGGCTTTGTTGCAATGCAACCAGCCCTGAGTCGTGTTTAACACTGCACCTTGAGGTAAATGGGTGGCTGTCTCACGCAGACGAAGCCTCCCAGCACCCCATGCTCATCAGAGGAACAAGCCCAGGGGAAAGGAAGGAAGCGATGGGCTAGCCGCCAGGGCCGGCTCTGGAGCAGCCAGTCCGGCCAGGGCCTCCCTTGGCAGCACAATGGCCAAGCAGGAGTCCCTGGTCAATGGGGTTATCAATCCATGTCTCACAGTCAAGCTCATTAAGGCTTTTTCTTGGAGGAGGAACACTTCCCGAGCCAGCAAGGCCCTTCACGTTTCCTCTGCTCGAGTCTGGGTTTTCTCCTACACAAGGTGCATTCGGCAGCCACACGCAGCGTCTGCTCCGAGCTGCCAGGAAGCCCGGCTGGACGGGTGGACACGCCGGTCCGAGGGCTCTGACATGCCCGCCAAAGGGGCATGGCTGCAAAGACCGAGGACCGAGCTCAGCAGCACTACGGAGGTGTCGGGTTTTCTGCCCCTGCAGCCTAGCAAGGCTCCTCCACAGCCCTTCCTCGCCCAGCGGCCTGGGGCATGTACCGGCACAGCCGTGATTCACCTCCGCCGCGCGCTGCTCGAGGAACATCTTGTCTGTGCCGTGGGTGGAGGCAGAGACACGGCTCACCCGCCTGCCACCCGTGGCAGAGGGAGGCTGTCTGGCCGCCCTGCCAGGAGCTACCCGTGTCCTCGCAGCACCGCAAAGGGGAGCCGTGCAGGGCTTCTCTTGTCCGGGTGTTCGCATGTCTCCCGCGAGCAATCCCAGCCCCGGCGTGTCCCAGGTCAGGGGCCAGGAGCCCTTGTGCGAGGCCACACTCTGCGGGTGGGGACGGTGGCACGCGCGAGGGCACCACACGCTGCTGGGATGCCCGCACACGAACTACAGACCTGGAAAGTGGAAGGAAGGGCCGAAGGGGAAAGCAAGGCCACGAGTAAGAGCAGAGAGCAGGACACCCATGTCCAGGGGGACACGCACCTCCCGGACGTGGCCTGACATCACATCTTTGCCACGGTGAGAGGTGTGGGCAGCAAATACCCTAGTGGCCGAAGCTCCGGGTCATGCCGGAGGTGGGGGGTCTCTTTTATGGGCTCCCTGAGGCCATCGTGGGATGAGAACCCACTTCTTTCCACCTGGGACAAGGATGTAAAGTAGGAAACCAGCCGAACTGTAATCAGGCAAGAGCCATGAGCAACTCGAGTTGTTTATTCACTTGAGGCCCAGCTCATGGCTCTACGAACAGAGAAATGTCACTCATAGCCAAGGAAGCAGCGAAGACTGACATGCCCTCGGCTTCCTTCGCTAGCCCTGGCATGTTTGCTTCCAGCACCCTGAGCTCCCTGGCTCGAAGGCACGGCTCATTCAGCATCGGCGCCTGAACGCCGAGGTGGCAAGGTGTCTGCAGAGAAGACCTGCCATCAAGTCCCCTCCTATTCATGTGGCTCAAAAGGAGGGGAGAGCTGGGGAGGAAAGGGGGCATGAGCAGAGGGGAGAAATCCCAGCTGAGCGGCTGCGGGAATGTGCCCAGCCGGACACAGAGTCCTCCCAAGAGCCTAGCGTAGCAGCAAAAGCACAGCTGCCCTCTACCACACACGGGCACTGGTGCACGTGTGCACGCCACGTGTACAGGGGTAACTCCCTCTGAGTGGGGGCGTGTGTCAGACGGACAGATGGAGAACGGGGGACCAAAAGCCAGCCTGGCCCTCACCATCTGGAAACAAGCTGAAGCTCTGTCCCTTGCTCCTGTCCCCTGAGCTACTGGTTACCAGGGAAGAAGGTTTTGAAACAACATCCCCAAATCCTTTAAATACTCCAGCTCCATCCCTGAGTGCCACGAGCATGGCTGGGGAAGCATGGCTGCCCCCGCATTGCATGCAGGGTGCCCGAGCTTGCTGGTTTCACTCCGGTTCCTCCTGCAAGCAAAGCCAGGTTCAGCGTCCTTATTTTCTTAAGAATAAGTGTCTGTAGCTGGAAGAGGGATATAGGCATCTTCTCTGCCAAAGTGCACCAGTTTATTGATTGTCTAGAGCAGCGATTCTCATCCAGGCTGTTGTGAGATCCTTTCAAGGGTGCCACAAACTATTGAGCCAATGTTTGTTGTGCAAATGCCCACACATGATTCACAAGATAAACCCAGAGGCACTTCTACACGTGCACTTTAATGTGCATTAGCCTATTTTAATGTGGATTAAAGCATCACTCCAAAAACCATACTACTTAGTTAATGCACATTCAGACAAGCTCATGTGCATTTTCCTAGTACCTCACAATGGAGGGTATTTGTACATGTGCTCGCACTGTGGCATGTGCAGTTGTATCAGCGGCAAAATGTGTGTCAGTACAGAGAAAATGGTGGTGTGCTTTTGACCTAAAACACACCGCAGGTGTTTTAATTCAAAAGTGCACTGCCGCCTATTTCTGCAGTGCAGATTTCATAGTTTTTTGTAGGATCAGAAGGGACCTATTAGCTCATCGAGACCAACCCCTGCCCCGGGCAGGAAAGAGTGCAGATGGAGTCTGCTTCGACCCACCAGATCTCTGGCACGTTGAGACATGAAAAGGTATGTGTATAAGTGCCCAGAGGCACTAGATTTAATGCACATTAACTAAAGTGCATTAATGCACGTGTAGACATGCCCAGAGGTTTCAAATAGGAATGCATAGCATCAAAAACACTCTGACCTGCTGTGGTCTCTCTAAGTTTTTTTGCAACAGAATTGCTTGTCTGCTTTCATAGTCAGGAAACAAATGGAAGCAAAAGCTGATGTTTTCCGCAGGGCGCCTTGAGTCTGGAGAGGTTAAGAACGGTTGTCCTAAGAGCTGGGTGTAATCCTTCCACCTGTGTACGATACAAAGCAGCGTACAGTGCCACGGTGCAGCAGTCTTGGGTCAGGAGACGGGAAAGCTGAAGTCGAACGTACTGCTTTAAACCTGACGCCTTTATGATCTCTTCATGGGTAGCCTGCTGCTCACCGCAGCATACCGGTTAATGCAGGTTTCCTCCTTGAAAAGTATCTGTGGAAACACCCTGTGATCATATCATTAAGGACTGTATTTTAATGAATATGCACAAGGGGGCAGAGTTAGAGATGAGCGCCTCAGCTGAATTTTTACATGTCTCGAATTTTCAGTGCTTAACAGGGCAACCTTGGTCACCTTGACCAATGGTTTTGCATTTGAGATCCTGGAGTGGGGAGAAAAAGAAAAAAAAGTTATGGAAATGGTGATATTTTCTAACAGGCGCTGTAAGGAAGACCCGCCGAGAGCCCTTCTGAGCCTACTGCCATCCCTGGTGCTTGTCTCAGATGGTATTTATGTATTTTGCTTTTTGGTTTTGCTCGGTACGATTCAGCTGTTTCTGAGAATAAAGCTGATGGAGGGATACAGGATCTTTCCCCCGCTTTGCCCCGTGGAGCGTGCTCTGTTCATGATCCTGGAGCAGGACCCGAGGTCTCTGAAGCCCACCTCACCGTCGCTGCTAGCAGATCTCTGCAAAGCCAACAGCACCGTGTCCCGTGCCCCCCAGCGCTGGTCCTCGCAGACGGCACAACTCTGCTGTTGCTGTCACGGACTCGGCGAACTGGAGTCCCAGACAGCTCTGCAGTGGAGCGGGGACCGGCCCCCGAATCCCAGCATGGAAATCTGGGGGCGTTATTTCATTTGGGGGTTTGTTTAAACCTAGGAGATCACACACACAAGACTGCTAAGCGGTGATATCATTAGGCTTCCTTGGTGCTAGAATTCAGGTTCCCTTTGCGTCCTGAATGGGAGGCACGTGCATTCGCTGGTCTGATCACACGCATGCCTTGCACATCCCTCCTGCCTCAGTCACCGCGCAGGCTGGGCAGCAGCAAGTCCGTCCTGTCCTCGGTGCTCAGCACGTGGCCTCAGGCCCTGTTTGCCAAGCACTAGGCCAACCCTTCTCTGACCACCAAATTATTAATTTCCCCCGGGCTGTTTCCGCTGTGCTCATGGCAACGATATCTGCATGCTTAACAAGCACTAATGAATTTATTTTCCCAGCAGCCCTGAGAGAGGAAGGGCCAACATTACTGTACCTCCCCTTTTCAGATGGGAAACTGAGGCACAGAGGGCTCAAGGTGAAAAGTAGCCATGCATTTGAGGTGAGATCCTAGGACCTGGTTTCTTGGAGGTCTTGATGGTCAAAGCACAGGTCCCCGGGGCTCTCAGCACCCCCAGGCACCCAGAAATGACAAAGACCCCCCGCTCTCATGACCGGAGGCAGGGGTGGAAACCAGCGCTCCAGGCAGCAGTCGCCTGTCCGTTCTCGTCCTGCAACCCCCTCACTCAGACCTTTCCACGGCAAATGTGGCTAGTGCCTTGCAGGTAACACGCTGCTTCACTGCACAGCCAACGCTGTCCCGGGAACGAGCCCACCCCGTGCACAGAAGAGGTCTGGGGGTCCTGGGGACAAGTGACATGCTAGCGGGTGGTGTAAGATGGCCCCAAAATGCAGACATGCAAGGCGGTGACATGCATGGGCAGACATAGCTCTGGCTTTCCCTCGTTTGTGGACTCTGCAACCTTCTTTTACGTGTAATATAACTTTATAAGGCCAGAGGAGTTAAAACGGCCCCCTGGCTGAACTTAAACTCTCCTGGCTTTAAAACTGATTTTCTTTAAATTTGGCGCAACTTTAAAACCCGGCCTCTGGTTTCCTCCAGCTTGGCGACCTATTCCAGGCAGACCCGGCAGCCTGTAAAGTCGGCTTGTTTTGAAGGGAGCAGACGTGTCCCTGGCTGCAGAGCACAGGAGTGCGGCGTGGACGGCCGGGATGAGCCCCCCGGGGCCGAGCAGCAAGGTCGCGGATGTGAACCCGTGCAGAGGGGCTACGTGCGTGCTCCCCCCGCCATCCAGCCCAGCACCGGGCGGGGGAGCACGGGTCCGTTCTCACCTGTCTTCCCCACCCACCCGTTCGCCCTCAGGTAGCGACTGCGACGGGGAGGTGGTTGCCATGGCGAATGTTCTGGAAACGCAGCGGGAGCCAGCATGCCCGGGCACTGGCGGGCGCACGCAGGTGTGCACTGGCCACGCTGCAGGCCCCGTGGGGAGTCAGCCAGGGAGCTGGCATGATTGCACCCTCTGCCGCAACAAACAGGTGCCGTCAGAAGGAAGCAGAGCGAGCGAGCCCCATCTCCGCTGCGCGCCTGCTGCGTCGGTGTATCACATGCAGGGCTGGGGCCTCCGTCCATCCCGCGGCCAATGGGCCGGGGTGCGAGCCAGGTCTGGAGACGCTGGCTGGGCTGGGGCAGAGGTTAGGGAACAGCTCGCAGTGCCCAACCCTGCGGCATCGTGGCGGGGCGCTTATATCCACAGCGTGGCCTCACAGAGGGTCTCACCAGCCCAGGGCAGGGGCTGGGAGGCCTCCCAGGTGTTAAAGGGGTGGCAGAGCGGAGAGCAGCGTTTTGGGTGCCACGGCTGCAAGGTAGCCCCCCTGCCCCGCTCCAACACGTAGCGCCTGTCCTCAGCCCCGGCACACGCGTGCTTGTGCGAGAGCGGGGGCTCGCGCTGAGGTCGTGCTGCTAAGACAAGCAGGGCCGAGGGGCAGGTGCCGGCCGAGCGGCCTCTCCCGGCGGGTGGGGCGAGCGAGGCACCGACCTGTTCTGTCTTTGCTGTTTGCATTTGACCTTTTATACTGTTTGCTTTTTCCAGTGTTATCGCTTGAGGACGGGACTCGGGTGATTTACAGCAAAGGCCTATCTGTATCGTGGGCGCCTCGCGAGCCCTCGCTGCCGCTGCTGCTTCTCTGCAGTGATTTACTTTGGGATTAGCCGCCGATAGAGGAGGGCTCAGCTGACGATTCGGCCTCGTATATCAAAAGGGAAATCCTTAAGACATCACTATAAAACAGCAGGAAAGAGCACCTGCCTGACTCATAAACTTATATGATGTGGTTTAGTCAGATAGGCCATCTGCTTGCCGTACATACCCATATGTCCTTTGCTGTTCCCTGCTCCCTCACAGTTAACTTCAGTGATTTCCTTCGCTCCTTGTGCGGAGCTGAACCGAAGGGGAATGAATCGAGCGATGAAGTTTGATGGGGATGCAGGCGGGAGCTAGAGAAGTGCCCCTGTCTCTGCCTCCCGGGCGTTGCAGGAAACAGCTGCGCGGGAGCCCAGGAGCACGCGCCTTCTCCCGGTGGGAGCCAGGTTAGAGGGTAAATGGGCCGGATCCTGCCGTTGCTGATGGCCGATGGCAGGGGAGAAGGGTGTCCTCCACGTCTGTCACTAATGGCACAGACTCGTGCCCGGTCCCAGGAGCCACAGGACGTGGGGGCCGGTCCAGCCCAGGACCCTCCACTCAGAGGCTGCGGCAAGGAGCCAGGGCCTGGTGTGGCTTTGCTCGGTGCGCTTACGGACACAGATCCAGCTGTGGAAATGCAGCTGCAGAGGCTCCAGCAGGCAGGGAACGGCCTGTTAACTTTTAGTCACAACCCTTCATTATGCCGCAGAAGGAAGGGCTCGGTTCCACGGCGCCATTCATCAGCGTGCTGCCAAATACACGCGACAGGCGGCATCAGATGCTACGATGAACCCAGGACGCCCGACCTCTCCCCACCTGCACCGCTCTTCCAAGAGGACCTAGGAATTAGATCTCGGCTCGAGCTGGTCTCCCGGCCCTGAGCTGAGCGGAAAGGAGCAGGCCCGGCTGAGTAGCACGTGCTCTGAGCTGCCTGGCCAACCTCTTTGCCTGGAAGGGGCAACACGTGACCCCAGACCAGGTCGGCTTTCCCTGCTCCATCCATCCGTGCGCCCCCTCGCCCTGCAGCTGTGAGTCAAATTTTGGATATGGGACATGCTACTGTCCTGACCCCGCCGGCTCTGGGGCACGGGCAGGTCTGCAGACACGTGGCACGTGCCCATGGGGTCCCGGGCAGCCCGCTCCGCAGAGCAGGCAGGAGTCACAGCCCAGCTCTGCGGGGGATGCAAATCCCTCCCATCACTTAAGCGCTCTTCATTTTCTCACTGCTTTTTAATTTCTCAGACAAGGCTCTGGGAGCTCATTTTTCTCTCCACAGCCAGGCAAAGCAAGCAGAGGTTTTCCGGCTCTCTGGAGAGCTGCCTATTGCCTACCACAGCGTGGGTAAAAACCTGCATAAAAAGACCACCCAAGGGACTGGGAAAAAGTGGTCCCGCGGGAAAGAAAGGCAGAGAGCGGCGTTTGGAGAGGCCGCGGCGCAGACAATTCCCCCAGGCAGGAAAACAAGAGAATGAAACCTCCGGCCCCGCTTCCCCTCCGAGTGCCCTCGCCCCAGGGGAGCTCGCCGGGGTCTCTGGGCACGCATTGTCCACGAGCACAGCGGCGTGCCCCCGGGGGCACCCGGGTGTGCGTCTGTGTGAACTGTGAGCACCCCGGCCCTTGGAAATGCTTTGCACAGCTTCTCTCTCCGACCCTACAGGCTTGCTCACATCCCACCCAGCAAACGGCCTCCGTGCAGTGCCGGCCCTCTGGGCACCGGGGTCCCAAGTCTTGCAACAAGAGGCTGACCACCGAGCCTGGCCACACGTCCACGGAGAACGGCACGGCCAGGAGCGGGGCTGGGAGAGGCAGGGGCAGGGCAGGGCTGGGCGCGGGGGCCGCAAGGAGGAGCAGCAAAGGAGCCTGCACACCTCCTCGATTCCCTTTCTCACATGGCCGGTTTTCCCCTCCTCGCCAGGAATCTGGAGCTCGTGTCTGGAGAGCAGAAAAATCCATTTCCCAGTGCGCCTGCCGCAGCTTTTCGCCAATCGACTGCCCTTCCTGGTACAATCAGAGGGACATTGATTTTTCTCTGCTGGAGCATCATCCGAAAATTTATCAATGCAAACAGCATCTTTGGAAAGAAAGAGCCCAGCAGCCTCTGGCACGCAGCTCTCTTCCCCTTAACCCTGGCGCTGCCTGGGAGCTGGCCCCGGAGCTCACCAGGCCGGCTCCCAGGCTAGCAAGCCCCGTGCGAGCTGGCCTTCCCCGTGGAGAGCGGAGCTCGCCTGCCCTTCCCAAGGGAAAGCAGGGGACTAATCACAGCCCCTTCAGCTTCACTTCAGCCCCCATTGTGCATCCACTGGGAGCAGAGCCCCTTGGAGCGGTCCGTGCCCGCGGCCGGGCACCGTCGCCAGCAGGACGGTGGGGTCCAGCCTGCCCCGCGGTCAGTCATGGGGGTTGGCGGGTCACAGAGGGTGGATGGTGGGCCTTTCCAACAGCGTAGCTAATGGCATGAGGCCGGCGCTCGCTCAGGTTGCGCTGTTTAATAGAGACCGGATTTTCGGTAAACTTGGCAATAACTGACTCCTGTTACTATGCTAAATAAACACTTCACTCGACAGGCTTGGCACTTATTAAGCACCTGGGAGAGAGACTGCGATTGCCTCATGTTGTCCAAAACACTCTTAATTACTGTTTAATCAAGATCTCTTCCCCTCTAGAAAAAGGAGGGGGCAAACATTTACATGTGTTTTCCACTGCAATCATATTGCACGTCGCCTTGACGAGTGAATTCTTGGCAGCGCCTCGGCGAGGATGCGCGGTCTGCGCGGGAGCATCACATCACACTGTGCTAATCCAAATCGCCTTAGGTCGGCCCTGTCTGTAGGTAAGGAAAGGAACCAGGAGGATTTCCTGGCGCACCGAGTGGCGCTATCAAGTGCTGCTTTTATTTGTTGTTGACAGATGTATAACAGTTGAAGAATCACTAAATAACCTTGTAATATCCTGCTTTACGGCTTGCTCTTCCCTCCCTTACAACACATGGCAAGGGCAGCCTGTATTCAGGTCTACTTTATGTAACTCGGCTGCTACAAGCATGCAGGTTTCTGGCATGAAGTCCCTGGGTGCACCGTGGCGCTGCAGCCCCGGAGAGAGGGGCTCAGCGCCGCATGGCTGTGGGAGTGGGCCGCGTGCAGGGCGGCACACGGGCGGTCCTTCTCTGGACCCCTGCAGCCGGATTCCCCGGGAGCGCCTCCTCGCCGCGGCTTTCACAGCGTACCCGGTGATCGGCGGCTGTGGTCCCAGAGGCCGCGGCCCCGAGCGCGCGTCTGTGGTTGATTGCAGAGCACGCGGGACCTGTTGGCCTGCAGCGCTCCAGCTAGCACTGCGACCTTGGTCTCGTGGCATCGACGTGGTCTGTCGTCTGGTGCTTCGCGCCTGCATTCGCTCTGCTCGTCCCTGTGACGCAAGGGATGGGAGCAAACGGGTGTCATTGGCAGGTGCTGCTCACTGTGCAGGGAGCTTGGGACCTTGGCAAAACACGAGGACGTGGCCCCTTCACTCCCAGCTGCTCTGTGTCGTGGTTTTGTGCGTGATGCACTCAGGAGAACAAAGCCCGAGAAGGATTCAGGGGCTGGGTAAGTCCACGCAGGGATTACCCACCGGCACTCAGCTGCACCAACATCTGGATGGGCCCGTGCTGCCAAGAGGCGGCGCGTGGGGAGGGTAGGAGCAGCCCCCAGCAGCTGGCTGCAGGTCACCCTCCTCCCCCGGGGATGCTCAGCGTGACAGGGTTCTGAAGCCGGAGCAAAAAGGGTATGGGGATACCCGGCTGCATGGCCTGGAGAGGCAGGCTGTGACAAGCAAGCCATGCTGAGCGCCAAGCCACCCAGAGAGTCGCCCTGAAGAGACCTCCAACACCTGGCCCTGGGGGCAGGGGTGGTGCGGGGCCACGGATCACCCGTGTCACGGCATGGGCCCGAGTACCACGCTTGCTGCCCTTTGCATGTGTCTGGTTCAGCCCCGGCATGGGGAAGGGGTTGCAGCCCCTCAGGACACCACGATCCTGCCGTACAGCGACTCGTCCCCCTGGGCAGCAGCTTGCTGCCGGCGAAGACTTGGCGCCGCGTGGCTGCAAAAACCGAACATATTTCCTGTGTTCTTAGGTGCGAAACAGCTCATCCAAAATGAGCCGTGCCCAAAAATCAGCTCTCTCCTGCAACCAGGAAGGCACCGAGCGGCTTGGGCTGGGCAGTCGGGAGCCGGAGCCGGCGCGCTGGCAGCTCAGGGAGCCCAGAGAGCATCTCGGTGATGATGAGGATGATTCGGTCTTGCCACCTCCTGCCCACACTGGCTGTGGGCGCGCTGGAAGTGCCAGGCTGCCGTGCAAACAGCCTGTCTTGTGGCATTTCTGGCCCAGCAAAGCCTTCCCCATCAGGGCTGCAGAACGGGTGAGCGGGAGGTGGCAAGCCACAGAGCCGAAGTCACCGAGGTCCACACAGCTTGCCATGAGCTCCCAGGGGGGAGGTAGCCTCCCTGGCCCCTGAGCATCTGGCGGCCTCCCCTCTGCCGCGGCTCTCTGGCATCCCACGTGCGGGCGGATCAGTGCTGACAGCCGCGCGACTGCAGCTTGGAGCCAGGCCCCGAGAGCGGCTAGCGATCCACGGGAGCCCGGCCCGAGGAGAAAGAGATGAAGGCGACGGCTGGAAAGATGCCTGGAAGATTTCCTTTGTGCTGGCGCCGGCGGCAAGGGAGCTGCAACTTCGCGGCTGCAAGGACATCGGCATCGCCGGGAGGGACATCTGCGCCCGGGAGATGAAAGGCAGATGAGGGCGGCCTGGCACCACCGCGTTCCCACGGGCGAACGCCGTCTGTGTGGCGCTACCGCTGGCAGGATCTCGCCTCCCTCCAGCCTGGGGCCCTACAGCCTCCCAAACCCATGGAAGGATGCCACGTGCAAGCCCGGAGGCCGTGGGGTTCGGATGCCCCCTCCTCTCGTCTGCCCGAGCCAAAAGGCAGAAGGGGCGAGCTAGGGGGAGAGCTGGAGAGCAGCCCCCATCGCCACGAATGGAGTAGCCGAGATCTTCCCATTGCCGCACAGGGTTTTCCAGCCCCCAGCTGCAAAGCATCAGGGCTTCAAAGGCCAGGCTGAATCAGACAGCAGGGACCCCCCCTTTCCCTATATGAATATCCGCACCCTTCATCTGGCCGCACGCCTGCTGGGCCCTTACTCCCTCCCCTGCACCCGCAGGGGCTGGGGGGAGGCCGGTCCCTGGCACTGGGGTGGCCCAATGCTCGCGGCCCTCGACAACCTCCTCCCACGAGGGTGCTGGTGCCCCCAGCCGCAGGGGGCCGAGGCACCGCGAGACGGTGGGACGGGGCTGGAGCGCGGGGGCTGGAGAGGGGACTCAGGAAGCACATCATGGCGCTCGTCTCCCCGGGGCGGTGGGAAGCAGGAGGGCTCGGCGCGTGGCCGTGGCCGTGGCCGTGGCCCCTCTGAAGGTCACCGGGCCCCAGGGCTGTGTCTAAAGCAGCTGGAGAGGAGGCAGGCATGCAACAAGCTACTGCATGCCTGTCCCCGCTCCAAGCTGCATTAAATTGCCCCTGGGCTGCACGGAGAAGCAAACCCCAGGGGCAAGGGCAAGGGCCTGGGGGCTCCGGGATGCCGGCTCAGGGGTGGGTTTTTGCCTCTCACGGCTGGCAGCAGAGACCCTGGAGCTACTGGGGAGAATTCACATTAAACAGAAGTTCTCACTCTTCTTTTCCAGACTCATCAGAAACCAGCCCGTCAGCCCGAAGCAGCGAGCGCCTGCGTGCAGCCCTGCGGGACCCGCCCGTGAGCGCAGACCGGGCCTGCGTGCAGCTCTGCCCGAGCCAGCTCCCGTGGGCAGCCCCGAGCGGCTAGAAGCAGCGCTGCCACGGCCGGTGATGCTTGACCCCGGAGCAGGGTGCAGGGCCCCTGGGCAGAGCGCTCTGGCCAGGCCCCGAACCCCGGCTTCAGCGGGCACAGTCAGCCAGAGCGGGGGTAGCACCCCGTGCTTGCAGGCGGTGGGTGTGCAGCACAGGGCTCTGGGGGCAGACCCCCACCCCCCACCACAGTGGCTTTGCCACGGCTCTCTCTGGGTGTCGTCCAGGTAAGTCCCTGCCACCTCCGTGACAATGAGCCACGCACGGCCCCACGAGCCACGTCCAAGGGGGGCTGGGAGCAATGCGGGATGCGCACCTGGTCACCCCTGCCCCTCCACTGCCCATCCTCCCCTCCCCGTGGCCGGGCACAGAGCCGTGACCCCCGCGTGTCCGCATTGTGGTGCGTGAGCCCATCTATAACACTCCTCGTGCGCACTCTCCATATTAATAAATGGGGGAAGAAGGGGCCATAAATCTATGAACTGCCAATTTGCGCAGGACGAGCTCTTTTACTGGCCACGCACTAGCACCTTTTACAGGCCATTAATTACTTTCTCTAATAAAGTTTGACAAAATGATAACTTGCCCATGAAAAGTGTTGTAATAAATACATTTCCTTTAACTTTCAGCCGTTCTTGCATGTCTGGCTCATAAACCCCTGCCACGGTTCAGTAACTTATTGCCTGTCTATATGTATCAGTCAGGGAAGGCGCCCGGAAGAGCAGCGCCCACGAATGCCGAGCAGGACGCCTGCGCTAGCGGGGGAGCCGGGAGCTCGCCCTTGCAGCGCGGCCTGGGAAGAGCCAGGCCAAGCCCACGTGCACCGAGCACCGTCCGTGCTCCCCCTCTGCACGTTGCACCAGGGCTGGCCTGCTCCGTGCCCTGAGCCGGGAGCACGCAGCCCAGCCCTGAGCCGGCCGCATGGTGGGGATCCCCGGCTTGTCCATCGCACAGACAGCAGACCCATGAGCCTGCTGTCCCCGGCATGGGTTCTTCACTCATGGCTAAAACCCCTTCCCTTTTGCATTGACAGGGATGCAGTCGGGGACCTGCACGTGGCCCTGGGGGCAGAAGTCCAGAGCTAGGTTTTGCTGGCTGAGCCCACGCCATGCGTCCAGCTGTCCATGCTGCACGTCGGAGATCACGCTCCCAGCAGGGCAAGAGCCGGGAGTCTCTGGGCAGGTGAGTCGGACGCCTGTGGCGCTGCTGCGTGCTGCTCCAGGCCTCCTCTCTCCCGTCTTTCCTCCCTGCGTCTTCCCAGGCTGTTTCTGCTGCCGCTGGGGTGCTTTGCTGACTTGTGCCCTGGCCCTGAGCTCCTCTCCTGAGGTCTCCAAGTCAGCGTGGCAGCATTGACCATGCCATGCTCTGCCAGGCCGGCGGTGCCATGTGCCGTGCACGCACACCCCACAGCATGCCCACGCCACGTGCCGGCTGCACACGGGCTCCCCGGGCGGCGCTGGCTGTCAGCGGCAGGATCCCTTCCCTGTTTAATTAGCTCAGCCACTGTGCTTTGCCCAATAAAATCATCGTCCCCTCGGCACAGCCAGGCCGGGGAAATTTATGATCATAATTCAGAGGCTGAATTACCACTGTCAGTACCTGTGCCATATGAATTACTCAGTCGTACTGAATGCAACTGTTGATTTTGCTGGGTTATATGAAGCGGGAACACTTGGAGCCAGTGAAATAATGAACGAGGGAGAGTTATAGTCACTGAAGACCCATGAGCTGCTCAGAGCGTCCTGTGCAGCCGGGCTGCCGGGCGAGGGGCACGCCGTGTACAGAGCAGCACGGCGCTCCCTGCTCCGCTGGCGTCCACTTGGACAGATGGGGCTGTGCCCTTGCTCTCCTCGTTGCCCCGGGGCAGTAACCGCCCAGGTCGGGGTCTCCTCTGGGGGCTGCTCCGTGCCGGGAGCCCTTCGAATACCCACCTGCTTTTCTCCAGTTGCTTCCCCATCCACTTCTGCAAGGAGGAAGTTGACTGTTTGCAAGTCTTGTATTTTTAGTTCAGAATCTACATTTTTTTGCTCTTGCTCTCGCGCTCCCTTTGGCCTTTGTGTCTCCTTCTGCAGCTCTTCTTTTCAGCAGGAAGTTCCCGTATAAGCAAGCAGGAGACTCCTTGCCAGCACGCACTGCTGCAGCCCTGAGCTCGGCTGATCGTTCGGATCCCGAGGACAGCAGGCCTAGACACTTCACGTCCTTGCAGGGCAAAATGCTGTCTGCTCGGTGGATGAGCAGAGCGGGAGGCAAAGAGCACGCCGGAGGCTTTCTCCCAAGGTTGCAGATGATGTTCCTGACAAAGTCTCACTTTATAGAGCTCAGCTAAGCCCCATCGGAGAGTCTCTAATCACAGAAAACAGAGCCCATAAAAATTCACATGCACGTTCTCGATCAAGTGCCTTTATCAGTTTAGATGGCCCTTTTTTGCCAAGATAATGTCAGAAACTCTCCACAAATCATCCCAATTTACACTCTCCTCCTCTTTAGTATGAAGCAGGCTCTGCCAGGTCAAGGGCTAATATATCACGTTATTTCTAGGAATCGGCAAGCTGCCTCCTGCCACGTGCTTTCTGCAGCACCTGTGTCTGCGGGTCACTCAGCCGCGGCCTCGCCTGGGGCTGGCACAGCGCTCTGCCCTCCCATGGCACTTCGGCCTGGATTAGCCCACGCCATGATGCGTTGCTTGCTGGGCTGCCCTGGGTGCACCGCAGGCCCCTGCTGACGTGGCACCGCTGCAAGGACTGGAGCATCAGGGGCTCGCGGAGCCCAGCACGGAGCGCAGAGCGGCTGACGGTGGCTTTGTCCATGACTGCCCAGCCCCATGGCCACGCCGCAGGCACGGTGGATGCAGCACAGCGGCTCAGGCTCTGCAGCCCGGGCACAGGCCACGGGGTAGGGCGGGGACATGCAGGAATGCCTCCCGCACCACACCTTGGCTCCGAGGAGCATCTGCACCAGGCCACGGGCTCAAGAGGCAGCACTGGTGAGTGCTGGGCTCCTGGGCCCCTGCCAGGCTCCGGGGCTGCTCGGTAGTTCGGGGAAAGCAGCAGAGCCTGCGGTGGGACACGGGGCTCAGGGCGGGCCGAGCGGGGCCAGTGCAGCCCAGGTGGGATGCAGCAAGAGGCCGTGGCACTGGGCCAGGGTGTGCGCACCGGTGCAAAACACCCCCCACACACCTGGTCAGCAGTGACTAGTGAGAAACAACACAGCACAAGTGTATCAGGGTACGGGTGGGGGCACGGTGCCCACACTGATGCCCA
>NW_017728921.1:630192-632460 GCF_001723895.1 Crocodylus porosus | reverse complement strand
CCCTAAAGACCAACACAAGCACCACCCCCACACAGCAAAAAAAGTAGCCCTTTGGGAGCTTCTTATTACAAGTGTGTCAGGTCCTGGAAGGGCCCAGGTCCCCTATACATAGCTATATATCTGTACACACACACACACACACACACACACACATATATATATACAGACACACACACACATATACATATATGTCCCATATGTGTCTGTATATATATGTGTGTCTGTGTGTGTTTATGTATACACAGATACACACACACACACATATATACGTACGTATATCGATGAGTGTGTGTGTATACATATCTGAGTGTGCATGTTTGTGTCTATTTCTGGGTGTGTCTGTACATTATATATTACATGTGTGTATACACATCTATGTATACATGTACAGACATGTATATTTATATGTGTGTGTGTCTCTCTCTACATGTGAGTATATGTATATATCTTTGTGCATGCCTGTGTGTATATCTTTCTCTGTGTGTGTGCGTATATATATGTATGTGTGTATATATCATTCTGTGTCTAGTTGAACACCCCAAGACTAGGGAGGCGAGGGATCCCTGGGCCCAAGGCCTGTCCTGGGGGACCCAGAAAGCCCCGTTGGTGTCAGGAGCCCCCCGTGGCACGCTTCGGGGGTGCGCTGTGGGCTGGGGGACGGGCTCCACGCTGCTTGTTGGCCCCTCTCTGCCAGCCGTGCCTGGCGGGACGGTGGGCTATGGTCCGGCTCTCGGGGCTGCACAGGACAAGCCCCGAGGCACAGGCTGCCCTGCCCTGCTCACAGCTCAGCCCACGGCACTGGGGAGACCCGTCCCGACCCCCCAGGCTCCTCCGCTGCGGGGCAGGGCAGGGCAGGCTGTGTCCATCCTCCACCCGCTTCAGCCGGGCTGAGCATGGGCGCTCCCCCAGACAACCCAAGGGCCTTCGCGTAGCGGCTGGGCCTCCTCCTCGCACCCTGCCGGGACATTTCCCCGCTCTGCGTGAGCCTCCGGCGTGGCCGGGGCACCGGGGTGGCGAGGCAGAGACGGGGGCACTGTTTGCACGGGCAGCCTGTGCCGGGGCACCGTGCCGTCATGCCCTCGTGCAGCTCCAACAGGAAACGAGCCCCGCGCCCCGCTCCGGCCGACATCTGCCGCGCGGCGCCGTTAATCACGTCGGGGCTGGGACCAGAGCCCTGCCGGTGTTGCGTGGCTGCAAACAATGGCCTTGGCGGAGCCTGACAGTGCGAGGCGGCCCTGGAAAAGGCGGGCTCGTCTCCCCTGCCCTTCCCCCAGAATTGCAGGGAGCGGAGAGCGGGCGATCGATGGCACCGCGAGCCCCGTCTGCTGGAATCGATGCAAGCTTAAATTCTGGTGTCATCGCTTTATTTATTACCCCACGAGTCTCAATCCCACCTCTGCCAGAGAGAGAGGTGTGTGCAACCATGTGCATGCATATCTGTACGTGTGCACACGTGCCCCCTCCTGCTGCCCTGAGTGTGAAAATAAATCAGCGTCTCCCCGGGCTGCAGGCACCACGGTCCCCGTGCTCCACGCAATCGATCAGCCGACGATCTCGCTGCACGGCAGGCGATGGCGAATGCAGCGGGCCCTGCACCCGTGTCGCCTCCAGGACCGCGCCTGGAGCCGTGTTTCAGAGGCAGAGATGCCCCCCAGTTCTTGCTCCCAGCTTTTTTCAGACCCTCATTAAACAAAATGACACGTGTTGTTTGAAATCGAACGTACAGCAGCAAGTTAATTCCCAACATATGTGGAATGTACGTCTAATTCATAAAAACCCAGGTAAGGAAATAGCCCATAGTTCACACAAGACAGTTCGAAGTGAGTTATGGCCGCCCGGCCCGGGAGACTGCTGCGGACGCGGAAACCTTTACACCCAGCCTGTGACGGATGGCTCCTCTCCCAGGCCGAAGTCCTCGGACCTCGGAGGACAAGCGACATGACCTCCCCCATGTTCACAACATGCCCACGCGGCCGTGCTCAGGCTCCGCGCTGGCTCCGGCCCCTCTCCATCTGTCCGCCTGATAACCTCGGGGATTATTAGCAGTGTGAAACCTGAGAGCAGGAGAAGGCCTTCTGGAGATATCCAGTTGCTCGCAAGGACCATCAGCAACTCAAAAATTGTTCGCAGCCAGTATCATAAGAATAGCTCTGTTTGTTTCCATGCAGGTTTTCAATCTGTTACCCAGCGGCTGCTAAAGCTCCTCGGGTTTAGATGCACCCTGGCTATTAGCCTCACCAGCGTCCCCGCATCGAGTTGGGATTGCTT
>NW_017728921.1:623361-628233 GCF_001723895.1 Crocodylus porosus | reverse complement strand
GATCTCCCGAGGTCCCTTCCAGCCCTAATGTCTATGAAATCTATGAAATCTGCTCAGGCCCCTTCTGACCCTAGAAACTATGAAACTATGAAAATGCTCCCTTCCCACTGAGACCCCCTCCAGCGGTGGGAGAGGTGTCCCGCAGAGAGGAGCATTAATACCAGCATGTGAGGCATGGGTATGGCTGGCAAAAAACAAAGGGGGAGCCTGGCCCTTGCTGGCCGGCACACGCACGTCAAGCCCCAGACACCCCTGCACCTGCCTCCCATCCTTGCACCTTGCACCTGGGCGGGTCTCCCCTGCCTTTTTGTCTAAGGGTCTTTCCATTCCCTGGCTAACGCCTGCTAATCCCCCAACCCCGCTGCACAGGAACGTGATTGTGAGCAGGAGAATGAGGGAGTTTGGGGAGGGGGCATGCCAGCAGCCCGGGGCAGGCTGCAGTAGCCAAGTGCAGCGCTGTGGGAAGGGTCCCGGGGCTGTGCAGCCTGACCGCCTGGCCCCTGCAAGTTCCTGCCCATGGATGGCCCCGACGTTGATCCTGAGGTTTCCCCTCCCTCCTCCCGGAGTGGAAACCCGCAGCTGGGCTCTTGGAAGGAGAGCTCCCACGTGCACGGCGAGGCACGGAGGGGATGCAGGTCACCGGCATGGTGAATGCAGGCGTCTCTGGGTCTGGTTATGGAAACCGCCCTGCAAAGCGGCCCTAGGAGCCAGGGCCCAGCCTCGAAGCTCACCCCTTCCAGCAGAGCCATCCAGGAGCAGATGCTCTGAGCCCCCTTCACACATGTCCTCGAAGGCCGGGTGTCTGCCCCGCGCATGCCAAGAGCCCGGGAAGGTGAGCTGACCACGAGAGGCCGTCTGGAAGGACGCGGGGTCGGAGCCCCACAGACTGCTTGCTTTCCCTGCGGTTTTTCCTGGGGCGACGAGACATTAAGCCATCCCCTTGCACTTGGAGGATGGTTTTGTTAAAGGAAACGAAAGGCAGAGCTGTTTGTCACTGGGCAGACTCCTCTCCTCTCCTCTGCACTTGGCCTGGGGGAGTTTCCAAAACTAAATAAGTATTTTTCCTGATGCAGCTGAATCTTTCTCCAAGCAAAGGGTCAGCAGCATCGGCTTGATGGAGATTAGTCTCCAGGAACATTCAGTCCGAACCCGGCACCGGGACAGAGGAGCATTCAGACCCTTCAAGTCAAGAGTTTTCTCCTAAAGAATAAAGATGCGGATGAAAGCCTCTGCAGTGCCAGCTTCTACAATGTGTTCCTAATTAGGAGAAGGAAACTCCAGGGACTTATTTATATATCAGCTTTTAACCTGGATACTATCCAGTTTGGTTGTGGTGAGAACTATATTATAAGTAACTTAGCATCTATAAATAATTTCCCTATCCACTGAACGCTTACTCCAGGAGCAAATGGAAAGAGCCCAAAAGGCAGCGAGACTCCACGTCTTTGTGTCGCGTGGCCGAGACGCAATGCCGGGACCACGTCCCTCGCCGGCCGCCCCCGTCGAGCCCGAGGGTCTGGCTCGCAGCGAAATGGCTCGGTGACCTGGTCGGCAAGGAGTCCCAAGCAGAGAGCACAGCACTGGGGGGACCTAAAGTGATCTATCCCCTGCTCGTTGCCCTTCACTGTGCCTGGTTTAGAGATGCCAGGACACCCCCTCCCCTGTGCATCGTGGCCAGAGGGCTGCAACAAGAGTACTTGGCTCACCCAGCTGACACCATGACATTCAGAGACTCTTTAGACCAGTGCCATGAGAGCAATGGGGCTGGCCTCAATCCACCGCAGACATCGCCATGGCAGAAATGTCTTTCTGGTCCAGGTGAGAGCAAGCAAACATTGACCTTTGGCTGGAGGGAACAGCCCAGCCTGACTGCAGTCCCTTCTGGGAATCCTACCCCGCTCCCTGGTAAGGGTATCTGCCCGAGCAGCTCCTGTCAGCCTCCCTTAAAGACAGACAGGACAAACAGATGGATGAAGAGGTCGCCAGCTTCACAAAGAGTCAGGCAGAGAGCCAGTAGCTTCCCCTCCGCGGACACCAAAGCTCTGCCCGTTTGCGTGGTTTCCGGGTGCTTCTCCCCCACCGAGACCCGTCGATGGGCGCTGCTCCCAGCCCTGGTACCCGAGGGATTGTCGTTTCCTTGGACAACCCGCTCTGCTCTCCATTTCCCCAGCATGAAAACACCTTCCAGAGCCTTGCAACCATGTCAGCGCACATCCCTGCAAGGCACAATGCGTGCCACAGCCACCGCCCCACGCATCCCGCCAAGGCACCGATCCCGGCGGCTCTTGCACCCGGCTGGGGCATGGACCTCGTGCACGGCTACCCCCGGCACACTCTCCTCTGGGCTCTGAGGGCAGGAGACGGTTTCCTCTACGCGGGCATGAGGTCACGTGGAAGGATGTCAGCTCCGGGAGCAGGGAACCATGGCACTCGCAGGGCTGCGGGGAAGAGAGAGAGAAGGACGGTTAATGAGATGAACATAAATGGTGAAATAAAAGAGCTGGGAGAAGGGCAGTAATTCAGCCTGCAAGGAGTCTGCAGTGCCCCCTCGCCAGGCAGAGGAGAGCGCTGGATACAGGTGGATCCACTTGCGCCAGCTAGGGAAGCCCTTGAGCTGTCAGCTCCCCCGTGCGCGCCGCAGCACTGCACGCACTGAATCTGGCCCACTTGCTCCGGGCTGCAGAGCTGGTGCTGTGACATTACCAGCAACTCCTCTGGCCTTACGCCAGCTCAGGCTATGCAATAAGTTCACCTTTAGTCCGTACAGTTCAGACCAGGAAGGGACAAGGATGGCTTTGCAGGATAGCAGGCCCAGCGAGGGCTGTGAGGCCACAGCGTGCGAAGATGGGCATTGAGCAGACAGCTATACTTCCAGAGTTGCTCCTATAATTAGCACCATACCTGCTATTAAGATAATAAGCAGAGCACGTAGCCTATTGGGAGTGCATGGGCTCCTCCAGCCTTGTTGATTAATGTCCCATTAAGTGCAATAAACAATACAATTACTCAACTCTCATGGACCAAACTTGGAGGAAAAAAAGCCATGCCCACAATTAATAACAGTAATTTAATAGCTGCCATTATGTACTCCTGCAGCCCGGGGACACCTGAGCGACAGGCCTGAGCTCTGCACTGGGGCACCAGGCATGTGCTAGCACACACACATGCAAACAGGTTATCTTCACAGCGGTGTATGTACCATCAGGACAGGGAAGACTGGCGGCCCCAGTCAAACAGCACTGTAAAGCCCAGGGACCCTGTCCCAGCCTCACACAGCCGCGGCAGTACACACAGCTTGGGCTGGCTGGGCTGAGGGGACACATGTGCACAGGACACCGTCTTTGGTCTCTGCAATGGGGACAGAATGGGGCATGACACCGAACACGACACAGAGGTCTGCATTGCCCCCCACCTTGGCAGGGATGTGCCTGGGACGCGAGTGGCAAATGCAAATCCTCAGTACCGGCAGAGCAGGAGACACTGAGCACGAGTGCAGGGACACATCCCCGCGCCGGGCAGAGCACAAGGTGTCGATCCCACAGCCCGATGCTGCAAGGCAGTGGCAAGGCGTCACGCGGCAAGCGGGATTGTGCAGCAAGACCCATCGATCGCAGCCACTCAATAACCTGCAGTCCCATCGAGCTGCGCTGAAACGGCCTGCACGGGGACAGCCCAGAACCACCCCAAGTCGCGGGCAACACAAGCATAGCAAACACTTATGCAAAGACCCTTCCCCTTACACCCGGGCAGGAGAAGTGAAGAAGTGGCAGGTGCTGGTGAAGGAGGGGAGGATTTGGAGCAGTCGTCAGATTCGCTCACTGCAGAGCCGCCTGCCTCCGACCAGGCCTGGGCACTGCTCTTGCACCCCGCAGCGTGCCACCCTCCTGCCTGGCACATGCCATTGCCGTGGTGCGGCCCAAGCCCAGCTCTCAGGGGCTGAGCACGCGAGGATTTAAGCTTCCCCCCCCAGAGACAAAGCAAAGCTGACGGTGCTCACACGTTGTGCAGCGCCAGCCCTCCCGGGCCAAAACGCTCTACTGCATATTTCTGAAATTATTTGTCAGAAAAGAATGTCAATGACAGAGAAAACGAGTTGCAGATGTAACCTTTCCAGGCATCAAGGAGCGCGGGAGCCGTGGGGAAACACAGCTTAGCTCACAAGTGACCGTGCCACATGCGGAGGGTGCCGGAGCCGGGGCCAGCACCGCGCGCATGCAGTCCTACCAGATCCAGATGCCAGGGCCCAAGTCAGCCCCATCCTCCTCCAGCAGCGCCCCCCATCCAAGCTGACCACCTTCACCTGGTCACTAGCACGGTTCTGCGTTCAGGCCCCCTCCTCCAGCCGAGGAACTGACCGCAGCCCCCCGGAACCCTTCCTTCGCTGGGGCGAGGAACCCAGCACGCCACAGCTGCTGGCCAGCCCACAGCTCCCCCGAGAGACGTGGCCGCGTCCTCAAGAAAGCCAAACCCTGTGCCCGTCTCAGCTGCAGGCCTCTGCACCGCCCCTTCCTCATCCTCAGTGAAGCCATGCAACAGTCTGAACTCCTGGGGCCGGGTGGAGGGCCTTCAACACTGTCTCTCACCCCATTCTCATTAAGAAACTGGGGGGGCTGTGGTGTCAACACCCACACAGTCAGATGTGTCGTCAACTGGCGGGAGGGCCGCACCCAGGGAGCGGTGGTGGACGGGTCATTTTCGATTTGGAGGGGTGTGGGCAGTGGGGTCCCCCAGGGCTCGGTCCTCGGGCCCGCACTGTTCAACATCTTCATCAGCGACTTGGACAAGGGTAAATAGCACCCTGATCAAATTTGCTGATGACACTAAGATGTGGGGGGATGTGGGCACACTAGAAGGGAGGAATAGGCTGCAATC
>NW_017728921.1:578034-621496 GCF_001723895.1 Crocodylus porosus | reverse complement strand
CGCCCTCCGCGCCGCTCGGCTCGCTCCCCGAGGCCCGGCTGGTCGGGCCCTCCGCCCATTGATCGGGCCGTCACAGCGCTGCTGGCGAGCGTCTCGGCGAGCTGAATGTCAATTGCTTTTTCTGGGGAAAAAAGAGCCTTTCCCCGTCAGCTTAATCCCACACCCTCCACCTCTGAAAGGGCCTTTCTCTCGGCCCCCCGCTGCCGGCCCGGTCTCCGCGCCTGGGGCCCGGCGGGCCGGCGCCCGCAGCGAGGGGCCGTGCGGCGAGCACGAAGGCGGCCGCGGGGATAGACGGGGCTAGCCGAGGAAACGCCGCAGCCCGGGGCTCTCACAAAGCCGGGAGCGGGGCGGGGAGAGAGGCTCCGGCCTGGCCGAGCCTCATGCGCGAAGCCGTCGCCGCGGCCCCGGCCGTGCCCTCCCCTCGCAGAACAGACGGGTTTGCCGTGGGAAGTTGCTGCGACTGCTCCTTTCGGTCAAATGTGTCCGCTCCTCCGAGCCACGCTTGCAAAACAGTAAACCTGACGCCACTCCACCTTCTGTCGGGGGAGCAGGCCGGCCCCGGAAGGGGAAAGCGCCGCGGCCTGGGAGGACGGCTCCGGCACGCTGCGATTTACCCGTTACAAATGGGGCTGGAGGGGGGGTCTCGTGATGCGACCTGCAAGGAGCAGATCAAGTTTCCAGGGCAAATGCAGCCGGGAGGTTGTTCGCACAAAGGAGCGTGAGCACCGGGTACGGAGGGCCCAAATCCACCTTGGGCACCGCACTGAGCGCGGGAGGGTCCTAGCGCGGAGAGCGTCGTCGTAGCTCATCAGAACGGGGGTGTCGGTACCCGCCAGACCGCCCCGCCTGCCGCGCGGAGCGGTCCCGACACGGCCACCTCCACGGCCAGCGGTGGGTGGCCCCAGCCCTCTCCGAACCAGCTCCAGAGGACGCAAAACAGGGGGTTATAAAGGCACGTGCAGCACGGCCCAGCACATGGAGCGTGCAGCTTCGGTCGCAGGACCACGCGGGTAGGACGCAGGCCTGCTCCACGACACCGGGCTTCGGCTCCAGCGGCGTGCGCTACCAAGATCCCAGTTCCACTTCTAGTTCACGTGCCCATTAGGCCATTTAATTAGCGTGAACTAAAAGGAGCCACTAAAGACTTTGCAACTCTCAGAGCAAAGCCGAGCAGGAGCTGCGTGCGTGCCACGAGGTGGGCTCAGCGTCGAGGGAAGGGCAGGAGTAGTGGCAGCCTTTCATTGCGGACGGACACGACGTCCAGATCGGCAGAGCCCCTCTCCCAGGAGCGGGAGCGCCATTTTCCTAGGAGTGCAGGAGACGTTGCCTGTGACCCCGGCCACCTGCACCCGGACAGACGAGTCCAGGCTGGGACAAAGGCGGTGAGGACGATCGGGGGAACGCAGCGCCCATCTCGCAGGACAAGACAACGGGCTTGGCGAGGGCGAGGGCACTAGAAATGCACCCGGATGGCTACGGTGAGGGGAGCAAGGGGAGATGAAGGATACCGCTGGCACCGGAACGAAGGGCCGGAGACTGGCCACGAATCAATTTAGGCCAGAAATGGGAAGCAGGCCTCCAGGAGCGAGGCTCGGGAACGGCTTCCAGCCGCGGCCGCGCAGGCAAGCTGAGCTAGCTTTCAGATGGACGTGGAGGAGCTTGGGGACGCGAGGCCCCGTGCTCGCCGGGACAGCGGGGCACTGGAGTGGGCGACTCCAGGGGCCCCTCCCGGTCCCGGGTGCACACGTAACGCCCATGCACGTTCGCGCACACCTGCCGCCCACCTGGGAGGGAGGTGGCATGAAAGCAAGATGCCAGCGCTCAGGAGGGAGGCGGTGACCCAAAGCCAGGGCCGCCTCCGGGCCCCGGCGCAGCGCTCGCTCCGGCGCAGACCTTCCCAGCGAGCTGCCCCGAGCATGTCCGGCCATACTTAGAGACTTCTGTTTACTTGACAGTCGTATGTTTTCTGCCCTGGCCCTTACTGTATTCAGAAACAGTTACTTAGCTTCAATAAGCCCCTTGTTCGAGCCTTTTCCCTTTTGTAATCTCATCAGACTAACCAAAAGGAGTTTGTTCTGAAATAGAGAGTCCCATTTTGTAACCCGGCTTCCTCGATGAGATCTCTCCAAGCGCACTCAGCCCCCTCGGCCACAAAAGGGCTCTGCTTGTCCTAGTGAACTAACAAAACAGGGCAGTGTGTTTGGGTTAGCCAGCAGGGGGTTAATGAAAAGCCCAACCCTGGGGACTCCCCACCTTATCTGCAATCATGAATTTATTGAAGAATGTGTTAATGTGCTGGATTTTATTCATCAGGGGTCAGGGCTTTTCAAATTCTTCCCCCGCCGGCTCCCCCTCTTCCCAGCCCTCCCCAGCAAACTCACAATGCTGTTTAAACAAAGGGCTCCCAACACAAAGAGCAAATTTACACAGTAAAGTTTTCTTGCAAGCCCAGAGCAGAGTCTGGAAGAATTCCAGCTTTATAAAGAGAAAAGGGGGGTGGGAAGGGGGCATTTTACAGGGGATAAAAGGAAATTGAGAAAAGTTCCCACCTCCTGAACAGCATATTCCCTGCCAGTTAACCCCAAGGTACTGAAAACGCCAAGGACTTTTCACCAGAACATGGGTCCCTCTGTCAACAGAGCTCCCCTCCAGGGAACTGGACGGGGGCTCGCTCAGGAAAACACATACGCGCTGAGTTTGTTTTATTGCTAAACGTGGGGTCACGTTTAAACAAATGCCTGTCTACCGGATACCAACAACGTGTTCTTCTTGGGAAAGTATTTGCAAACACTGTCTAAGCCTCACAACATCCTTCGGATCCCAGCGCTATAGCTGGGGAAGAGGGCACTCGTGGGCTAAGCGAGGGACCACAGGCCACAAGGTGTGGGAGTATCGTGGACGCTGGGGCTCCCGTGACTAGTCCGGTGGACAGGCCCCTCCTGCTCGTTGGAAAAGGACGTCTCCTGCAAGTTCCCAGACTGGTCCGCTGTGGCATGCCAGCCCAGTGCCGGCCTAAATATGAACGTGCCACCGACCACGCAGGAGAAGGGTGCCTCATTCGACCCGTGCCCACGGGAAACGTGAACGTGGCGGTGAGGTCTCTCAAAGTGCGAAAAAGCTCACCGTTGGTGTTAGCCATGCCAGGCAGAGCACCGACGAACAAGGCCGCAGGGACCAGGGGCAGCACTAGCAATCCCACCTGGACCTTCTCCATCTCAGCAGCACGCCCGGGTGCCCCGTCCTCCAGGCACAGGTGGCTCCAGATAGACCCCCCCCAAGCTGCCCGGCCCCCGGGCCAGGCCAGTGCAGCGCTGCGTGACTCACCTGCGCCAACTGCCTCCACACACGTTGCAAACAAAATGTACATTAGCCATCAAACCACTGCTGCTGTCGTCTGGGCCCACGCACTACGTCCTCCCGGCAGGTAGGCGACTGCCTGCCTTCGAGCGTGGAGCTTGCAGAATTTGGGACACTGGATTGCGATCAAAAGGCAAAAGCGCGATCGTTATGCCAGCCTGTAATGAGTCTCTGGCAGAGCAGCGATCCGAAGTGCCCTTCCTCGCTCTGCTCTTTGGCTTACTGGTGACATGGGGATCCCGTGTCTCGCTCCTGCTAATCTCCTTGCGCAGATATGCACAGCAGCACCCAGAAACCGGGGGAAACGAGCCCACCCAGGGCTGCACACGACTGGGAAGCACAACACGGGTGCTCTGTGACCAAAGGATCAAGGTTTTCTGGTCTGCTTTGGCCATGCGTGCACGTTTCAAAGCTCCCAGGGAGCTAGCAGTGATACTCCTCGAACAGCCACTTTCCAACAGGATGCTGAGTCTTTTGGCCACAATAGCACCCTCCAAAAAAGAAACACGTGGCCCCAAGGCCCGTGAGCAGGGCGGCCAGGCAGCCACTTGTTCTGCAAGCTCCGTATGTCCTTCGGTGACTGCAGAAGGGGCTGGCAGACTCTCTGGCATTGAACCCCCCCAGCGGTGCGGCTGGACCCCGGGGTGCCGAGAGCACAATACATATTTAGAGAGTCTCTCCCGTGATGAGCATGCCAAAGCCTTGTGCAGAAAGTAATTCAAAGGACATAATTAAATCAGTTAAACGGCTTGGGAGAACAGGTCTGGCTACAGCCAGATTTCCAACCTCGGCAGAGGCTCAAAATACAGAGCGCCACGTCCAGGAGGACGGGACCGACAAAAGCTCCAGGCAAGCTTTTGCCTTTTCTTAAATACGGATTATGGGCTATTCACTAAACTCCAGTACAAACTGGGGGCCGGGACCCAATGACCACAAAGCACAAAGCAGGACAGCAAGGCAAACATCGAGAGGCAGCTAAACACCCCCAGCACCGGGGGGAACGTAGAAGCCATCAAAAGCCTTATGTAAACCCAGCACAATGGCTACGAACCAGCGAGCCGGCCGGCTTCTGCCCCAACCGCTCCCGTGCCACGGGATGAACGCCGACCCCCGGCTCCTGGAGCAGGAGGAAGATGATCACCGTTGACAATTAAAAGGCAGAGGAGCAGCTGCTGCCAGTTCTGGTTGGTACCAAGGAGGGGAAGTCTTTGCACACAAGCCGCGCTCGCTGTCACGAAGCAGCCATCAGACGGGCGTGCTGGAGGCGGCGCACGAATCCCGGTATTGCTTACCGCAAAACAAACAGAGCTTATACATACGCACATTCGCTGGGGGGGGAAGAGGAAGATGATAAATTTAACAAGCTGGGAAACCGCACAGAGCCCCTGGCACCCTAAAGCACCTCTCCTGGCAAAAAGGAGATTGCATTTGTTGCCTAGCCGGACATGCTCTCCAAGGGCGGCGTGGAGACGCAGGAGATGGAGCTGTATAAATGTCAGCGGTCTCCCGATGAGGTCCACGGCCCCTGCAGACAGAAGTCATGTTGGGGGAGGAAATCAAGAGAAAATGCACATGACAGCTGGAAGGACAAAGGCCAAGGGAGCCCAGGTTGAGCTCAAGAGCAAAGCCTCTCCAAGATCCACAGGGCTGGCAAGGTAGGAACGGACTTAGCTGCCAAGACGGGGCGAGGGGAGCCAGAAATGGCCTGCTCCAAAGAGCTTGCTCTGATCCCGGCATTGCCACAGGATCGTGGCCGCAGAGCAAGCAGCTGGAGCGAGGCAGCGGCAAGAGAAACGGGCCGCGGAGCACCACGCCGCCGGGCCCAGCGCGGCTGGACTCGACGCGCCAAGCTGTGCGCACCGCGTCCAGGGAAGACTACGGGTAGGGCAAGGCATGAAGCGGAACAGCCAGTGGACGGCCCAGACGTTTGCTGCAACGGAGTCAGGAAAAGTATGTTTAGCAGCATCTGATTTTAGGAAGCTGCTGTTTTTCCTCAGACGGAGAGCTGGAAACGCACGTCAAGTGGGTCTTGGTAGGATCCTCCAAGCACAACCTTAGGAGCCCTTCGGACCCCCGTGCTTGTCATCTGGCATTACGGGCCTTTAGATGCAGTCTGAAAACTGGGCTCTCCCCCCAGCGAGCAGCCCATTGCCCCAGTGTGATCCCTCCTGTATGAAGGGGAAATGCTGGAGACGCCGCGGCAGCCCCCAGGGATGGGATCCGGGTCCTTGGAGGGCTCGCCGACCGTACAAGTGGGACGAAACCACCCCTCAAATCTGGCTCTGCAGAGAAAAAGTAGGTTGTCTGGAAAGATGTGCTTCACCTTGTTACTTCCCCCACGGGGAAAGAATTCATCGCACCTAGCAATTTTCCCCAGATTTCTTTTAGTCACAACAAACCTGACATGTAAAATGGCAATAACGGATGACAAAAACCCGTAAATATTCAAGTTAAGTGTGTACTTTGTGTCACCAGCTGCACGTTTTCCCTGGACTTTCAGTCTTGCACTTCCCCTGCCTGGCAAGGAGTGAGCGAGCAGTTGTGGTGAATATTAATATTCACAGCTCACAAAGTTGCAAAAATAAGAAGTGACAATTTGTTTTTTTCAAAGGACGGAGTTAAAAGTATAACCGCCAAGTTTAGCAGGAGGCCGTATTGGACGGATAGTGAGGCCTTTATAGCTAAGATTAACAAAGTCCCCTCTCTGCTGATCTCTGTAGCAAGCCAGCTTATTCACGGGGGTGGAGAGGATGTCACATCTTTGGAAGTGAAGTACGGTTATAAGCCACATACTGTTCTCAAGACCTTAAAATGAAGAAAAAATCTCATCCCTCCACTAGCCTGGAATCGGTCCTAAATCATACTTTTTGGAGGGATTTTCTTTTTCCTTCTCCCTAAGACTACTTGAGCTTCCAACTGGAAGCGGATTTAAAGGTTACCAGAGAGGTAGCGATGACAAATAAAGCGGGGTTTCCAAGGGATGCACACACACTGGTAGGTTCGTTATGTGTGGCTGTCTCGTGTGAGTTATGAGTTACCTAACGAAGCACGGGGTAGGACGCAGACGGAGCTCACGCCCGGTCTCAGATCTGGACCTGCAGCGGTTCTTGCTCTCGAGCCTGAGCCAGGCGACTTCCAAAGAGAGAGCGGCGGCTCGGGCACTCTCCTCTTTCCAGGAGCAGGTTGTTCCCACCTCCAAAAAGCTGAGGTTTGTTTGGGTTTTGCTCGGTTTTTCTGCATGAGGAAATCCCACATATTCAGTTCGCTGTTTTGCTGGAGGGCTCGTTGGAAGACTAACTAGAGTGTAACAGAGCTTGAATCTTGAGCAAACGAGACAGGAAAGGATTTTTAAACGCACCGGCTGGAGCTCATCTGTTTATCATTTTTGCTCACACCAACCTAGCTACACTTTTCAGCAAGTGGAAGCAGCACTGTTGGAGGGGGTAGAGGGCCCGTGCCCCCCCAAAAGCAGCTCTCTAGAAAGGATGCAGCAGCCCTGCCCCTTCCTTCCGCCCAGGACTGGCAAAGCTCCTGCTCCTGCTCTCGGACCTTGCGGGGGACCCCTTGCAAAACCAGGGGACGTGAGGCTGACAGGACTGATCAGTAATGCTGCACTGTCTTGTGTACAACGTGCTAGGGAATATAATACGCACCCTGCTTTTGAAAGGCAGAAGGAAGATTTCCTCGCAGTAAGTAGGGAGCAGAGCCTGCTCCTCACAAATCCTGTGCAGATTTTACTTTTGCTTTCAACCAACAGAAACTCACTGTATTTCTCTTATACAACGTGCATTGCAATTTTTGGGGACGGGGGAAGTGCGTATTGTACGCAAGAAAATACCGTAACCAAGCAGCTTTCCCATGGATTTTGCAGCCTCAAAAATGCTATCAGGAGAAAGTGTTTTTCCAAGCACAAATCTTAAACTGAGCCCAACCTTTGCTACAAGTTTATGTCCTGGTATGACTTAGGTTACAAATCAAAGGCTTTTAAGAAGCTTAGTAGGACACTGGGCACAAAAGTTTTGGCTAGAGGGCTGTTTTGAGAGCAGGCATGGCACGGCTTTCTGGCTGAAGAATAAGACTGAGTCACTTCGATCTGAGATAGAAGGAAAGTCACAGCGCACCTTCTGCAGAGCAGCCGGGCTTGCTAGGGCGGACTTCACCTCCAGGCCAGGAGGACCACAAGGCCTTGGTACCCCCGATCCCAACTCTGCAGCGGGCCAGTTTCACCTCGAGACAGCAGACGGGGGATTGCACCGACCAGCCGAATCCCGGCTCCATCAAAATCCGTGCCCAAATTCCCACCGACCCCGGTATGGCCGGGATTTCACCCGCAACATCATCTCCCCACTCCCACAAACCATGGAACATAACCCGTTAAAAATAATGTAGAAGCATGGCATGAAGTATACAATAGCCACCATTAACATCATATTTATTGTTATTTAGTTGCTCAGTAAAACATATACAGATATATACAATATGCATGAATACAGAAGACTGCACTTTACATATTTAAAAAAAAAGAAAGAAAAATAACACTCAATTTCATGAGCTATTGTCACAGTCTTCCAACCAAGCATTTAAGAAATGAATTTAACAAGAGTCAAAAAAAATAAAAGATTACAGGATTGCCTAACACACAGCAGAGTCAAGTTTTCATATTTTACATGTGCAATAACATTTTTCAGAAGAGTTTGCTATGCAGTACGGATTACCAGTGTTTTGATTTTTTCTTTTCCATGAACCAAATTTAGTACAAAGAAATAACATCCTTTTGCTTAAGGCTGTTTTAAAGCTGTAATATTCTTGGGTAGTGAATAGTGATAAAGTTATAACTGCCGGAATTCACAGCCTGCAGTTTCATCAGTCAAGATCTATGAACGGATGGACTCAAACCAACAATTTTAATAGAGAAATTCTAAGACAAAATTAGACTATTTCTTCCATTAGCCTTAAGCAATAAAGGAGAAACAATTCTATAAAAATGGATTATGCTCTCATACACCATCCATTGAACAGCTGTGAATCTAGAATTCAAGAAAACGGTACACTGCAGCTTTAAAAAAAAAATACGAATCCTGTTTTTTTGTTTTTGCATTTTTTCTTTCGCTTTTTTTTTTTCTTTTTTCTTTTTTTTTTAAATATTAGAGCAAACGTGACTTCCTCCAGAGCATTTAGGAGACCTGTGGTCATATTACGTTTTACTTCTTTGAGGTGTTTGTGAACATGTAGCTATCGCGTTGTGCCCGAAAGCTTTGGAACCAATTTCCTGCTGTGGAAAGGTCAGCTACCCTTCGAATGACCACCTCGACATATGGCATCAGAGCAAGTCCCCTCAGTGAAGTAGATGGCATACTTTTCACGTATTTCTTCTTCACCCAACGCACCACGTGAATCTTGAAGGCCTTACACATTGGCCGAAATTCAGTATCATTATATAAAAATGAGTCGAAGCCTTGTGTCGCTGATGCTCTGACAACTACATGTACTAGCAGAAAAACCTGTCCCCAGGTTATGTTCTCATTGGGTTCAAGTCCCAAAGAGCATTTAATAAATAAGGCCTATTCATTCGTTTTTGGCAAAGAGATTACTCATCACTCCTCATAACTTAAACACAATAGATATTTTACTTCATTGGCTACTACATTTAAACTTAATAAGCATGAAGTTTCTTTTACCACATACTAAAAACATCAGCAAGCACTGTCAGGAAGAACTGACCCTCGCACGGCAGGAGCTAAGAGATGCTCTGTCTAGACTATGCCCGTGTAAAACGTGAAAATGCTAGGCGAGGCAACAGGGATTCGGCAGCACAAATATTACACAGATTTATTTGAAGCCATTACTCACTACGTACAGCAAAGCCCAGCGCCTGGTAAGTGCACTTCCACCGTAAAACTTCTGGCTTGTTTAGCAAACGTTGTTACTGAATTCTTGTAAACAGGCAGCTGAGCTTCAAAGTTTTGGGGGCTTTGTACAGTGACTTTTGCAGCATTTCTAGCTCACATCATTTTCATACGTATCCTGAATGTTGGAAAATGCCCTGAAGAGATGACCCAAGGTTTGGGCACTGAGCTAGGAGCCAGGAGATCCCTGTGGAGACCTGCCCGGATGTTACATTTGCCCTGGCATGACACGCACGTTACTGTTTGATCCCCTGTTGTTGTGGCAGATTGGCCCTTTTTGCCTCCGGACAAGTTCTTTTAACACCTGGCACGTTCCCATTTGCTGCAGGAAGCTTAGATCTAGCCCGCGACAAATGTAACACCTGGAAGGGGCCTGGCTGTCTCAACTCTACCATGTGTCTGCTTTACGCCCATCTCCAGTATCACTTCCCTCGGGTAAGCAGGAGCAGCGATACGTAGGTCCAACACGGCAGCCTACAAGCCAATCCTACACAAAAAGCCACTTCTCTTTCCAGAAAGGAAATCATTTGATTTCTAACCAAACAGTGCTTGGCTGATATTTTCTATATGTTTAAAAAAGAAAAGAAGAGAAAAAAAATCAGTGCATTTAGTATCAAATCAACAGAGAACATGGGCAAGAAAAACGTACTGCGGGTGACAAATGCTCGACAGCGAACACATAGCCTTTGCATGCGTCCTCGGTGCCAAACACACCAGGGCCAGCTGCAAAGCTATGGCGATCCAGTCGGCCACTGGACGTACCGCGTCGCATCAGGGTTTCAGCAAGACGGAAGGGAACCCGTGCTAGCTCTGACAGCCGCCCTTCTGCTCAGGTGCGAATGAACCACTCCAGCTGGTGAGACCAGAATAAAACTAGCCATGGGTTTAGGCAGAGTCCTATCACTTTGCAAACTGGTAGGGGCAAGACATGGTTTGGTGGCAGCATCTCATTTCCACCCTGCTCCTCCCCGAAGTGCTCTCTCCTCGTGTACAGGACCCAACAGCACCACCAGCTCCAGGATGGATGTCCAGCAGGGGAGGGTGGTCAGAGCTCCCTTGGCTCCACCTTCTGCACCAGCTGAGACCTACCCCTCGCCCTCCAAATACCCAGGGCCTACAGCATCTCGCTTCCCACGAAAATCCACTTTAGGGAGCTTCTTCCTGAGCGAAGCCAGTGCAAGAAAGGGAAGAAACGGGCCCCACATGCATGGAAAGCATCACCCTGGGGTGGAAGCACTGGCTTGCACTGACTAAGCCAGGAAAGGGAGGAGGAGGAGAGCAACTGTGTCCCTCAGTCAGTCCACGTGCTCCTGGCCAGGGCAGGAATTTCTCTGCAGGCTATTTGCAGCGCTGACCGATAACCCTGGCACAGGGCACGTCTCCGATACGAGGGAGCTGGGAAACCTTGCTCCCTGGGCTGGCACACCGAGGATGGGGCAGGCACGCCGCAGGCAGGTCCGGGAACGCCAGGAGGACGCCAACTGCGGCCCGGTTTTCACTCCTGAGAGCCACGATGCAATACCGGAGGGCTGTGCACGTGGTTAGCAGGGCTTGCTCCAGGATGGGGTTAGAAGCTGCACCATAACCGCACGCACCCGGGATCCAGCTCAGCTCACCAGGGTCCCAATTCAGCTGGGTACTTACTGCCCCATCGAAGCCGAGGCGTAAATTTCGTCGCAGTTTAATGGGAGCGAAGCACACGCTGCAGCAATCTGCTGAACAGAGATGGGATTACAACCATCCTTAAGACCTCTGCTGAACTGAGACATGAGGAACTGAGCCAGGCTGCCCGGGGATGGGGGATACTGGCCAAAGCGAGGGGCTGCTCAGCTATCGCTCTGTCTGAGGATATTCTGCGACAGACACGTACCGATAGCAGAGGCAGAGAGGAGGCTCTGCGCCTCCCATCAAGATCCACGCCTATGGAAAGATGCAAATGACTGTCTCTCTCTCTCTCTCTCTTCCACTCCAAGTTCAGGAATTATCAAAGGGGCAAAAACCCCACAGTCCAAGAACAACCCAGCTCCAGGAAAAGATATAAACAAGCCCCGTTAAAACCTTCGCAAAATTTACCCAAAGTCAAATCACTGCTACAACAGGCAAAATAATCCCATGTAAAGCCAAGGAGAGCTTGTTAAACACAAAAGAGCGGAGGAGGAAGGGAACGTGACAACAATCCCATCCCACCTTCAGGGCTTGGGAGAGTTTTGAAAGAGCATCTGGTTGCAAGCAAGACTTTTGGGTCCATGTTTCATGGCAAGTTCGCTGAGCAGAACCCCCTCGCCACTGGTGTCAATAGAGAAGTCTGCTTAAAATCCAACTGATAAATCCAAGCTGCTTTCCAAGTCCAGCTCTCGGGGGTACGCAGCGAGAGTCCGGGGGAAACGGCGCAAGACTCTGCAGTTCTTTATTTGGAGCCCTTTGTTTCACGGCGAGACTCTGCACCTCCGGGCTGCTGTTAACCTCGAGGGAGCAGAGGAAACGGAGCTGGTCTGGGGAGGGTGGGGCCGGCCTTTCTCATTGTAAACCGAGGCTACACAAATAATAGGCAGCATTACATAAAACCACAGAAGCGTCAGATCACCGAGGCATTTTTGTTCAGAGCTGGTTTGCTTCCAGCTTTCTGCCCAGATGCGCATTATCTGTGCAGGGCAGGAAAGAATGGTTTTCCTTTTATTGTATGCAGCTAATAATACCGTGCTTCCAACACATGATAAAGGTGACGAGAAGGATCAAGGGGTCTACGTGGCTCCACCCTCCCCGGACAGACTAGAGGGCACTACCCTCGGGCACACAGGAGCACCCAATCTGGAGAGGGATTGCAATAGAGGGGCTGCCACCGACAGATGAAACCCCCCAAACTCCCGCTTTGGTGCCCTTCCTGCCAACGTCCAACCTTGCACCGGCACGGTTACGGCCGGCGCGCACGCCGCTGCATCCAGAAGTGGCACGTCCAGGAACGGCACCAAAGCCACCGCCGCGCTCAGGACGGCGGCAGCCCGACAGCCTCTCGGGAAGCACGTGCAGAATCGGGGCCGGTGCTTCGGTGCTGGCTCCCGCCCACGCCGGGAGCCGGCAGGACCAGGCGGATGACCTAGCGCAGGACGTCGCAGCTCTCTCGCAACCACGTCACCACCAAGTTGCTCCGGAGGGGAAAGGCCGTGCCGAAGGCAGCCTGGCAACACTTTCCTCGAACCCCTGCTTTACAGGGGGGAAGATCAGGGGACACTGCAGCTCGCCTTCTTCTGCCAGCAGCAGCGGCAGAAGACTGGGAGACTTCAGCCGGAGATTGGTGCCCCCTCATCCTCCCCAGACAGAGGGGCGGCAGTAACCGATTCCACTGGGACCGGAGTCGTGGGCAGAAAAGGGAAACTGAACTTTCTTTTTCTTTTTTTTTAAAGGAAAATAAAACCAACTGAAAACTGCCTGTTAGACTGGCTTTGTCAAGCCATCTTCCGAACGACAGGGCTCTGCCTGAGCGCGGTCCCCTCGCTCCAAACACAACGCTAGATCTGGGCAAATGCACTGAGTAGCTGTTTCCACCTAAGAGAGAGAGATGAAGGCTGAATGTACTCCTGATAACAAAAATAATTCTCTCAGGAAAGACAAAAATCACAGGCTGAATACTTAATTGAGCATTAATTGTTTGGTTTGCATGTGACTGACGAAAACTTGGTGTCAATATATAATATTATGATGACAATTTCACTTCAACCGGCATTTATTCCTGAACTGCTATTCTTCAGGATTTCCATTTTAATAAGCACTGAACAAAGCAAAAAGAGAGAAAGAAAAGAGGAAAAGAAGAAAAAAAGAAGAAGGAGAAGTAGTATCTTTGTCTTATTATGACATACATGACTTGGACATACGTTGAGATGAAAAAGGAAAAGGCCTCATCTATAAAGGTATGCCAAGATTACAGAATAATGGGGGGAAATGATCTAGCAGGAAAATCTTAAGCAAAAGTGTGCTAACTGCAGAAGGGTTAACACTGGTAACATACTGTGGCAGAAGATTAAAAAAAAATTTGAGGTTTACTTTAAATTAACCCTTTCCAGTCCATATGCCACTAAGCAGGTACCAACCTAGAAAAATAGTCCACCTAGCAGTAGTGGCCCTTTAAAATTAAAAAGAGGGAAAAAATAATCTCTTTTGTTCAAGTCAGGGCAGCCACAAATGTCCCGAATCTGTTGGAGATGTCCGAGTGCAGGGATCTCCACGTCGGCACCGCAGTCCGCCCCTTCGCGTCGCCCATGTCATCCGTGCAGTGGACGGAGAGGCATTGCAAGTGGCTGCCCGTCTGCGCCGTGGCTGAGGTCTTGTTCTGGGGAAGGTCGTGGGCTGGAAAGGTGGAGAGAGAGGTTATTACAAGGCCAATGCAACACCGGTTTTACACTTAACGCAGCAGCAATTCACACGGGGCTGAATGAAGCAAGAAACGCGCGGCGGCCCTGAACGCAGCTGCGATCCAGCGAGCCCCGGCAGAGCTCCCGCCGCCGAGGCGCACCCGCACACGGGGGCTGGCGGCAGTCCCGCAATGCAAGGAGCCACGAGATGGTGACTCGTGAGCCCAACGGCGGCGTCTGCGTCCAAGGGAGGTGCCGCAAATGTCACGGTGGACATTTCTCCCCAGCCTTGTCCCGTGCTAGGCAGACGCCCTACACGCGTCCCGTACCTTTTGCCCCATCTAGTGCGATGGCAGGGGTCGGTTCCCACCATGCCACATCCATGCTCAACAATTTTGGTAAATCTCACATGAAGACGTTTCACCAGCTATCGACCTGCTGTACAAGAGGCATTGGCCAGCGTTTTGTCCTTGCTCTAGGAAAGGATCACGTGGATCTGGATGTGCCCTCCCTGCCCCTGCTCTCTGCACAGACCTAGTCCTCTCAAAACTTCTCCTCTTCCATCACTTCCCTCCCCATCTCTGGGCCCTGTTTATGAGAAAAAGGGGCCCAAGCTGATCCTCTGGACTGGAGGCCAAGACATCCCACTGGTTTCTAGCACCATGGGATAAGCATAGGCCCAGTCTGTGCTTCGTTCGCCCAAATACTGTGCTCAATCCCAGTGATGCAGGCAGATCTCCCTGGAACCAGCTGAGGCCCTGCCAGTCCCTTCCCTCCGGACGGATGCACGGTTGTACAAATCACCCCTCCAACGCACATTGCCTTTGCGACCTGAGCTTCCATACTGCCCAAATCTGCTCCCAGACTTCCTTTTGTCCTGGCTGACCCAAGTCGTCCCAGGCCCCCTCGCCTCGCGCCCCTGCAGAGCACCGATCGCTACCCTGCTCAGCCCTCTGCTCCGCACTCTTCCCTTCTCGGACAGCTCACCAGCGAAGACCGCTTCTCACCTCGCAACCCCCCGCACTGCTTGAAGAGCCCCCAGGGAGCCCCTCCGAGCCCCAGCTGCCGCTTCGGCACACCAGGCCCATCACACGTGCCCGGGGCGGTCAGCTGCCTGGCGGAGCCCTCCAGCCGACCTGGAGCCCAGCAAGAGTTGACCCCCGCGCTCCCAGCAACGCGCCGACGTTGCAGAACCCACCGCTTCCAGCACAGAAACCCGCTCTCTCCCTAACCATTGCCCCATATCCCACCCTCCCCCTCGGTCTAATTGTGTGGGCCCTCTCCTGCCCCCAAGCCAAGGCCCCGCAGGAACCCTATTCCTCCTCCCTTCAGTCCCCAGAGACTCCTCAGCAGGTTTTTGCTGTCAGGATGCAAAACCGCCAGTTTTAGCAGAAATCAATTCTTTCTGGCCACCAAAAGCAGCAGGGATCGTCCTACCCAAGCTCAGCGCATTCCCAGAGTTGCAGAATCAATGGGCAGTTGCACCGTTATGGCTGGACGGATGCTGAAAACCCATCCAGCACAGTGACCGCTAGGCCTTCCTGCCCCCGGCCGTGCGCCTTCAGCCCTACTGCTGCTCACCTGTTTGGAGATTCTTAAAACAGGCTAGAGAGGCACGGCTTTCTTCTTCGCAAAACCCACGCTGCCTTGCCCACATCATGCTGTGCCCCTCTAGGTGTCTTAAAACTTAATTACCATTTAAATCCATTTGCCTGGTAGTGAAGCAAAGCTTGCTGGGTTGCAATAGCCCAAACAGCACATGACATTAGTTGCATGATTACACACACACACACACACACACACACACATTTTGCAATCCCTGAAGCCACCAAAGCAGCAGACCCACAAAGGACATCCCAGGCTCTTACAAGAAGCCCCTCTGCAGCAGCCAGACCACAGCGCCCGCCGCATGCCTGTCTGCCGAGCTTTCCACCGCAGCAACAAAGCACCAGGCCCGAGGTTTCGACCGCAAGAGCTCTGTGGACCGTGAGGTAACGGACGGCCTCGGGTCCAGCCACGGATGGCGGCAGAGGAAGTCGGCATGCCCTCGCTCCAGGGTTCAAACACAACCGCCACCGCTCTTCCATGCAGTCCCATTTCCGGGGCGCAGCCCTGGCCACGCTCCAGCACCGCCCTGCCTCGCGCGCAGAGGCAGGAAGGATGCACCAGTCGACGGCCCTCCCGCACGCCAGGTCACGTGCCTCGTTGACGCAGGGGGCGAGCGCTCGAGAGTCGACACTCGACGCTATAAAGGCAAACCCCAGGCAGGCTCCCCTGGTTTGCTTTCCCCTTGCATGCAGCCGAACCACCACCATGGCTGAAGACTCAGCCAGGGCTGCTGACCCCTCACCACCAACAGGTCTCCTGCTTTGCTGGCCTCTGACCTCAGGTCCAGCAGGAGCTATTTCGGGCCATGCGACATACCCAGAACCCAGCCCAACTCAAACGTGAACCACACACCCGTGCTCCCAAACAAAGCCGCAGCAGAGGCAAGAGCCTCTTCCTTCACGATGCCGTCTCACATGCTCCTTCCCATATCCCCAGAAGACGTCTCCACGTGCAGTCCAAATTCCCCCGCGCATCCGGACGGAGGGTGGACTGCGCCAGAAACCAGGTGAAAACGCTTAAGCCCACTAAGGCTTTTTCTCTGCAACGTCTTACTAATATCCATAAACCTAAGTGGTGTTAGCTTATCACGCACCATGGAGCAAGTTATGTTTGGCTCATTTAACCTGCTGCTAAAATCAGATACCAAAGAGGACCTGACTAGGTCTACATCCTACTGGCACGGTGACAGAATCACGGTGACATCAGATTTACATTAACCGTAAAAAATCCTGAAACAATCTGATAGTCGCGGCTCGAAATGGGAAAGGCGTTAAACGCTGGGTGACTTCAGGGGAGAGCAGCGTTCTGGCTCTTACAGCATCGCCCTTGAGCACGGAGACACGGGCTCGAGCTGCGGGAGCACAGGTGAGGCCGTGCCCTGGGCACGAGCGGAGAGCAGGGGCACTGGCCTGGATTACTGACCCAGACGCCTACATAGCAAACGTGCTACGTTAGCACGCTCGCTGCCAGAGGCAATGCAAAACCACACCGCCTATCCTGCATTTCTGTCTAAATTAGCGGCAGGAATAGGGCACCCCTCGCTGCTGCAATAACGACCCAAAGGTCAGCAGGTCAAGGAGGCCGAGCCATTGTCAACACCAAGCCAGATCAGGGTGCCCGCCCCGTGGTTTCTGGCCACGTCACAGCTGTGCTCTGGACAGGACAAGAGCAGCAAACCGCACACTTGGGAGTCGGTCCTCCCCAGTCTTCACGCTGGTACTTCAAGAAGGGGACGACGCAGCGGAGAACTGCTGATGAGCAAGGACTCGTTTCTGCTCCTCACCTCTGAAAGGGGAGAAAGCAACTATTTCATCTAAGACGACAGGTCCCAAGTGTAACATGCCTCCGTGCAACGTTGGCTCAAAGAGCACGCCAGCTCGGAGGAACAAATAAGGCTGTTACGGGAAACCCGTTCTCTTCCATGCCCGGGACCCCACACGGGACCTAGCGTCATGCATTTATTTTGTTTTCAGCTCCTTTCCAGATGGGCCCCCGTGATTATCCCGTGTGATAGCAGTGGTTGTTCTGCGCTGGAGAAAAGGAGGTGAGGGTGGGAAAGGAGCCCCTTGTGCACCACTGTCCAAGGACTATCAGCGGCAATTCAGTCAGGCACAGCTGCCGTAAAACCGCACGCAGCCGCCCTTGAGCTGAAGAGCCAGAGCACCTACCAACGCAGCCGTGAAAGTCCCAGGTCTCTCTGTCCTGGCCCGGTCCCGGCAGCCAACCCCGCAGACCCGCAAGCCGAGAGCCTCTCGGGGCTGCGACTGGGCTTGGCTACCTGCATCAGCAGCCGTTTGGTCTCTATGTCTGCCACTATAATGCACGTAAGAAATACAGGCTTTTGCTACCCTGTACAGAAAAATTCTCTGCTTACACGTGTCCACAAATGCACCATTTGGCTGCTTTTCTCATACAGAAAAGGACTTTTTCAAAAAAGCATCTTAAAATCCACATGTGACAAGAGCAAAGCAACCCTCCTGCTTCCCTTCCTCCACTAAGCCATCTTATTGCCCACCACGACGTTTCCACCAGAGGCAAGAATAACCCACTGGCTACTCACATAAACAGGCAAGCAGGATTTGGCCCTAGTTTTGGGAAAGCCCATGAACAGGTACCGTGGGGATGGGCACTGGGTGGCTTTGGTTGGGCACAAATGACTAGAGAGGTAGTGCCAGGGGCAAAGGCCCAGGAGGAGCCAGGCTGTCAAGTATTACAGCTCCAGGCCTGGGGAGGGGAAAGGTTTACACGAGTTTGTCATTAATTCTTCTTGTTATTATCTGGCCTTGACAAAGCTGCCTTTCCCGCTCTGCCGAACGCAGGCTCGTTCCGCTCCTCTTGCCAAAAGCCACGGTCCCGAACGTCCGAACACTGCTGCGGCGCCGGCCCAGAAACCACCGCGCGGCCTTGGCGGGTCTGTTGCACTCAGCCTGCCCCAGCATTTCCCTGCCGCGCTCACGCTAACAATCCCTGTGCTCCTGCCCTCTGCAGCACACGCTCCATCCACAGGCGCTTTGTTAGCAGAGACGGATGGGACTAGCAGGTAAAGCAGGGGGGAATCGGCCTTTCACTGCCCTGGTTGCCGATTTCTGGATAAGCGACTGTCAGCTACAACGCGCTGACCCTCCGACCAGCAAAAAGGCTGAAGACACTTTCCAGACTGGCGCTCTGTCCGAAACCTAAGCTCCGACACGTGAATAAGCAGGGCAGGAAAGCCACGGCATCTCTCCCCATGTTACCTGCCAGTCCTGACCATGCTCTCTGCGGAGACGTCCTCTCCTGCTGCACAGAAACACTTGGTTTGCAGGATGTGCCACTTGTATCTTCTGCTGGGCTACGTGCAGCCAGACAGGATGGGAACATGAAATAGGGTGCATTTGGGGCAAGGCCCGAGCAGCTGGCCCAGAAGGGGCCTGGAGACATATGGCATCCTCATGCACCAAAAATAAAGCACGGTTAGTTCGAGTCCCCGTCCCCCCGTTCTGGATGCCTCCAGCTCTTTCCGCCCAGCGCACAGGGGTGCCCCGCTGCTGTCCCCAGGAGCTATCCGAGTGTGTCCCGTCTGCTGGCCATCCGAGCACCCTCCCTGGGGGCATCTCCTGCCAGGTCTAATGCCGAGTTCGAGAGTCTAACACGGGGAGCTGCCTGCTGTCGCTCATCACACATCCTGAGACCCATCGTCCCGATATCGCCAGCCCCCGTGCCTGGTGCTCCGGGGCGATAAGGAAATAAAGCAGCCCGGCGCACTGATCGCTGGCTGCCTGGGGAAGTCATGCAAGACTTTGCTGCCACGAGAAGCTCAGCGTGCACGTGGGCCTGTCTACAAATGCCTGGACGAGCAGGCGACGGCGACGGAAGAGCTACCTGCAGATACTTGCTCAAATGCTGGAGACGCTGAGGTCCGACTGCTCACACCCGTGTGCCGGCTTCCAGCGAACGCTAGTGACCGGGAGTCATCCCGGCTGCAACTTCTAGGCAAACGTTTCTAAACAGCCACTGAAATGGAGAGCGAGAGAGCGGCTTCTTACATTTCACACACCACGGCGGTGACGCAGGCACGAGGCCAACCCTTCCCTGTGGTGTTTCCCTGCAACTAAGAGCTGTGTTTTCAGGATCACCGACCCAGCGCAAGCCGATGGCTGCATCGTTGCTTTAAACATGCTCTGGGTTCGAGCAGGAGACTTAGGAGGGAGTTCATTTTTGCTCAAGGGAGATCCAGGGCAAGGCGACCTAGCAAGCATCGGCCCTGGGCAGCTCTCCGCAACCCGATGGCAAGCCCTTCAAACCAAAACCAAGGCACCCGGGGGCTCACAGGAGAGACTTCCCCCAGCCTCCCCCCTAGAACCCCAAAACAGGCGCCCAGGAGGCTGCTCATCGCGGCTGCTCCCCTTCCCGAGGGTCGTCCCCGGCGGAGGCTTTTGCACCCTGCGAGTACACGAGGTAACGGGAAGGCAAACCAGCACGGATGAGGCTTCGTGCCCCTTAGCAGGACAAGCCACAAGCCACGTGCACCTGCTCACGCAGCGCGAGGCCAAGCTGCGACTGCCTGGTTCACGCCAGCGAACTCGCCATCCCTTCCAGGCATGGCGTCACGCCCGCCCTTTCACGCCTTGCACCCGCGCGTGCACCCGCACTTCCCATGCACCCGCGCGTGCCCTCTCACTAACGAGAGGCTTATGACCTAAGCACCTTCCAGGCACTTGGTTGACCCCAGCAGGCACCACGTCAACTCAGCCCCCATTAAAACGTCCTCGCCTGATCAGCGCAGACGCACCGCGCACGTCCCGTCCCCAGGCCAGGGGTCGGGCGAGCCGGCGGAGGGCAGGGACCAGCAGCCCGGGGACGCGGGAGGTTTCCGGCCCAGTCAGCAAAGAACACAACGGAGACAGGGAGGAGACGAGGGCAGCCCTGGCCGGCGGTCCACTCGCCACGTCAGCGCCACTGCCAGATTGAAGCGACAAACAGGAGGGGAGATCCCCGGGCCGGTGCCCGCCTCGGGGCTCGTCCCTCTCACTTCCTCACCGGCTCTGACACAGCCCCGGCTCCTGCTCCCTGGCTGCCCATCGCCCCGCGCAGCGTGGGCCCGGCCTGCCGCAGCCCGCCCTCAATGACCAGCCGAGCGTGAAGCTCTTGGACGGCTACTGATCTCGTCAAGGCTAAATCAGTTGATTTGGCTCCACGTCCCGTATTCCCCGATCAGAGATCCGTTTCCCCCGACCATCCCGAAACTACTCTTCGAGGCCACGTTAATAGGCTGCTGTTCGTTTTGAGCACGTTAAGTAGGGCCGAGCCACCATAAGAGGGAATAGATTTGAGTAACGATCTCTTACGAGGCTACAAACCTACATATAGCGTTTAAAATGATTCCCTCAGGACAAGATGTTTTTCACCAAATCTCCCGCGTGACAGTTTGACATATTGGTTCGGGCACATTGCTCTGCATTTGTGCACACTCCGGCATCATCCCTTCCAGTTTTTGAGAGAAATAAGGTCTGAAAACATTTCATGTTCCTCCCCGCCCTGGATCTAGTCTCTGCAGGTCAATTTGCTCTTCAAATGGGAGCACTTGTGTTGAGAAACAAACAAGCTACTTAGCTGCTCGCGAAGGCAGCACTGATGAAGCACTGGGAGCTTGTCTGGCGCGCCAGGAGGATATGCAAACATTTATTTTTCACTTGCGTCCGTACACACAAAGAAAGGTGTCATGCGCCGTTTCTTTTAGCCAACCCGCCCCGCTCTGCGGGCAGTCTCGCTCCCGGCCCCCCAGCGCCGGCACACGTCGGACTGTCCATCTGTCCCGACGGCGAAGTCCCCGTGCAGCGCCGAGCGCTCTCCGGGCACCTCGTAGGCAGCGCACACCGACCCGCCGCCGGCCCTCACTTCCCGTTGTGGTTTTCGCCCCTTGTTTCTGCGCAACACTGGCCTCTTCTTTAAAGCCCACGAGAAAGGGGCGCGTGGCACGTTCCCACGCTCGCCCGCCGCCGAGCGGATGCAGCCGAAGGAAAAGACCGAGCCGGTCTGGCGGCTCCGCGGGGCGGACACGGCCTGTCCGCGGCTCGCGATGACGTGCACGGTTTCAGCAGGGAGTCGCACCTTTGCTACACGCACAGACCTCCTGAACTCCAGGGCATCGCCCGCATCTCGGCCATTAACTTTTCAAGAAGTCATTTGGCTCAGCCAGCCCCTGGATTTATTACAGGCATCAAGCCTAAGAATTTTTATAACCAGGCGACTGACACAGTAAAAGTTTTTTCTCACAACGGCCGTCGGGCTGCTCGGTAAAAGTTCAGCGCGCAGCAAAACTGCCCCGTCCTGCTCATCTACCCGCAACGCCGGACCACGAGCTTTGCTCGTGAAAGCATCCGACTTTGCCTCGCGCAGAAGAGACGTCACTCGCGTAGAAGGGGAAAGTGAGAAGCCAGGGCTGCCACTGCTCGCCCAGCTGGGAACCCAGCCCATATACCCTTAATGTTGAGCCAGTGCCCACCCTTCTTCCTCAGCCGTCAGCTTTGGCACGTGTCCCCTAATCTTCAAAGCTTCTTCCTCCCCGGACAGGATGATTAATTGGAGGTGCCTGCCGCTCTAAAGGGAGCGTGTGTCAGAGCATGTTGCAAAGATGTTTGCTTTGCTTTCAGTGGTCTCCGAGCTGGCAAGGGGCTCCGCCGACGCCCGCCGCTTGCACACAGGTTAGATAAAGGCGAGCAAAGGCTTGCTGCAAAAGGGTGTCTCCATTTTATTCTTTGCTCCTTCCACTTGTGTCCACCAGGGACAGCCGCAGGAGGAGCAAAGAGGCCCTGGGGGTGTGGCAGGGTTAATGGCCGGACACCACCTTCCTCACCAGCATCGTGAGCACGCTGCAGCCGTGAGCGGGCAGGGAGGCATGTGGGGCTCTTGCATGCGCTCGACTAGCTAACGTGGCCCCAATCCGGTGCCGGCGATCACCTCCCGGAGCAGAGAAATGACCGACTGGGGGAGTGGCAGAGGCAGCACTGAGCTCAGAGTGCAGCGTGACCTCGAGTTGGAAGCAGAGGAGAAAGGACTGGTGCCCTTTAGAGGACTGCAGGGGTGGGGAGGACAGGCCTGTGCCCCACTCCCCAGGTACACGGCCCCTACAGGAAAGGACAACAGGCAGCTTTGAAATGGGCTCCACTTTTCTGGGCTCCTCCACTTCATCCCTTCAGCTGAACACATCACCCCTCAGCCCAGGGGCTGGCTTGGAGCACGCCGGTCACTTCACACGCTTGTGCCTGCCCGCCTGCTTGCAAGTTCGTGAACCGGAAACGGCACCGCCCGGCCGGACAGGACCGAGGACCCCGCTCCACAGCTCCCACCGGACGCTGCCGGGACAGCTCACGCTGCGTCGTGGCTCCGGTCCCGCCGCGCTCCCGGGCAGGCGAGTCACGGTCATGTCCACCACCGACTCGCAAACAACAGGCTCCACGCGTTATCTAACCAGACCCGCTCTCGCACGCGCAACCAGCAGGCCATCCCCGTGGAACTGGTCTATATTGGTTTCACGGACAGAGAGGTCTCATGTGGGGCTATTACCAGGTCATGACCCCCTCTTTCCAAAGCCCACCTGCAAACACCAAGCTGCAAACCCCAAGACACTTTTGCAAGATCCAACAGAAAGCCCGTGGTGGTTTAGGAATTCAGTGCAGCCGATGCTGCTGTATCCTGCCACTTGGGAAGCCACGAAACCCACTGGGAGCACCAAGTGCTTGTCCAATGCCTGAGCGTGCCAAAACCAGGCAATAAAGAAAGATCTCTCTCATGACTCATGGTGGGTGGGCGGCGTGCACAAACACTGTGCAGACACGGTCCACGGAGGAAGAGTCATGCCCACAAAACCCCTGCCGGCCCACTGCGATGCTGCCCCTCGCACGGAGGTGACGAGCGCTCGGAGCTGCGCGGCCGCCCTGGGAAGCGCGCCGCGTTCCCACCGACCTCCCGCTCGGAGCGGCAGCTCTGCACGCTCGGCAGCGCGCTCCCCCGTCCCCGCCGGTCTGCGCAAGGAGCTGACGTCTGTCAGGAGAGGCCCGCAGAGGGTCTCCCCCCAAACCGTTCTTGCTTGGGGAACGCAGAGAAGAAAACCCAGGCCAGGCCGCATAGCTGCTTGGCAGCGAGCCCGTGGCTGTGGCCCACCCTCCCACCTTCTCGCAGCTGCATCCTAAACCGGTGGCGGGGAAAGGAAGCGTTATAAGCTCTCCGGGAAAGCAGATTAGAGCCAGGGCGTTACGGGGGGCTCTGCATTCGGTATGCAGAGGAGAGCCCCGTTGCAGAAGGGCATGCTGGCTCGTGGGTCAGGTATTCCCCAGGTTGCTAGCTGACTTCACTCAGTTGCCTTTTAAGTACTTTCATCTCCTTTTATTTATTTTTTTTATTGCAAGCAGCCACTCACATACCCCGGGAGGAGCTGAGAATTGCTGGCTCTTGCACCCAATGTTTTTAATTTGGCCTCACACACGTGGGTGGCTCCCAGCAAGTGATGCCCCATGCTGGTGCCATCCCACAAAGATCCCCCTTTGCAAAAAAAATAAAATAAATAAGAAAGAAAAAGAAATCAGGGCAGGATTTTGACCCCACAAAAGCCCCAAGGAATGGTTAAATCTTGGTTCACGTCACTGAAACCTGCTCCTGGGCACCGCTCAGAAAGATTTCAGGACAGGGCAAAATTGCAAGAAACCGTGCTTACGTGCACGGCTTTAAATTGCCACCCTGACATTTAGCAAGAACCCGAGCCTATTAATGATGACTAATGCCTGCAATTTCTATACACTTGACTCTACTTCACAGCCCCTTTCCTCCCCCAAGAGCCACCTACCGACCGGTCCCCAATAATGCAACAGCCTCAAAAGCCTGTTCTTAGTTGCCGAGAAGCTTTAAGCAGCCTTAAAGAAGAGGTCTTGGGAAAGGAGCACTGGCCTGAAAACAGACCGTATTGATTCGCCTGCTGTTTTCCGGTTATAAAGTCGCCTTTAAATGTATATTAAATAATGAAAAACAGGTCCAATACTGGCTCGTGAACATGGGTCTGCAGGCTAAATGTGGACATAACCATTCACATCAACCACAATACGGTAACCGAAAGAGCAATATTTACTTTAGCAGTCAGTTCACTCCATAACCAGTCGTATCATTTCAGCGAGCTTTGCTGCAGCTCATTTCATCTCGAGGACGCCCAGGTCAGAAGTACTAATATTACTTTCAGTCTAATGTGGGTTCAGTGCGCAGAACCAGCTTCCAAAAATAGCATTAAAATGCCCACTCGCACTGGCAAGGGAAGTGGGTGTATAAATGGAGTTTGTAAAAGCAACAAATAGATGGTGATTATGCACAGAGAGAGAAACATGTAAATCCCAGCTCCCTCTCTCCACATCCCTGAAACAGCTTCTACATAATTGCTGGAAACGCACCGAAATGACAACACTAAGGAGGCGATTTAAACCCTACATATTACATTTTAAAACATCTATTTTCCTTAAATGAACTGAAAACACAGTGAAAGGAAAAAGACTCCCTTCACGGGCCTTTGTTTGAGGTTGCCTAGTTTTAGGGTACAAAATGAAAACGAGCTCACGTTAAACTTAGTACAAAAACGATTCACATCCCTACCCCACCTCCCCCTCCCGTGGGACCGTGCGCCTCGTGCTCAGAAGGGATGGCTCCAGGGGGCTGAATTTTGAAAGGGGAATTTGGTACTTGATTCCCACTAAAATCAGTGCAAGGGAAGCACCTAAATGCTTTCAGAGATTTAAAAGTACCGTCTGCCCTAAGTGCGGCAGCAAGCACTGCTTAGTAGCTGATGACCCCTGACCACAAGCCGTTTCCCGTGTTTCGGGCTTTCCCTTCAGGCCCTGCCTCGTCTCCGAGTCCTCCCCAGTCCTGCCTGGTAGGTGCCTCTGCTGTAGCTATAATTCACAATTACGAAGGACTGCAGTACACAACTGCCACAGGCAAAGTCAATAGCTCCCACGGGCCTCGCACGTCTCCGGCTATGGCACACGCTAGGACTCTGGGTTATACCTCACCAGCGCAAGGGAAATGGTGGAAATACAACCACAGTTCCCAACGGGGGTCTTGTACCCGAGAGGAAACCACACCTGGCATCTTGGCCTGCTTTGTCCCATTTGTTCTTCAGGATTACCTGGAAACATCTGCCAGGGGCACGCGGTTGGGTGCACAAGGAGCAGTCTAGACAAGGAGTCCCTTGCAAGCCGTCTCCCCTAAAATCAAAAGGAGGTCAATCCATTTCCACGGATGGCAGGACAAGGAGCAATGGGCTCGCGTTGCAGCAAGGGAGGCTTAGGTTGGATATTAGGACAAGGAGGGTGGCGAAGCACTGGGACAAGGTTACCCAAAGAGGTTGTGGAGTCTCCGTCCTTGGAGGTTTTTAAAGGCCGGTTGAACAAACCCTTGGCCAGGATGATGTAGCTGGGGCTGGTCCTGCTTGGAGCAGGGGGCTGGACTAGATGTGACCTCCGGCACTCCCTTCAACCCTCGCTGTCTAGGATTTCACCACTCAGCAAGGCACAGACAAAATGGCATTGCACACGCAAGCACCCCCGCACAATGGACAGCAGGGCAGGCAGACAGGTGCTGGCCACCCATGTGCAAGGAACAGGGGCAGGAGGGGAACAACTCATTCCTCTGGACCAGAAACGCTTTCACAGTGCACTTACTGATCATTTTGCTCTCACGTATTTCTAGCTACATAAGGAGTCAGACATCCAAAAGCAGCACCCCACCAGGCCCTGTGAAGAAGCCCAAGTCCTCCCCACCAAACACTGCTTCATCTTGCAACCTCCACTAAAATGGACAGGAAGGGGCGGTGAGGTAGCAAATGCTCTGCCAGCTGATGAAGGTTGCAGCAGGCTTGGACTTCAGATTTTTATACAAAATCTGGAGAGAGAAAAAGAAACTATCAGATAGAAACACATAGCTGTGTGAGAGGGGGCTGGGGACAAGAAAAATCCACTGGAAAAAAGATGCAACTAGATTTGTTCACCAAGTCCAAAGGTTTTGCTGTTGAGAGGATGAATATAAGCATATTTTCCCCTCCAAGAGCCGGGTCACCGCAGTCTTCACTCAGCTCTCAGAATAAGCAAAGTGGTGGGAGCAGACAGCTGTTATAGAGAGAAATCTCTGTGTAGACGAACTCGGAGAGCTGCATTTTTTCCTCAAACGCTCATCCCTTGAACCAAAACCAACTCTAAGGTTTCAAAACCCAGCACATCAGGCAGTTGGCCGGTAGACCGTACTGGGACGGTCTCCTCTCCTGTCAACCCAAAAGCGAGAGCACTGCTCCTCCCAGCTCTCCTCCAGGCCAGCTGGCCTTTGCTTTTCCACAAAATCTCCAAAAATAATTTCGAAGATAAAACTAACTGACGACAAGCAGCTCTTCTGGTGCTGGGAACCGACAGCTCTGCACTCCCGCTCTCAGGAAATCCAGCGCCCCCAGAGCACTGACCTACACAGCCGCGGCAGGAGAAGACACAGAGCGGAGGACCACTGGGCACCGCGGTGCCACGGCATCCCCCAAAACATGACCCCAGCAGCCGCATAGTGACTGGCAGCTTTCACAGGGGGCCAGGTGGGAGCAACGACATTTCCTTTCTGTCCCGGAGGCTCTCGTCTTTTCGCAGTGCATATCAAGCAGGGCTTGCACTTGGACAGCTTCTCGGCTCTCTGCGGTCTGGCTAACCCCACTGCACACAAAGCTGTGTTTGGGGGCTGGTGTCTGCTTGTCACTCATGTGCACGGCCTATTGAGCAACAAACAAAGATCCGGGGCTGTTTGGTTTGAGCACAGCTCGCATATTTGAATACTGAAATCAACTTCCGCACCTCGCCCCGAAGTCGCATCTGGAATCCCAGACGGCCCCGGGAGACGCAACGGGCCCACGCTCAAGCAGCAGAGCCCGTAAGCTGCTCTGGCCCCGCATGAGAAGGGCTGCAGACATGTGCTTTTATGGCACTCATTATGAAGGTCAAGACAAACCCCCCGCAACTACAGGGCTGAATGTCTGCTGCACTCCCCCTGTGTCTCAGGGCTGACCCCAACCCATTCTCCTTGCACTTGCAGATGCACACCCCCGCGGCAGAATTACCTTCCAGGCAGAGCCAAGTGACACCTTTTCTTGGCTGCACCAACACAAGGGAAAGGGGCAAGGAAAGACTCACGCAGCAAAGCCTATGTGGAAAGACCTTTCGGTGAGAAACGCAGGGGAGGCTGGAAATAGGGAACACGCCTCTCCCAGCACACGTCCGGGCATGGGGTACAGCCTCAGCCACTGCTCTTGCAGCCCACTCTCTTCGCACGGCAGGGAGATGCTACCCTGAGCTGCAGCAGCGGGGCCCAAGCTTTCGTGGGTGTGAATAACACACTTAGCACACAAGCGCTATCACGGACTGCACCACGTGAGCCAGCACATTCGAGGCGCTCTGTAGCCCTGTGCCTGGCCAACAAGGCATGTGTGCACACACTAACTCAGCCCATGTGTGCAAGAGGGCACAGCCTAAAGCTAGCGTCACAGAAGTCATTAACTACATAATGGCAAGCTCGAGACTTTGGAAAGGGGTTCATACACGAGCGTGTCTCCTGACATCCCCTTCCCCCCAGGCCCTCTGCCCCACACTGGTCACTTCACACCCTCTCGTTTATCATTTTCCCTTCAAAAATGCCTGTTGGCTGAAGACAGGCGAGTTGCCAGCCTCCGCGCTGCCAAACCACTCGAAAAGGTGTCAGGCACGAAAGGAGAAAGTGCCTAAATCACAGGGGCAACACAGCCCCCCGTCCACACCCCTCACCTCTCCCAGCAGCTCCCACGGGGCCAGGCCGGTGGTTCCAGAGCTCCCAGTACCACCAGCACCATCCTAGGCAAGACGGCATGGGTCAGCGCGGCACCAGTACAGGGGCAAGGATCCCAAGAGCGGTCAGGGCTGGAGCGGCCACAGACTTCCACAGCACCAGGACGTCACCCAAGGGAATTTACTGACCACCAAGGGCTACGTGAAATCGGTGCCTGCTCAGCTTACCCGAAGCGTTTGGGTGATAAAACAGCTACGATTTCACCAGAAAGGGAAGGGGGTGCTGTGGCCCCTGCACCAAGCACTCCCCAGGGACCCGCCACCTCACTCCCTCGCGAACGGCTAGGCTGTCTGCATCTGAGCCCGGACAATGCACGGCGTGCTGGTGGGACACAAAGGCAGAAGACCCACCATGGACCTGCACGCCGTTTGCAACGGGGTTCGTGCATCGGCTTCATTTATTATTGTTCGGTGTGCTGTGCCACCGCTCCAAGAGCCGTTCTGAAAAGTCCTGCTTTGCTTTTCATGGCGTGCGTGGGGCTGTTCACACGGCCAGGCACAAAGAAATCCCATGCCCTTCTGCCCCGGAACAGCAGCACGGCAGCTTCCCTCCCCGAGCACAGGACCCAGGCAGTCGCATCTTCTCAGGGGGGCCAATCTGAGGCTGCAACAAGAAGCTGGATGAACTCAGCACCACTTCATCGTTTGCACCTGTCCAGAAAACCCTGGACCCGAAGCTATCCTAAGAGGTTATGGCTGCTAAACACATTCTTGAGGTCCCCGTGGGCAGGGAGGCAGCTGTGCTGGAAAGAGTTAACCTTCCCGGGAACACAGCTCGGGTTTCTCAGAAAAAGTCGGAGACTGCAGCTGAAGCCGGTCGGCCGACTGCTCCCCTGCCTGCCTGCAGCCTGACCCCTGACATTTCCACTCTGCTTCTCGCTGGCGTAGAAAACTTAACTATACACAAGCAAACAGGCGGGAGGACGGAGAGGTGGGGACAGGAGGAGGAGTAAGGGGAGATCGCTCAGATTTCCTCCGAGAGCAACTGGCAGCACATTTCGGTGAGGGGCTGTGGCTTATCAGGAAAACCTTGCATCTACAGCGAGGCCTTTTTGTTTAATTATTCTCCAAAGGACCCCTTCCCCTGTGCGCGCGTTTACAGACAGCCCTTCTGAGCGCTTCGCTTGACTCCTGGGAGTACAAAACCCCGTTCAAAAACACCACCGGGTCTCAGCGCCGGCACGACAAACATGTTCAGCAAGATGCAAGGGACAAGCCCCATTCAGAGGTCATTGCCCAGTGTTGTTGCATTTATGCCCATGAAGCAGCATCCCGGTTACAACAAGGAACGATGCAGCGCCGGGACAGGCAGGCTGGAGCGTGGCTCGCTTGCCACTGCTGCTGCAAGGGCTGTTCCTGGACGGCCACCCGCCGATCCCGCCCGAAAGCGCTCAGGGTCCACCCCTGTCCAGGAGGGAAGGCACCTCAAGCAGTGGCAGACCTGGGCCACCGGCGTGCCCACGGACCGGGAACGCCACGTGTCGGTAAATCCTTGGGGCGTTTGTTGAATTTGCAATCTTGACGACATCTGAAGGGGTTTTCCAACCACCCCTACCTCCTCCCCACTCCCAGGGTCCAATATGAAGCTCACCCTGGTGAAGGAGGACACATTTAAGGCGCAAAGTGAGAACATCCGCAGAACCAGCAGGTCTCTCGCCCCCAGGCCTGGCACCGCTTCTCACCGCTGATGTGAAGGGGCGAGAGGAGAGCCGGGTCCCCTAGGACCACTCAATCCACAGCCCCTCTGCCGAGATGGTGAAGAGGACTACAATTAATGCCAGCCCCTGCAGTGGCTTGCAATGCGCATGCTCAGCTACCGGGACCCAGACTGACCACCGCTGTCCCCCCATGTAAACCAACAGCCAGGCTCCAGAGAGAAATGAATCTGGTCACCGCTGACCTGGACTGGGTTTGAAGTGACCATCCAAAGGAGAAAGACAACCAAAGACAACGAGAGTTGGAAAGACCTCAGGAGGTCACATCTAGTCCAAGCCCAACTACATCACCCCAGCCAAACCTCTAGTTTGAACCTTGGCAGGTGCGCCTGCGCCAGTCCCACGGGCCTGCCGGGTAACGCAGGACACGCTAAAAAGGCGAACAGGTCTGAGCCACAGTTTGAGCCTGGTCAGGAAATGGGAAAAACAAATTTCACAAACATTTTTGAAATTTCAAATCTATTTTAGTTTTACAGAGTTGGGGACGTAACCATTTGGATTTTTTCCCCCCAAAGTTTTTACAAAACTTTTTCAGGATTTTTGTAAATGTGGGTTGTCCTCCTCTCTCTCTGTCTTCTTTTCTTTTTTCCCCCTATTTGGGCTCGAATCCAATTCAACAAAGAGCTTCCAGGATTGAATTGTGCAGGGTTTCCTAATCATTGTCTCTTCTCCTTTTTTCAAGGCTGCTTTTTCAAACCTTCACCAACTCTGGAAAAACAACAGCGCACCAAAGGGAAAAATTAATCTGTTCTCCCCCTTTCTGTGCCTCTGATTGCAACCAAACCAGTGGCAGAAATCTAGACTTCCCTCCCCCCACGCTCTTGCACTCTGATGCTTTCAAAAACTTCTCTGCAGTTGAAGTTCGTGGTAGAATTACAAAGATTCATTTTCCTCTTGACATGCTATCATGTCTCCAAAGTGACAAAAGTTTTGAAAAGCAACAGAATGTAAAAAAAAAAAAAGTGGGCGGGAACCCCTTACATCCTCTGCACTGCCACGAGAATGGAAATGGCAAACAAAAAATGCAAAATGTCAATAAAATAAGAGGGGAAGTAACAGAGCGAATCATGTTTTGTTTTAAAAAAAAATCCTGAAAAGGAAGAAAATAAAAAATAAAAAATGTAATTGTTCTGAATAAAATTTTTCCACGCGCTCATTTTTTTTGGGGAAGGGGGGAGAGAGGAGGAGTTGAAAAGCTTCAGCAATGTCTACTAGAAATCGGGGGATGAATATAACACATTGGAAAGAAAAGACAGGCCACTACACCATCACGGTTACAGCTGTGCGCCACGTCAAGAGAAACCAGTGGTAGAGCAAGTCATTGGAAAGATTTCTCCCGCGAGAGCTGACCGTTAGGTAGGCGGCTTCCTGCGCCCACCAGGTCTACCCACGACCAGCGCCGAGCCGCTGACGAAGGACGGGGCCACGACACGAAAGGGAGGAAGCACGCATGTGCTGAGCGGGGACGAGCTGCGCGAGCCAGGCCTGGCAGCTGCCCTTCAGCCTGAAAATCCTTGCGGGAACTTCTCCCATCAGGTGATCACGCTGGCCCTGGCACAACGATTGGGCTGACGTAGGAGGGCTGACAGTAGCCCAATCGTTTGACCGGCTACCGGCCAGGAAGCAACTGTTGTTTTGGCTTTTTTTTGCACTACTCCATGTTTTAGGATGTCCTAATTGTAAGATGGCTGCACACGGACTAGACACATGAATTTATGGGGTGAATGAGGTGCTATTTATTGAGGTCTGTATTCAAACATTGGCATATTCGCACCCACTTTTACCCTGGCTAGCACAGGAGGGGCTCAACACCAACTGGGACCGTGACGCATTATCGTAACACAAATATTAACTCAAAATAATAGCAGCAACGTTACGGTATGCGTCAGACTTTACCTGCTCTCCAATGCTAGAAGTGAGCAAGCAGCAAGAACAATCATTCACAAATATTTAGTTATGGGAGTCATTTTGGTCCTGTCATTTTTGTGACTTTGTTGTCCAAAAAAACCCCAAGAATCAGTACCTCATTATCAAACATCTGCGAAGAGCAAACGTTTAACTGAAATGTTTAAATTCACATGATCTGCTTCACTGAATTGCATATTTGATTATAAAATTCAATCCTGATTTGTGATCCACCCTACACCAGCTCGGCAAATCACACAAAGTGACTGACACGTTGGGAATTCTGCCTTTGAATACACAATTGATCTCCCATGCTGTATTAGCTCATTACGTAAGAAACGTTTCTCTTCCCTGGTAGGGAGGCTTCACCCCGCGCTGCGAAGTGCAGACACGAGTCAACAACCAAACGTGCAACGAGCACTTTGCCGCTGAGACGGAAGTCTTCCAGGGAGGGAACAGGCCTGACACTGTTCACCAAGAGAGCACACGAACTGAAAAAAATCAAAAAAGTGCTTGCAATTTACCGTCTGCAGGAAAATTATTATTTGCTAAACAAGCTTGAAAATAAATTTTAAATAAAGTACTCAATAATTTTTAAATTGGTTTGCTAGCAGTTTGCAAACAGGAGTTGAAGGGGGGGATACTTCACTGTTTCTTCTTTGCAATTAGCTCTAGCATATAGCAAACTTGTGGAGTCATCTAGCTGACTGGTATTTCAATTTCCATCTTTTTCAGGTGGTGAAGGATGAATCACAAGGACCAAGAAATGGTTGAATAGACAGCTATACGCAGCAAGGATTTTTATTTAATTTATATTTCTAATGCATGCTGAATTTTGCTTCCCGCTGGGTTTGAAGATAGTCATAAGGTTTTGAATACGGCACTTTTGTCCCCTCAGTTAAGGGCGTTACATTTTGGAAAGCTGCAGAGGGGTCTTTAGCGATCACCAGAACTTCGTCTTTTTATTCCGTTTGCCTGTGAAACGTGCCTAGAGGATGACTGTGCGTCCTCTGCCCGCTACAGCACTGAGCTCAGCCAGATGACAGATGCTCAGGACTATTTTAAAAATCTTTAAATTCTTGGGGAATCTACAGTTTAAAACAACGAACAACTCTGAATAAATCTGGCCACTGCTTCCCCACCACGCTTTGGGGCTAACCCGCTGAAGTCCACAGGAATGGTACTCCTAATTTTAACAGGAGCAGGAGCAGGTTTTTTGAATGCAAGTGAGGAAACAAAAACAGGGCACGGAAGTTAACCGTCTCCCGCTGCAGAGCCCCTTTCCAGACAGACGTATTTTCTAAATAGCATCAAGGGCACAAACGCCTCAGCGGCTGATCAGCATCGCAGCGAAACGCTGCAAAGGGCAGCCTGTGTTCTGCAGAAGAACAACGTCCTTTGGCTCCATTTAGTGTTTTGGAGAAAATCTGCGGTAAAGAGAAAGCCACCTGAAGACAGACTTCTCCCAAAAGACACAGCAAGGGGCCTCTAAAAGGTACCGTCTAAGTAGATGTGCATTTTATGGGAAGCCTGAGACTCTCAAGGTATGTGGTCTCCTTCAGCATCCTGAATGCACGCTACACATCATTCGTGTCTCGATGGTTCGGATCAGAAAACAGCCAACCATTTTTTATTTTTTTTTTATAAACAGGTGGGTTTGGAGTTGGGTTTTTTCTTTTTGTTGTGTTTGGTTTTGCAGGCCTGAGCAGCAAAAATCTGCTTCAACCTTGTCCTTTTCCTATAGTATAGCTTTTATCTCAATTGTTATAGTAAAACCCTTTTATTAAAGAGGAAACAGTTGAAAGCGCAAATATAAGGTTTAATTTTCTGTTGCCCGAGACAGGTTGTTTATGACTATAGCATGCTTGCTGGAAAGGCTATTATAACCCAAATGTGCTTGCTTGTCTTATGAATACCTCTATCAATGGAAGAATGACCATTACTCACTCATATCAGGGAACTGTTCCTTTTAATCCAAGGAAAAGCTGTCAGAGGGAAGAAAAAATACCTTGGCTTTCACATGCACTGGCTAATGACCCATGACTGCATGAAGCTAGAGTCAATGACAGCAGCACATTGGGGCCTGGTTGTGATATAATTGCCCTAAAAAGAAAACAGCAAGATAATGCTAACACTGCAGAGGGAGAGGAATTATTGCCATCCACGAGTAGGGTGCGTGTACCTCTGAACTGTGCAAAGTCTCCAGCCAGCGAGGATAACCCCGCACTCATTTCCTGCTCCAGGCCGTGCCTCACAGGGCAGCCTAGTGACCAGAAAGACGGGTGGGACGTGCTGCCCTGACCCACTTGGCACCGAAGCCGCTACCGTGACCCTTCATGGAAAGTGCCGGCCGTGCGGTACTCCAAGAAACGAGAGCAGCCGCGCCGTGAACCCCAGGACGGCTCCGCGGCAGCTTTCGTTCTCCCTGCCCACGGGGCTTTGTAGCACCCCCAGCCCAGCACGCCGTGCTTTTCCACCGGGTATTTCTTTGCTTCCAGGGGAAAAGCTGTTTGTTAAGAAATCATTTCAGAGATGCTTAAAAACATTCAAAGAAATGGTTCTGGGTACTATCGTCACAAAACGTTCGCTCACAGTCGCATATAATGATGCATTCAAGGGAACCATCTGTGCTGTGGGTTTATTAAAATGATGGATTATTTCCCAACACCCTCACAGGGGAAACTCGGCGGAGACCACAAAGTAGCCATCTAACCTTTGGCTTTGGTAGTTCTCTCTCTCGTAGTATTTCTTGCAAAAATGACTCAGTAAGTGACATATTAGTGTCTGCCTTGCTTTGCGACCATGAGCTGAGAGCTCATAACCGAGGCAGGCAGAACACAATTGACATCCAGAGCATTCAGTCGAAAGGAACAAATCAAAATGTGGAATTTCATGTATAAGAAATACCCAGCAACTTACATCCAGGAGACGGAAAGAAGAATCGAACCCGTATCTGGGTCCAAAGGTGCAGTTTTCAAACACGCACAGAGTTTGCACAAAGTTCCAAATTATTCTGAAGTAACAGCCTCTTCAGCAAGATTTAACTAGCAAAAAAAAAAAACCACTGCAGAAAACTGGGACACCAGTTTGGTCAGGATAAAGGCAGATCCATTTTGCTCAAAAATTTTAAATGAAACACTCCTGTTTTGGAAAGAATTTCATTAGGATAAAAATATAATATGAAAGTACCCATTTAGAACAAATGTGCTATTAATTCTTAGCACTGTGTGTGGAAGGGAAAATTGCATTTTTATCTAAATGGTTTTTCTGCATAACCCATTTACAGTATTCTCTTACAGCTCAGTAATGGGCCCTTCTCACATTACTATTTGGGCCAGAGCACGGTGGAAAGCAGGAGCAGTCTTCAAAAACATTAAAGCAACCCCAATTTGGAGTGACTTTCCCCACAACTGGGAAGGAAAAGGAGAGCACATTTTAAATGATGGTGGAGTGAGAACAGGAGAGCACACTCCCATTGACTCTATCAGCTTTCAAATCATTTTTGGTAGTTTCTTTTAGAGACCCGAAGCAAGAACAGCTGCTGCTGAACACCATGTAGCTACCCAATAGGATCCAAAACCACCGTGGCGTGGCGCTACCACGTTGGAAACGATACAGGTAGTTTCCAGCCTCCAGGAGTTACCATCACACCCCAAAAAAAGAACAACCGGGTTTTAAATCATAAACCAGTCCCTGCCCTCCCATTAAAACCAGTTTATTCAATCTGAATGTGAATATAAGCAATGCAAGTTGAAACAAGTAACTCTGGGTTCAGTATTATGACCTTTTTCATATATATTAAAAAAAAAAAGCAGTAGGAATGTGCTCCATGGAGAAGGTCAAAGGGATCCCAGAACGAAACAGGCCTATTTATTAGGTTTTGTCCGAATAGGCATGCACATAAAATCAACACCACATTTTAAGTTCTAGACTGTATAACACAATGTCCCACATATGAGCAAAATACAGATGTAGTGCACCCGAATAAAAGTATAATTATCACCCAAAAAACCAACCCAACCACCTCCTTAGCATTGTTCACTTGACTTGACAATTCTCATCTCCAGATTTCTTCAGCTGGCTTTTTTGACAATTAGCATAGCAAAAAAATGTATCTGTGAAAATAGGAGCAGAAAGAGGCAGCAATAATGGCCAATACAACTGGACAGTAAACAGTTTTATCCCCTTTACCTTGCTGAAGTCTTCGCTGCAATGCAGTAATTACAGGAAACTACTTCTGTTTTAAGGTTTACATTAAAATCTTTCCAAATTTAGGGCCAGCAACCATCCCTTCATAACGCTTAAAAGGCAGACATAAAAATGTAATTGTATCACAGTCTCTCCAATTGTATGTTTTCCCAGCTCTTGAAGTTCATATTTGCCCGATTCAAGAAAGAGATTTTCAACCTACTCTTTTCTGCGACTGAAAAATATTTGAGAGTCATTTGTGTAAATGGATTTTAAAGAAATTACCCAAATGTGAAAGGCTTTGGGTAATTATTTGGACTAAAACATAATCACTCTCTGAAAAAAAACAAAAACAAACACATTTTAAAGGCAACATTTGTCAGCTCATAGAAGCAAAGATTTGCAGCACTCAACTGGCAGGCAGCAAGTTGAAGCTATACTCTCATTAGCCACTGTCAGAGAAATCAGAAGTAGGACTACAACGAGCTGCTCATGCAATACAGGAGATTTGCGACCCGATGCAGGGAGAGCAGCAAGCTCCTCTCCATTTCTGAAGCCCCATGTATGTCATTTCTTGGATGTGTGTCAGTCCAAGCAAGCAAAAGCAATGAAGTGTGTTAGCACGATGCATCCGCAGGACACGTTTCTTTACACAAGAATATTTGGTACCGTTTTGTATGCGCACAAGCTGAAGCTGTTAGTAACTCCAAGGATTTGGTGGTTTCTTTAGGGTTCAATTTGTAACTTTTCACATGACCACTGCCTCCATCTCCCAGCACAGAGAGCATGCCAGCTAAACCCATACCTATTTTGCAGACAGCTACAATGAATTAAAAATTGATGCTCTGAAACTTTCTACTGACTGGAACAAAAGAATCAAGGAGGATTTTGCTTCTGTACATCTGTGTGGTCTTTCCTATTTCCAAACAGCTCGTGCTAGTCTTTAATTGTATTCAGAAAGATCTCTTCCCCCCCCCGCCCAACACACACCTCGAAAACTTAGGAGTTACACGTGAGAACACATGCAGCGAGGGCGCGGGTTGCTCCTCTGATCACAGAAAGACATCATGTGCCTCTACTCAAGGGTAGCCAAGAGGGCTACAGCATGATTACTGCATCAACACATGCTCGTACTGATTGGCGCTATTTTGATCTCTAGAAAATTACTTTGGTTTTATTTTGCGTCTTGTTTTTTAAGTGGAGTTTGAGACTGGCTGTCTGACCCAAGTCAAAAACACCTGGACCAGTACCCACCACTGGCTCTTTGTTAACAGGCTAACTGACCAGCGCACCCATCGCTTTTACTACTTTTAAAGCTTTTCGGGATTGCCTCATCTGCAGTACTTATTTTGCCACCATTATTTTAAGTGATGAGGACAGATAGGACATAGCAGAATCCTGCACAGTGGGGTAACTTGAATCGTTCTGCTTCTGAAACTATTTGGGGTGAAGTCTCTGCACCCCTCAAGTACACCAAGGAGCTTTTAAATCGTCATTCTGGAGCCAATGGAAAAATTAAACAAAGCACATTATGCAAATTAAAGCCATCTATTAATACATAAAGTTAGCCACCTACTCCACGCATCTGTGATGTATTCAACCCCGCAGCCTTCTTGGTGCTATTATGCTACATGAATAAAAGGACACAAGATGCTTAACTTACTGCTGTTATTTAAAAGGCAGTTCAATGGACCAGAATAAGTCAAACAAGTCACCCAGGGGCTCCTCTGCACCCTCGGTCCTTCCTAAACAAAGGAAGAGCCCACTTCATGCCAGGGTTTTACTGTACATCACTGGGGCTTCCTTTGCTATCGCTCAGGTCTGACAAACGGGTGCGTGTTATTACAGACGCCCTGTTTCAGACCCACGGGCAGTTGCGTTTCCTTTCCCCGTCTTCAACGGGAACGGAGAGAGACCTTCAAGGAGGACAGTTGGGCTCCAGAGATCCCCCCACCCGAAGTAAGACGAACACAATTGGTGCACGGGACTTAATTACCGAGCAAGAGGGTCTTTCACACTTCTTCCCGCTGCAGGACACTTAAGTGCATTTTGTAACGGTAGGAGGCAGAGGCCGGGACGGCATGAACGCACGTGCTTACCAAACTCGGCTCACTTCTAACTTACAGCAGCTTGGGCTACTCGAGCTCCAGGCCCCTGATACAGGCCACTTCCGTCCTGGTCTGCAAACAGCGCTCACCACGCTGCTCCAGCTTCGGGAACCTATTCCAGTCCGTGGCACGTCCTGGACAAAGGCTGCCAACTCGGAAAAGTTGTGCTCAATGCCACTGTCCTTTCGGCACATGGCTGCGTGCTCACCAGGGACTGACCGGTCTCTCCTCTGGTGCTGGGCTCGTCTCTCTCATCATACTCAGCTAGAAATTCTTCAAGCCAGGGAATGCCTCAGATTTGTAAAATGCAGCATGTCGCACCAGGCCCATGTATGACACTAAGACAACGATTTTAAATAATAAGAAAAATGGGACCCTTCGAACAGCTTCCAGCGCAATCGAAGCCACACATAAACCCAAGTCTCCATGAGTGCAGTGGTAATGAACTGACCGACTGTGCCATCTAGCCAAGAGATGGGATACTCACGCACACCCCTGTTCTCTTCTATGTGGCTGCATTAGCCTTACAGACAATCAAAAGCTCCATCTCGACCAGTGGATCGGAGAGCACGGGCAGCACAGCATCCCCCGGGACACCTCCGTGGTTGCGGCGCGGTCTCATTTTATTTTTTAGAATCTCCTTCCACTATTTCCATCCTTCAAGTTTTGTCACTTCTCTCACACAAGACTGAAAGGTTTTTAAATGTCACGAAATAGGAAGTTACACAGAATGTGAACAAAAGTTTTTCTGGAAGGGAAAAAAAAAGATAGAAAAATCCTAAAATTCCAGCCTCCTAATTATATTAGTACAGTTTTCATCTCCAAGTATTTACTGACCAAGTTATTTATTAGTTTTGCCACCAAACAGCTTGCAAAATAATTTCTTTTAAATGGTAAATAGTATGACACCTACCCACTTGTTTGCACATGTTTTTCTATTCCTAAGGCAATTTAAAGTCTTAATTCTAAACTAAGGAAGGATTTTTATTAGGTTTGAAATGTTTTTTTTACTGGCCTCACTGCTACAAAGGGCAGCCCTTCTTCAGCATTAGGATCTTTTTACGAGCAATCCAGATTCTTTATAAAATGTTGTTAACATTAGCCTTAATTTTTAAAGATATAATTTACCACATAAATATCCTGCCTCATATTGACTGACTGATTAAATGTTTCCTTGTAATCACGAACATCAAATCCCAAAAGGCCTATCAACCCATATCCAAATAAAGGGGAAAATTATATTGCAAATCATTTCACATCGTCTCGCTTTTCAGATGCACTAAATATCGAGCAGAAGTTAAAACAAGCCAAATGCACAGAAGTGCAAGCAGCCAGCCTAGCATCTAGACAAAAGATGTGAAGTAGACCTTGGAATAAGACACTGCGCAGGAAAGTGCTAGCAGAGCTGTGTAGGCCTCGTACACACATTGTCTCCGTGTCTAATCTCAGAAGAACTCTATTTACTTTAACGCAAAATCTATCATTGTCGCGCTTAAACACGACCAGATTTGTGCAAACCAAACCAGAGAGGGCTTCTTCCAACAACCCTCAAAGCCTCACAGAAATCCAGAAGCTGCAGCTTCAGGCACTGCAATTCTTCCAGTTAAAATACTACAGAGAAGCAATAACAATGGTAAGAGCACAAGACATCCTAAATAATGCTTCCAATAAAAGTTTAACACACAGACAAGAGGTTGTTTTTACTAACTGGTAATGGCTGATGCGCGCGTGCATCGTTGGGAGCGAACAGTTTTAAGTAAGAGCCACCACTTCCGAATCCATCATCACCACCCCATATCGTGGCAAGAACTTTACTAAAAGCTCACCTTGGAAAGGGTACCAGTGGATTAGCCCCAGTCCCACCCAAAAGCAGCACGCTGTACATTTACACAAGGCTTCCTGAAGAGACACAAGCCCTTTAAACCATGCTGAACAAATCCGAGGTCTCTTAAACCAACCACTGGGCTGGTACTGATAACTGAGGAATGAAAACAAGTGTCAGAGAAACACTAATAAAATAAGTGGCAATGCTTCTGAAGTGACGCTAAGTGCAACACTAGTCAAGTACAGTTAGAAAGGAGCATGCTTACGGACCAGCAAGGCACACAACAGACTACGCCAAGTAAGGGAAACCTAAATGCTTTCCCCACGTCTGTGGCCTTTTGTCATTTGAAAGCAGAAGAGCAAAACAAAGACTGGGGTTTTTTGCAATGCCATATCACCTCAGAGGCTCTCTCTGAAGTAATATGAAAGTCAGCTTGTTAAAATTAATGGATTAGACCTCCAGCTGTTAAATTTACAGTCTTCAACGTAAAAGGTGTTCGACTTCGGAGCTCTGGCCTACCCTGCTTGAAACATGCTTCAAATTGTAAAAAACTTCTCTCTGTGGCATATTTCTGCAAAAAGGGTGGGGGGGAGGTATTGGTAATTAGCAATATTTTAACAAGACTATAATGCAAAAGAAATTTCAAAGAGCAAAAAGCAGCCAAATGCAGAAGATATTCATGTCTTTGTACCGACAGCATTAATAATTAATACATTGGAGTGTACTTCCACTTGCAAGCAAGAGGAAAAAAAATCTGTTTAATATCTATTTGAAAGACTGAATGTTGGATAACATAACTATGGTGCGGAAAAATCAGGCTGGATTTTACATGTCTAAGATGAAGCAAAAGGATCTTCAGTGCAATTTCAGATAATACATCCCATTTCTGTACCACTTCTCCCCAAAGTGAAGGCCTTAATGTAACAATGCCCACGAAAAAGAGGGCTACCAAGTGCACCGAGTCCTACCCTAATGAACAAGGCGCATTTTTTTTAAAAAGCCTTTCTTAAGACAATACGGCTCAACTCATCTTACTTAAAATTTAAAAAAAAAAAAAGAAGAGCGATCCCAAATAGAATACATTTTCCTCCTGAAAAGACACACACAACTCTTTTTGGTTTCCAAGACAAGAAGTCAGCGTAATTTGATGGGATGATTGCTAGTGCCTGCATTAGAGGCCGGCTCCCGATTGGTATTCTGAGGTTGACATAGATTATCTATGCCATTATGCATATGAAGCCTTCCGGCCTGAAAATATGGTCAAGAGGATCTATTTTGCAGTGGTTACAAAACAGGCAACAATCGCTTTCCCCAAGAATTCACCTATTACATTAGGGATTTTTAAATGCAACCCAGGAACCAGTGCTGCAACTGTTTTGGGGGACCGCCAGGAAGTTTTGCAAAGAAAATACATAAATAAATAAATGCATGCTTGCTCCGGCACAAGAGGAGTCTGTTTAAACAACAATACAGCCAGCTTCTGGAATATGGGGGGGAAATCCGACTGAGTCCTGACAAGTCAGCACTGTATATTTTTGTCAGACCTATACTTGTCTTGTGCACGCACGCCGCGCACACACCGGCGTACACATAGTTACTTATAAATATCCACAGTAAATAATGAAAGAGTCATTTGTCTAGTACTAAAATTTTATGTGCCTATATAAAAGCATTTTGCTGTACCAGAGCCCTCATGCCGGCCCAGGAAACTGGGGAGGCGAGGATTTAATTGTTACACTCATCAGAAGGGTGTTTATTTTTAGGTCACTCTTTCATTCGGTGCCACATAAAATCAGAATTTGTTACTCAGGAGCAACAAAGGAACACGAGTACCTTTGAGTAGCATCTAGTACTCTCTCTTTTCTTGGAAAAAACCCCCCCGACTTAGTTTTTATAGTAAATTGTCCAAGCATAAATGAAAACATGTTAGAAAAAACCCCATACATTACACACACAGACAACTGAAAAGAGATGCTGTGCAATATAACCACACAGGAGAACGACGCCCTGCTTTTACTTTAGCATCTAGCTTCATCGTGTTCCCTTTACCCATCAAGACCTGAACATTCAGCATTGTGAATTTAAAAAATACCTGCCCAAATGTTTTTAGTGTCTCTCTCTGACACACACGTGCTCCCCAGTCTGGGTGTGCACACAAGCTCCTTACTCAGGTAATCCCCCAACTAAACCTCATCCTAATAATATAAATTTGTTTTGTTTTAATAGCCCATCGGAAGCCAAGTCTGAACTGGTGTTAATTTTCAATAAAATGATGTTATATCTGCTATTCTGGGCTGAAGCACGCAAAGGAAAAAACACGCAAAAGAAGGGGGGGAACCCTAAAATGCTCACAAGTTACTCAAAGGGCAATAAATCCACACACTTTCTGCACTAAAAAAAAAAAAAAACCTGTCAAAAATAGTCACAGCAGCTGATAGTGAAAATTTTCCCTTGCCCCGTCTCCGAGATTTGACAGATAAACCTATGAATATTTTGTCTCTGGGAATATAATGGAGAAACAAACACTTCTGAACAAGAGCATTTTTCTACTAAATGATACTGAGCACCAGTGACTGGGCAGCCTAAACGATATGGTGCCATTGTCATTCAAATGAAGACAAAACCGGCCACAAACAATCTTGCAGATTTTTTTTAATACAATCAGAACAGTTTAGAAAGATAGCGTTAAATCCAAATCTAAATGCACGCTGAAATCTTCCTTACAATCTGCAGAGGGAGTATTCCCTACCCATAAGCCTGCCCGCTAACCCAGATCATTTATTAAAGATGGATATTTCATATCTACAGTGTATATCGCATAACTTCTTGGCAAAGGTCGCTGCATTTCTGGTAACTGTTAAAATTCCTCGTGGAAGTTTAAATACCTCTATCAAACAGACACAACAGCAATAGGAGTAAGAAAAATTCACTGCTCGTTTGGCCAGAGTGAACTAATTCCCAATAATCCTTATTAGAGCACAAATGAATCTCGTATCAGATACTGCACGCAATGGTATTTATGTGTTTGAACCACCCCACAGGAATTCTGACAAACTCTGTTTTAATAAGCAAATGTATTCCCTTGGTAAAGCCTCTCCAAGAATTCAGCAGGTTTGGTTTTATACATTTTTAAAACTACCACAGAATATACGGGGAGGCGAAAGAAAGCGTCTGTGTGACAAAGACCAGCAGCCAATCTCAGTGGCTCATTAATACTTAGTAGAAACATGCAAATGTCATTGGTTGGTTAATGTTTTATGCTGATGGCCTTGCTCAAAAAATAAGTTCATCATTACTGTGAAAAATTAGCAAAGAGCCATAGATCAAAAGGTAAAACCGACTGGACTGGACATGCCTTGGAATTTGCCCATTTTCAGTTACAAGAGCCACAGAGGGTAACCACATCTATTTACATTCTCCCCGATTAACACCTGCGTGGTTTTAGGTTACATATTCCTGCGGTGCAAATGTCAAGTGAAGGCATCAATATGGACCTTCAAAATTTCAACAGGGGGGGAAAAAAAAACCCTCCAAGAACTTAACTACTGGCCTCCCAGAATGTATTAATCAACTTCATTCAAGCCATGGTTTTCCTAGTTTAGTCAAATTAGCCATTATAAATTCTTGCTGAGCTTTAA
>NW_017728921.1:575281-577484 GCF_001723895.1 Crocodylus porosus | reverse complement strand
CGCGCGCACACTTTTGATAACGACCTGGAGAATATGGAGTACTGATTTCAAAAGTCCAGGAGTTCAAACCCCTCCAGTTCACACCACGCTGAACTCCCTAAAGAAGTGCCCAGAAGAATCAGTGCAGCCCAAAGTAGTCTTACATTACGCACAAACCAGGAGGCTCTCTCTCCTCCCCATATCCCAGCGGGTATGTTGCATACACAGAAACTCAGCAAGCACGTTTGAGAAATCAGAGTACTAGAATACTAATAAAATTAAAAGCCATAATAAATGCAGGTCCTCTCTCCCTCGACTGGGTTACGTGCTGCTAATGCCGGAATCCAAACCACGGCTGTTTAAGAACTTACGCCCGTTTTACATGCGCGCAACTGCAAATTGTAACAAATGTTATTTTAGGCAAATTCCAGGCAACTAAAAATGCTGCAAACTTCAGTCACGTGATGCATAAAACCCCTTTCCTTAACAGCAGCGAACACATAAGGATGGGATTCAAAAGTGAATCGGTTCTCATTTACAGTGGAAAATAGCCCACCTACTGTCTCCTATCACCGCATCCGCTAATTACAGTGAATTTGCTGCTTCTCCTGCCGGCCTGGAAGAGGTGCCCATTTAAACCTCCCCACCAGGAAAAAGGGAAAGGGCAAGGAATACACCTCTCGGGCGTTACAGACTTAGGTCAACCTCTGCAGCAGCAAAACTTATCCCTACACAGGGAGACTCGTTAGCTTTCCTGAAAGCGAGAACAGCTATCACAGGAGTGATGAATTGTTCTTCCTACAGCATTTATGATCAGCGTGACAAGGAAATGAAGAAGCAACTTCCTCAAGAGCACCAGTGATTAGCAAACCGGACCTTTTTCAATTAACATCCATGTAGGGGGATTGTGCGTGTGCGCAAATTCAACAGCTCGTGCCACATGCACACAAAAAATACCTAAGACAAAATGCAACATCGTTTTGGTTTTTTTTCCAAATCCAAGATATTAAAATCTAAATTCTTGGTTTCATTTTCACCCCCAAATCTGCTTTTAATTAGAGTGCAGTGTGTGCCTGTGTCTGCGTTAGAGTCTGGCAAGGTAGAACTGACAGGAACTGTGATTTGTGCTAACTAGCTATTGATCCAGTCAGATCTAGATGTCGTGTACAAGAAACAATAAAAGAGAAGGGGCCAGGAAGGATGCTGTGTGCAACTCCATTTAAAAATGGAAAAGAAAGGCCCCAAACAAACCAATTTATGTCCTTGCCTGGGTGAAGCACGGAGAATGCTGATGGGCTTCCTAGAGTCTGCTGTGCATGCTAAACACACTGGCTTCAAATGAGAATCTCCTGAGCTGGGCATTAAACACGAACAAAGAGACAAACAGCGGGGGTAGCTTTCATGCTTCGGGAAAACCAAAGCTGGAAAGCCAACCCGAACTGGGAGCAGGAATGCACCGAGTTTTCAAACTCCCCACCCCCCCCTCCTCCCCGGCTGCCTTTTCAGGGTCCTAATATCTCCCTTTACCTAAAACACCGGCTTAATAAAACCAGCGGCAAAAAAGCAACTTTTTGGAGGAGGCAGATTTGACTCCAGCTTGCACTCAAGGAGATGAAACATCAGCTTCTCAAGACGCAAATACCACATTTCCATTGCTTAAATTATGCACGCGGCCCGAGCTGTCTGGGGTGACCCGTCTACACGTGTGCACCTCTGATATACGTGCGTGCGGATTACAGATAACACATGCACACACGCCAGGAGAGAGCTCGGGAAAAACGGCCCGGATACAATAAAAGAGCAGCCCCTCTGATCCGAAGTCATCTCCACGTTAAGTAGCTTTTATAGGGAACCGCTCTCCATCGATACACGTTTCTCAGCCTATGGATTTATGATGCCCTCTAGATACCGAAGGAGATGGCAAACGAAAAGTCAGGCTGAAATTAAGCATCTGTCAACTCAGCAAGCTTTATCCTGCCAAAACCCTGAATCTGATGTCACGCTGCCTCTGTGCTAAGGCTCGGCCGCAGCGCTGCTTTTCTGCAGTTGGACACCCTCGGCCGGGGGCCCGGGGCTGCGGCACCGCCCCGCAGTGCCCTGCCGCGGGCTGTCACCTTCCACGACACCCCCGCGCCGCGAATCCCGCCCCCACGTCAGCGCGAGGTGCCCTGCGGGCTCAGGCTGCCCCGCCCGCGGGCAGGAGGGGCTGGTTTGCGGGCCGGGG
>NW_017728921.1:550841-573057 GCF_001723895.1 Crocodylus porosus | reverse complement strand
GGGGCAGCGTGACGGGAAGCCGCCGCCGAGGACCACAGCCCTGGGACCATTGTTCTGCTGCACAAAGGAGCCCGGAGGACCAGACCCGTGCACCGTGCTTGGAGAGCCAGGCATCCTGGCTGCAGCCGCAGGGCAGAGCGGGGCACCAGCTCCCCCCTCGGGGCAGGGGCCAGCAGCAGCGCCGAGCACAGCGGGATCCAAACCCCGCGCTGCAGCCCACCTTGTCCTGTTATATGTATAGCCCGTGTACTACCTCTCTCACAGTATTAAAATGATCAGTACAGAAAATAAGCCGTGAATGTGCCAAATACCCTGGCTGGCAAGCCACAGGAGGCCAACGCCAGCCTGCAGGAGCACCAACGATTAGAGAAAGGCGGCGGCCCTCCCAGACCTACTCCTGTCCTCACACGAACGACTGCGGCTGGAAGAGCAGGATCGGGGCCCCACTGCGAAACTAGAGCTTGGAGATGCGCCGGCCCCTTACTCCCCTCTCAGGAAACCTAGGAGTCTGAACCGCGCCGTGGCACTGTCTACACAAGCACTGGAAGGAGACCGGGTTAGAAGCCTCCTGTGCCCGGCTGGTGCTTCAGGAACCAGCGCACGGCCCGGGCTGGGTCGAACACAAAACCCCTTGCAGGCACAGCCCCGTCCTCCCAGTCCCAGCCGATGACGACAACGCAAGATCTTGGACAGGCCTCGCCGGGCGGGAGGCAGATGTGTCAGACCTCCGGGACTCGCTGTTTTGGACCTCACAAAGACTCGGGTCACCGCTCAACGTAGTTTGCCTTCCGCTTTTACCAACAAGGCGCCTGCCGTGCCGAGGCAGCTGTTGCTGAAGACGAGGGCTGAGCCTGCAGTGACGTGGAAGTGTGTTACCTTCATCTCGAACGCTGAAAACAGCGTCCGCGCCCATGACTGCTCCCACCTGATGTTGCGCTGGATCCCAACGAACGTTGCGGCTGTGGCTAGTTCGTTTTTGTTGGCATCACAATCGCTTATTTTCTGAACAACAGGCCCTCCGGTTAGTGAGTTAGCCACATCTTTAAAAAATGAGTCCATCTAAACTTTAGAAGTCTGTCCAGTAAAGAAAATGTATGAGCATTACAAGATAAACCAAGCTCAGCTTGGAGTCTTGCTGTCAGTCCTGACAGGTTACGTGGCAGCCGGCTAGGACGGCGGATGCCGGCCTGCCACGCTGTCTCCGCCGGCTGGGGGTGGTCACTTGGCCACGTCTAAGCTCAACCAGAACGTGGAGGGCTCAGATGGCTGAACCCTATTCTGCTAGTGAACAGTAATGCCACTGCTATTTATCTATCTATATGTGCATCTTTTTATTTCTTTTTTACTGGAACCCCTTTTTATTTGTTCATTCTAGGTCGGCATAAAAAAAAAAAAAATCAAATCACCAATTAAGAAATGAGCCAACCAGCACTTGGTATAGCTGTCAAAAATATTGTTGGAGGTTATTCATTAATGTTGTAATTATTCTATTGTATTGCCACCACCTCCTCCCCTTTTTTTCCTTTTAACCAGGTTCTGGTGTCCTGCTACGAAATGCTTCAGAGAGGATGCAGTGCTCAGATGACCTGATGAACAAGGTGAAGGAAGGCTAGTTATCACAAGCAAGTGAGGAAGTCTTGCATTTTGGGTGCCTGGCGCATACTATTCTTTTTCCTTCCATGTTGTAGAAAGCATTCATTTTATAAATCGCGCACCCCTTTCCCCCAAGCGTCATATACCATTTCAGATTTAAAACATCCACAAACGCGAGACAACCTGATCTCTGTGAAATCACAGCCCTTTCCTCAGCTTGTGTTTTAGTATTTTCTAGGGGTGGCGGTAAGATACGCGCACTAACTTCCAAGGAAGGGCATTTCCGAGCCACGTGTTTCCAAAAGGGAGACCAGTGGACTGAGATTTCATAGATTTCATAGACATCAGGGCTGGAAGGGACCTCGGGAGATCATCGAGTCCAGCCCCCTGCCCAAAGGGCAGGAAGTCAGCTGGGGTCATAGGATCCCAAATCAGCTGGGGTAGATAGCAATCAGAGATAGCAAATGCAAACTACTAAGCAGATTCAAAATTCATTCATTCTCCAAGTGGACATAAAAGGTACATTTCTGGAAGAGCAGAAACAAGAAAAAACAAGAATGAAGCCAGACAACTGGAGATTTCCTTGGTTCTTGGGCTGTAAGTCTCCGATGCTCTCCCTGCACAATCAATATTTGTCTTTTCTCTTTCCATGTGTGCACACAACTTCCTTTTCACATTAGCAGTCACTTGCGCTTTCACAGCAAAGTGCAATAACCTCGATTAGATGCTTGCTTCCATTTAATATAATCTCTCCTTTCCAGAGGGGAAGGAGTTGCCGTCCCCAGGTAAATGGTTAAGTATAAAATTGGACCGTGCGACGTAGAGAGATGCCTCCTGATTAGAAGCATACAACAGCACAGACAGGAGGCAGTTGCCTTTGGGCAAGATGGCAGAGCAAATCCCTAGGAAACAAGATTGTTCCAATGCTAGGAAGCAGCAGAGAGTCCCTTTGGGGGTGTCGCGCGGTTGGTGGCGCTGGGCCCACGTTCTTGCAGAGCACGTGCGGGGTTATCCAGCCTGACGTTCCTTTTCACTGTTGCACATGCAAGAGCCATGTATGGACCCACCTCCAGCCACAGCATCGGTAACTCACCCCACATGAAATAAAAAGAAAACTAAACCTTTCAGATGACCACAGGCCAGGGAAGTTTGAGAATTAACTGTACTGCACACTCATGTAGGAGAAGCAGCCAAGAGCCCAATATTTTGACAGGGAAGAACACCGAGTTGACGGGAGCTGTAGGATAACTTACCACCATGCGGCTGCCTGCCTCTGACCAGTACCATAAAGATTTGGCAAGCGCCGTCCTCGGGCTCAATACTGATTCTTAAAAGGCAAGATGTTTTGGCAAAACACTCATCCAAAGTCCGATGCCTGTAACGTGCATCTCTCAGCACCCAATTAAGACACCAGCAGAACATCAACAGACCACTGTCACTTCACAAATAATGGAAGCCAGCAATTTTCAATCGCACAAGTTAAAAGCAATTCAGCTACCGAGGCTCACACACTTTCATCCAAGCAAGCATGAAGCTTCTCCTGACTTACCCCTAATACAATATAGAGTATTATACCCATATTACACACACCACCCCCCTTAATACAATCTATCTATACACACATATATACATACACATGCACATTTTCTATACCAGTATGTAATTTTTAGATAGCTAGATAGATAGAGTTGCTGCTGAATTCAAAGTCTGGACGCTTGATTTATTTTTACTCTGAAGGCAACAGCATGATGTTGAGTTTAACATTACCAGGTCTGAATTTAATGGCAAAAACCAATGAAGGGGTTACTGTTTAAAAAAAAAAAATTCAAACAATTTCAAATCATCAGGCTCAATAAACTGGGACTGTAGAAAGAGAGGCCAATTCAACTTTCACTGAGAAAAGTTGCTGTTCAGCAAAAAAACCCATCCTTTTTAACAAAATGAATGCATCATACATAAAACATCACGAACCATACAATTAGTAAGCAAATGCAAGAGTTCAGCTCAGTTCATAATTATTCAGCAAACCTATTCAGAATGATTTTTTCTCCCTGCAGCAATCAACTGTGTGGGCTCATTACCACTGAAAATCTAGCTAAGAAACTGCCACAAACTGTACAAAACAAGCCCAGTACGCTGGAGAAACTTTAGCTAGGCCAGTCTCCAGCAAAAAGTCTTTTATATCAATCCATCGAGACAGACCACGTAGTTTTTACACCTCTCTGAAGACGCCTCTCCATGGATGCGCCAGGGTTTCAAGGATATCATTTTTAGCTGCTGAGTAACCTGTATAAAATGGTGATTGTGTAACCACCTGGAATAATAATAATAATAATAATAATAATAATAATGCATTTAATTAGTGCTACCTGGCCAAAATGAGGAGTCTTCGTTTCAGGGTAGAGCCTCACAAAGGGGGCCCAGTGAAAAAAAAAGGTGACATTTTTCCCTAGCAATGCTTCAGGGAAACCTGAACACTTGTGAGGAGAGGTTTCAAACACTGGCATCAATGGTAGCTGGGAAGTTTTTAAAATTTCTGCTTGAAAAATGACCAGCATGGACCTAGTGCAAAACAGCCGGTCCACTGCACAGGAAAGCATCATGCTGGACAGATGGACCATACTGCCTTTTAAACCTAAGGCAACACGCAACATCAGCTAAGAAAAAAACCTGCCTCTACTGATAGGGATGTAGATGCACCTTTTCCTCCCAAGGTTCATTTAAAAAAAAAAAAAAGCTTTGCTTGTCCTCTGCAAACAGGCAGGGTCTAGCAAACGCTAGGCACCGACATTTCTGAACAGCATTTCAACAACAAAGAGGAAAAACAAGTTCTCTGAAACTGCTTTTTTGTTGTTTTTTTTTTAATATCTGCAAGTCATGAGCTAGGGCACCATGACCAAGTCTGTACATCTTGGGGCATCAGCAGCAACGGATCAGGACCTTGATTTAGGGTCTCCCTCAACAGACAGCACTCCTACCTTTCTTTAGATTTCGCCTGAAAAGCCCACCACATACCCTTTAGCTTTTACCTCTCTCTTATTTAAGTATTTCCAATGACTGTTTTTTAAGGTTGGAAAAAACTGAGTAGAAAACATGGGTTTAAGTGAAACAGTTTCTGAGGAACAGGGGGAAAAAAAAAAAAAAAAAAAAAAAAATCACCTTAGAGGTTGAAATAGTCCATGTTTGGTCTTGTCCGTGACAAGCGCTTCTGGAAAGCTTATGCAGAAATCCTTCAGCCATTTGGAGTTTTGCACAACTGGAAACTAAATCCCATTTAAGTAAGTTTCTGCATTTCCCTTTTCCCCACTGCTGAAGCAGCTGCACTGAAAAACATTTATGAAGACAAGTTTCATCAAGTCCCCGCACACTCTCCCAGGATTACCCAGCCAGGTGTTTGCGTACTGACCATTTGCGATGGGGACCTGAAAATTTTGAATAAAAACCTATTCCTTTTGCAAAGGTGCCTCTACCCTGCTTGGTTTGTCCAGGATCGTAACAGAAAAGGGCATGGGACAATTTGCACATGAAAGCTCACATACATTCCTCACAGAGATCAACCCAGCAACATGCTTGCTTGCCCTGAGCACGTATACAAAATGCAGACTATTTCCCTAATCTGAAGATTTTTAATGAGGTTCACCTTGAAGCAACTATGCTAGTACAGCATTAAGAGTGCACAGCTGGCCATAAACTCGAATGGGATCAAGTAGCGTTTGGGGGGCTGGTCCGGGACCCGTGAATCCTGGTGGTTGGAAGTGCTCCGTAGACGCGCTTGCGGTCAGGCTGCGAGCACGCGCTGCTGCCAAGGAAGGTACTGTGCCCTCCCACACGTGGCTGTTTGCTTGGCGTGTCCTCCCCCAGAAGGAAGAGGGCTCGGGTCCGATTCCCAAGTGCCCAGGGACTGCTGGCAGGAGGAAGCGCTCCATCGCTTCCCTCCAGGGCTCTCTTGCTCGGTCTCTCCCTGCCATGTCCAGCCCCTCAGGCCCCCGGCAACTTCCCCAGCCCCCAAAACAACCACAAGCAGCTGGCACAGACCCTTGTGCCATTGATTTTCTCTGCCCCAACAACTGGGGGGATGGAGGTGCCAGACGGCCTGCAGCAGCTCGCCACAGGGGCTGGGATGCCGAACCAGCCCGGATGCCCCTGGGCTTTGCCGGTGCCGTTCCCCCACCGGCTCCGGGGCTTGGGGGAAACCAATGAGCCGGGGCAGGAGGGGCAGGAGGGCAGAGCGAGGTGAAGCATCTGCGTTGGCACCCACGGCCCGCGCAGCCAGCCACTGCACAAGGCGTTCAGCATCTCCCCTAGCCCATTCCTATGCCTTAGGCCAGGCTTTACGTACTCGCTCTGAAGGGACTACCCGGTCCTGCCGGGACTTTGTAAACAAGGCCACGCCAGCTACCTCGACAGGAGGAATAGCCACAGTTCCCATCAATGCCGGGAGAAGGGCACCTGTATTTCTGCGTTGCAGAGCAAGCCCGCTTGGCTCTCTGCCACAGCTAAGGGTTAAAAATCTCTTGCCATCCACAATCATCGCTTCTCCGAGATCACATGAGCCTATTGCATCGTGGTACAAAAGGCCTGATTTAATCCCAGTTGCAGACGACTCACATTGTACTCACGGACTTCTAGCAATGTCAGGCTATCGGGTTTCCAACTAATATCCAAGCCACAGCCCAAGCAGAGGAGAGGAACAAAGACTTCTTTGTTGCAGAAAAAAAATTCCCTAAAGATATTAACAGTGCAGCAGAGTTCAAACTGTTAAATGATTCAAATATTATTTAATGAATACATTTGAAATGAGGTCTTACAACCCATAACACTTTTAGATCATCATTTACCAGGAATCCGCCTCTTCGTTTACTCCTTTATGAAGTCGTTGCTTTCAGGTTTTAATTATATCCATTCTCCTTCCAGGCTTTTGCAGGGACTTCCCTTGTTGGCACAGCTCAGCACTTTTTATTACAGAATTTAGTCTGTGACTACTGGATCTTCCAGAAACCTTTTAATCACATTCATTTAATTTGCCTTGGTCTATATTATATAACCATGTGAGCTACAGAACTCATTACAAAAAGTAGCAGTACAATCTCCTTCTCTCACATGGTACAGAACGAAACAGGACTTTTAACACGAGGGAATTTTGTTGAAGTACAAATGAAACCCATGTGCCCCGCTTCTAATTGGGCCAAGTTAGGAATGTGGAGATCGGTTTAGGTCTATGCTTCAAACTCCTTGTGCAAGGCTGGAGGATTTAATTCTGAACTAGGAAGTCATGCAACTTGCAAAGGAGAAAAAAAAAAAATCAGCTGTGCTGCACAGCATGGACAATTTTCTAGAAAGCAGCAAGTCCAAGAGGCCTGAAAGAAGAGAGCAAGTCAAATGAGTTAGCTGAGCCTGGCGTGACGGGGGGGAAAAGTAGCTGCTGCTTCTCTGTGGAAAGGGGTTAGTTGTGTAACTCGAGGGGCAACAGTCTTAATCCATCATCATCCTTGCGTGGCTGTGTGCTCTGGCTTCTGTTGAGGGAGTGACAGAGCATATCTAGAAGAAATAAAGCAAAGACCAACGAAACAGCATGCAAGGGCTGAAGGAAAAGGAACAAGGACAACTTCCAAGCAAATCCCGGATGCTATATGCGAAGAGCGTATTGCAGAGCAAGACGTACATACACAGCCTGTAACAAAGCCGGGATCATTTGTACATCTGCAGCCTGTGCCGTGTACATTTGTGCAGCCATTATGCATTGCCACTCAGAAAATTTGGACCTGGTGTAAAAAAGCGACTGTCCTGCCCACACTACAACATCCACCACTGCTACCACTACTAGCAAATGAAGGCCCAGACCTCCCCAGTCCTTTAACATACATCTGCGGGGAGAAGGTTCCCAATCCTCCTCTGGTTGTGACTATCAAGCACAATAAATGTCACCGGCTTCAGGGCACCGAATGCTTCCCAGCTCCAGGCAGCGCAAGAAGGGGACCAAAGAATAGCCTGTATCTCGCCGCCATCTGAAGTGCAACTCCACCACGGTCCATACACCTGGGAGGTCTCTTGTGAAAAGGAGCTCCGAGGGCCACAGATATGCGTGCTGTGATCCGGCATTGTTTATTCAGCCGATGTGCAAAACCATCTGCACTTCCTTGCAGCTCTGCATACAAAAAGCAGTCGATGGTAGTATCCCTTCTTCGCTTCCTAGCACCAGCCCGGTCAGAGATGGACCAGGGCAGCTGGCGCACACAAGAGAAAACCGGGGAACGCATACTTGTTTCCTCCTTTGGTTTTAAGACCATTTTAAGGACCCATTTGGCACTTCCTCCATTATTTGGCTACAAAGACGTCTCCCCTCACCCAGTACATCCAGAATTTAGGGGAAGAGCGGTTAAGAGAAAGCAGCGATCACTGTCTGAAGACCTGCAAGGTAACAGCATCAAGGAAAGAAGGACTCATTTTACCTCCACCAAACAGACAGTAAAAAAATCAGGGCAAACACTGGAACAAGCCCCGTGGCTCCTGCAACTCCACAACAGGCCAAAGAGGCACCCAGACACGCAGGGGACGGGCACCGTACAGAGCCTTTGCACTGTGTATGGCTTTAACGAGGCTGTCCGGGGCTTCAAGAACTGGGGGCGGATGTTGTTTTTAAATTGAAATAAATAAATGAGTAGCGATGATGAGAATAGGAGCTCTTTGTGATGCAGGGGTCAGATGGGATGACCCCAGGTTTTGTTTCTAAGTTCAGCTAAGATTCTGTACGGCTAAAATGAAGTCCCAATGGGATATCCGATTTGCAGTCAGGCAGCGTGCCTATGGATCAGGCAAGGCCGTTAAATCACGTAGCTGGTGAGGAAGGAATAGCTCGCTGAAATCCCGAGTGCTGGGAGAGAAAAGTCTACGTTCTCATGTTTGGGGATTTATACAAAAATTGCACAGTGGCCACTAGCCAAAATCTCAAAATATTCACACGTGCGCACGCAGACTAATGCTCACGCCCGTATGGGGGTCTCTGTACATGCACCATCCAATTTCGCTCTTGCAACAAAAGGTGCTAGTGAAAAAAAATGGTGCTCAAACCTTTACAGCACGATCCAAGTTGAGAACTTTCTAATTGCCAGGATTTGCAAACAAGATGGTGTCAGTGGGAGTAAAGTTACAGACAACAGAGGCAGTTTAATTTCCACATTTAAACTAAAGCTGAGAGATGTTCAGAGGAACGAACACTCTTAAGATTTCTGTGGATCTTTTTTTAGCCAAATACCCTTGCCTGCTCAAGTAGCACTTACCACTTAAGATTTGGTTCATACAACCACATTTCTTTTCTCCTTCCACTTGCAAATCTATTTTTAATTTCTGAAAGCCACACAAGACCGAAATGCCAAGCAAAGAAACACAATGGGGTTTTGTCACTCTGCTTAATTAAAAATATCCCACCGACCTGGTTAGAAAGTATTGCACGCCCGTGCTGCAAAAAAGAATTCTCCTCCAAACAATCAGTGTTCAGTGACCCCTGCTGGCCAGCGGAGTTGGAGCAGCTGATGCACATTTCCTCGGCACGCAGAATATAAGTTATCTGAGAGAAGTGCAGCTGATTTTAAAGAAAAGAAAAAATGAAGATGTCAGGAACTGCTTTCACTAACTAGAATACCAGATGTCACCACCCGATAGTTTCTTGCTGCCCTTTTGTATTTGACCTGCAAACATCTCTTCGCCTGGACTGAGCAGAGGGGGTCTCAGCCCCTCTTGGACCGTCACCTCTTCTACTGGGTAAGACCTCGGCAAGGGATGCTGCAGTCGACTATGACCCAGGCAGCATTTCTGATGGAAGCAGCACGTTGGAGTCCCGTCCCACTGCTTCAAGTCCAGCGCGTTGCAGAGAAACGCCAGAGTCCTGGACGCGCAGGGCACTTTTAGCCTTGCCCAGTCATCTTCGTCCACAACTTGCTTTCCTTCAACAATGGAAACACCACACGCGTCCGCACACAACGCACGCCAGGCCCTAAAGCAGTCCACCTGGGGGACTCCCGGATCTCCTCCTCATCAGCAATCTTCGGCGCTGGGCGAGGCCAACCAGTACACAACACGGAGGAAGCTTATCTGGCCGCCCAGGGGAAGGGCTCCTGCTTCCTGCCTCCACCGGTGGGAACTTTGCAGCAGGGTCACCTGCACAGGTGCACAGCTATGGTGACACAAACGGTGCTGCGAAGGGTCACTGCCACCTCCTGTATGCTCCATTGCACCCACATCACTATCCGGCCCCCAGAAGCAGCTTGCTAACACGCCTGCTATGTAGCAGCTTCAGCGGGCGTTTCAGATGCACGCACCACTCAGGTATCGACACCCCAGCACTGGCAGCAAGTCTGTTAGGGTAATTTTATTTCTATAACTCACATTCCTGTAATGGGCAAGAAAGGGGTCCATAAAGTGGGGGACGGGGGGGGGACAGGGGGTCTCGTGCGACTTGGGACAGCCTCAAACCACTATGGCATCTGCAACAAGCAACTATAGTCTCTCGCTGGGTCTCGCAGGGAGAAGGCTCCCTCCCCTCCTGGTGCTGTCCTAGATGGTGGGCCGCGTGGGAGAGTAGCCGCCTTCTTGCTGCAGGTACACACCATGCCATGCCCAGCACAGCGGGGTCCTGACCACATCTGAGGACCGTCAGTGTCGCTGCCACACAAACAGCAGCAGCAAAACCCTCGGGGACTGCACGTGCCATACAAACAAGCCACCCAGGCCATGTGTCAGTGGGGCGGGTGTAGCCAGGAGACCTGGGTGGGGGTGCACGTGCCCTGGGGCTGCTGCACACGGGAGTGTTTCACGGTAGCTAACCTATCATCACCAGTGGGAAAGTTGTGCCCAGTCTCATGCTGCTTCCAAGCAGAGCCAGGTGGGGCTGCTCCAATACCCCCCTCACATTCAGCAAACAGGTTTAGCTGGGCAGTAGAGCCAAGAACCACACAGGAGCTACTGTGTCAGAGCCCAAGCGGTGGCTCTCTGCCCTGACAAGGGCCTTATAAGCATTTGGATAAACAGACTGTACAGAAGTCACTGAACACTGCAAACGCTGGCACGAGGTCTTGGTAAAACAACTGAAAGGAAAAGCACGTAGGTTTATATAAACCCATTTAGCAAGTGGCCAACAGGAACAGGAGGAGATGTGTGGGTGTTCGTTACAAGTACCTTTGTTTAACCAACAAAGCGCATTTCACCCAAAAGTCACTCCAAGGTTTCCTGTGCCTCCGCAGCAATGCTTCTATTTATTTCAAAGCACAGGCAGTTCGTTAGCAGACATCCCATTCTAATTAGAGTAAGTTACATCTCTCTCTTCAGAAGTTGGCAAGTTACCAATGATATGATGAGAAAAGTTATGATGAAGTAATTATGGTGATCAGGACCATATATTTAGCTTTTCCTGTTCAGTGCACTCTTCCAGCCGTAGTCTTCCCATACTGCATAACACATTGGTTTATTTATTACGGGTGCCATGTGCCCAAGACTGAAGCTTTGATAAAATGTGCTCACTGATGCTTGGTGCAGGAAAGCCTTTGTTTGTTTCTTTAGGAGACTGCCGTAGCTCAGGGCCAAAGACTGGCTTGTAGTCATTTCACTACAGGAGAGACTATTTCCCAGTGTCTAAATGTTTCTATTTGCAAGAACTGTAAGGTGTAGGAAACACCTCTCCCTTTCAGATGCCACAGGGATTTTGCTCTGCAGGTAGGAGAGAGAAAGGGGGAACATGGATCTGTAATCCTGAAAGTGCATTAAAACGGGTAGGCCGGGAGCAGTCGCGTTCAGGACCAGGGGCACAGCGCACCGGTTTGCAGTGGTGCGTAAGCCACACAGACAGATAGCAATGCACAATAAGCACAAGCAGGCACATGCCTTTCTGTGTAGCAGTGTAATTTGGACTCACGGCTGACCCAGGTACCCGAGCTTCCAGAAACGAGTCCTGGGCCCTCCGAAGAGAGTCTGCACACAGCTTGTAGGCAACACAGCAAACAGCCCATCTAAGCTGTGACAAGGAGCATTGTCACTGTTCTTCCCATGGTATTGCATCCTTCCCAGACTGACATATTTTCCATTAATGCTACTCTAGACATTTGAACCAACTCTTGTATGTAGGAGGCAGCCAGGGTTTCCCCTACAGCTGCTAGTACAAAGGCTTTACCTAGACTCTTCTCCAACACCAATGCCCGTGCCTGTTTGAGGAGCTTTGCACATAAGAATCTGGGAAATAGTTCAAACCTCAGTTAAGTCCACGCATAGATAGGAACAGTCACATACCAGAGACTTGAAAGCAAAGATAAAATAAGAGCTGCTCAAGCCTCAAACGCCAGTAAGCAACTGCCCAAAAAACAATTTTAATGTTCCCTGACCTTTGTACGTAGCCCTGGAATCCAGCATTCGTATCACATCCATCTTGGCGGAAGCTATCAGCCATGCAAATAAAGATGTTTATCAGAGTAACCAACGTGCCTATTTTATTTTTAATGCTCAATTACTTCTGACCTAGCAATTATGATTTAGTGATACATAGAAATGTCAACTGCTCTAACCGCAAATCAGCCATGAGTTCCTCTTCTCAATTGGTGACTTTGCAAAGCATCCCACAAATAAACCAGAACCAGCTGAGCGCATGGGAGGTAGAGAGAACAGCATGTACCATGCAGGCCTTCGCACACCACGCGGAGCCCAGTCCTGCGGCCTGAGGCTCTCCGAATCCACCCAGGAAGGGGGCAAAGCGCCCCCCCCCCGAGATGCCCGGCACTGTTACTGGGCGCATGCCTCCGTGCAGCTGTGGCTACTGCCTCTCACTTTCCTCAGCGTCTCTTGTGGCACTGTCCTACGAGCCGCAGCCACGATGGCCCGCATCCCGTCTGCCTGCAGACAATGGAGCCAGGTCTCACAACCTGGTTCAAGACCCCTCGTGAGACCCACTCCGCTTCCCCCAGGGCAACTAAACCCAACCCTGCGGTGCCAAGCTCCTGCAGAAGAGCACCTTGTGCCTGCTTGACGCAGTTAAATGCTCAGCGTTTCCCAGGAGCACCCACCCACGGCACAGCATGGCCCAGCCCGGCGGCTGGCCTGCCTCAGTTTCCCCAGCAGGTTTTCAGCCCACTTCAGTTCTGGCTGTGGCCTTGCCCATCTATCACTCTCCCCCTCCAAGTCACAGCTCACCTCCACACACAGCCCTACAGCCTGCTGGGCTCTGTCCCTTCCTCTGCAAGCTGCTGCCATACGGCCCAATGCCAACCAGTGGGTTCCTGGTAATAGATCCAGTGTTTACCGGGGGCCAGGCCTCCTGCCCTGCAGGGAGGGCCAGCAGACCAGCTTCCAGCTCCCCCCTGGCCCCACGTCTCCTCCCCACACCAGATCAGCCCCAGCTGAGCTCTGCTCCCAGTCCTTGCATCTCCCCTGTCCAGACTGGAGCACAGGTGCAGCCTCATTAACTGCGGCACTGCAGCTCATTAACCCCTACCTGGCTCAGGCAGGCAGCGTGACCCAGCCACCTAGAAAGACGAACCCCATGTCTGAAGTGAGCGGTATATGCAACTCCCATGGTCACACCAAGCTGTTACTCCCCCCGACACAAGCCTCAGCACACTTTTCCTATACTAAAGAGTGAAACACTTATTTACTGCAACTCTTTTAGAAGAGGTTGAGATGTCAAAATGCACATCAGGCCCAGTTAAAAATAAAGCTTGAAATAAGGCCTCAAGGCAGTGCTGTTCAACAGCTCTGGGATTCAAAGGATGCGATGCCAGGAGAAGGAAGCTCTTATACATCATCGGTAGGCCCAAAATAGCTTTATCTGACCATCCAATACACGGTGTACTTCCCGAGATGCGCGTGTCACCGTGCCAGCCTGCTGAGGGTCACGGGTTCAGCTGCTACAAGCACAAAGGTTTCAAGTGACAGAAGCAATATTAATCCTCCTCCGTGCTGGTGGATGCAAGCAGATAATAGCTGTGCTCCGAGATGGCAAAACCTGCAAATCCACCCGCTACTAGAAAACAGAGGCTGCAGGCGGCAAGATAACATTTTCAGTGACATTAGCCGGAGCAGCCGGGAGGCAGGAATAAGGCTGCCCAATAATCAACGTGCTGGTAGAGTTTCACCTCCGTCTGCAAAAGGGACGTCACCTTCAGCAGGCCAGTCGCAACGGTCCCCAACCCTTTGTTTCGGGTGGCCGGCAAGAACCCAGGTGGCCACGACCAGAGCCCTCTCCGTGGGACACCTCCACGCAGCTGGAAGGGGTGGACGGACCTCCAAAGGAGATCATCTGGTGCCTGTTCAATCACGGCACCCAGCTCTGCTTCCTGTTAACAGTTAGCTGGAGCCCTTCTGCCTCTTCCCAGCCAGCAAACTGACTGGCTGAAGTCAGAGCGGAAGTGGGGCACTGATGCAAGTCGGCACAGTCAACATTTACTAGCATTAAAAATTAAAACAGACCTCTGCTGTTTGAGTGCAGCAGAAAGAGGCTAGCATCCGAGGTTCACTACTGTGGAGGTGAGAAAAGAAAACTACTTTCCCCCTCACCTGCGGGTCAGGAGCAAATATTTTGCTGGGTAGGACTCTGCTAGAGACAGCAACAATTGAATTCCTCTCTGTTTCCACTACTGGGAGACGCACGTCACTGAAAAGCTTTCACTGCTCCTTTCGTGCCGAGATGAGCGTTTCGCACAAATCACCAGACTCTTGCAGGCATAACTGTGTCTCAACGGGCAATTAACAGCCACCATTAAATTATTGGAGGGATGCCTCCCAACACAGCAAGCTGCAACAGGGTCTCCAGCAGGCTGGGGAGTACAAATGGCCTTCTCAGTGGACAGAGAATAACCCCATTCATGCCTCCCCTAAATTCGCTCCGTTCCTGGTACAGAACTAGCAGCAAATTGGAATTCTTTCCACTCGCCTAAAGTAAGCAATTGGTTCCAGAAAATCCCGAGTGCATTTGTAATGGAAAAAGTGACCTCTCTTTTAAAGAGGCAACATGCAGAAATACCTTGCAAATGGGCAACCCTCCTGCACCATGCTGAGAAGTTCAAGCAGCCAAATAGCTAACCTGACTCGCCTCGGTTTGGCCCCTTCCCAGCTCCCTCCCTGGCATTTCGGTCTTTTCTTGACGCGCTCATGTACATGCTGCTCTTGGGATTGCACATGCCCTGTTCCCTGGCCATGCTGTGGTTAGAGCGCAACCCAAGGGCCGTGTTTCCTGACACATTTCCACAAGTGTAAACTACCGCCCTGTCCGACAGGGCACTGCCTCCCTAGGTGTTCTGTTAAATGCGATTCAGCCCTTTCATTTGTTTTCATTGTGATTCTTTTTATTTACAGTGTTAGGTGCAGCGGCTGTGGATAGCGGCACAGCCAATTGCATCACACCAACCTTTTACCCAGCTGCAGCCGGGTACCGGGGAAGGCTGCAGGTCTGTTCCCGCTGGACCGGCGGTCTGCTTTTAGTCCCCTCTTCTCCCTTGTAGCAATACATAAGACAGAGTTAAGGGAATATTTAAAAAAAATATTTGCAGAAATGTGGTGTCTGGAGCATGCCAAGAAGTTACATGCAAAGAGGCGGGGTGGAAGATTGTTGTCTAAGGCCCGGCTTCATTTCCCCAGTAAATTGGCCCCATCACCCCATGCTGGTCGATAGTCTCTGACCCCAGGACCCACAACCAGTGCCTTATCCAGAACCCAACACAACACTCGTTTCTTTGTCCCACCTCCCCTGGACTCCATTCAAGCGACTTCTCCTGCAGAGAGGGGAGAGAGGAAAGCTGCTTCCACATCGGGTGCTCGAGCGACGGAAGCAGGTGCTAGGCAGGAGCGAGGACTCGGGTCAGCTGGGCCGGACTGGGCCATCGCGTTTTGGACTGGCATAAGCTGCCTTTGTGCTCGTTGCAACGGGGAAAAGGCCTCACTGCGCTCGGGCCAGCCTAGTAGCCTGGCCCCGGGCCAGCAAAGCACTCGAGTCCCATGGATGCAAGTGGGATGTCGGTGTCTGAGGGAGGAAGGTCAGGACACGACCTTAAATTCCAGCTGTGCCGCTCCCCTGCTCCCCAGCCCTCGCTACAGCCAAGGCCTCTGTCTGCGGAGCTGCCTGCCAGGAGATGCTGCTGCGGAAAGCAGCAGCCCAGGCCCCCCCAGCTGCCCTCTGCCTCGTTTCCTGCCTCCGGACAGGCCCGGGGCGCTGCTCTCCAGCTGCTCCTCAACCGGGAAAAGGCTTCCCCAAACAAAGAGAACCGCCAGGTCAGACGGCAGAACCGTCCCGGCCTTGGCGGCTCCCGGCTTGCTGCGGGCTGGACCGCTGCCCGCTGCCTGCAGCTGCCGGCTTCCCAGGCGACTCCCTGCCCACGCCTGCGGAGGCCGCAGCCTCTGGAGCCAGGCCTCGCAAAGAGCAGCAGCTTCCCGTACCTGCAACCAGCGTCGGTCAAGGCGACAGACCCGGCTGCTCACGCCCTCTTCGGCCGGGGAAGCGCCCAGACGTCGGGGTCTCGCAGAGCTGGAGGCTCCGGGTGGGCCTGGCTTTTCCCGTAGCCCATCGCGGGGCTGGTCAGTCCCAGCTCGGTCGGGTGAATCTGGTGCCTGGCAGGGAAGGACCATGCAGGAAGGATTTCAACAGCCACCACGAGTCTTCCTTGAGACCTGCTGCCCCTGGGACCCCTGCAAGCCAGACTCGGCTGCACGGGTGCTCCTACCAGCTCAACGTTTCTGACCCGCAAGCCCAGGTAGTCCCGTCCACGGGGAGCTCGGGGCCCCGCGGCACATGTGTGGCAGGGTCCACACAAGGGCTTGCAGGGCTCGGGTCCCCTCCCGTGCTGCAGCCTGGCCGACATCTAGCATGGCACCATGGCCCACGTGTCTCTGCAGCCCCAGCGCCAACTGTTCTCCCTGCCCATGTGCCCGTGCAAAACATGCCCCCGACAGCATCACGCTCCCTGTTTTGTGCTCCTTGAAGAGACAGGCTGCAGCAGGGATGCTTTTAGTTCATCAGCACCCAGATCCCAGCACCAGATTAAGGGGTTCAGTTTCCTCGGTCTCCAAGAGAGGAAGGGGAAACCCAGGTCTCCACCAGAAGCAACTGCTCACCTGGTCCTTTCAGCCCAGGGACCCCGCCAGCCCCCTACCCCTGCAGAGACCCCAGGCTGCCCAGCAGCGATGCTCACAAACAGCTCACCCCAGGCCCCTGTGCAAGGAGCTGCTCAGGTTATGAAAGCACCTGGTACAAACTCGTGCTCATGCCATGAACTGAGCTCTAGCATGAATGGTCCCTGCCCAGGCTGGTGGAGTCAAAGGCATTAATTAAACGCATCAATAAATAAGGTATGGAATCACCTGTGGGCTGCAGATGTTGAGCTGGTAACATCTCCTGTCCACTTGTTCGAGGAGACGGCTTCGATGGTAAAGGACAGCAAGTACCAGTGGGGCAGGAATCATTTCTGCAGTGGCCAAAAAGGACCTCGTTAGCACCCGAAGTCTCCACCATTAGGCATCAACTTAATTACCCGGGTGCAGTACTGATGGCAACAGCATCGCGCTGAGCCTGGGGGCTAGGCTCACTGTTGCCTGCTAGCATCATCTTGTTGGGAGCATTTTCTCCTTGTGATTTATTAAGTGCTAAGTGATTTTCTTGCTTGCTTTAATTTTGGCAACCTGTGCCACACACCAGGTCCCTCCCCAGTTTCCCTGCCCGAAGGGCCCTGGGTCCAATGTCAGGGCTGAGAAAGGCAAGCAGGAGGAAGCTGGTATCTGACAGCTCCGCAAGGTCACGCTAAGAATGAGAGCTCAGCCAGCTCCCTCCTGCGCATGTGTTTATAGTAAGGACTGGCCCAGACCAGGGGCTGGGAACTCAGATTTACAGCTACAGCAAGCAAGAGCCTTAACCCATCGCACTCTGCTCGGCAGCTGCCTTGCAAGAACTGCATGTTCGAGGCGTCACCGGTCGGGTGTGACATGCCAGCAGCAGGGCTGGAGGCCAGAAGCTGTCGGGCCCACATCCGTGGACCACATCTGCATGGAAATGCGTGCCGAGGCCAGGGCAGCTGGGAACGGAGTGAAACAGGGTCGCCAGACTCGGGAGTGCCGGCCCCAGTGCTGTTTTTCCATCACAGCTGCCTCTGCTCTGTTGCCAGCTCCAGTTTCTCTAGCACAGACCCAGAGACCCCTGGGCCATGGGCCTGGGTGCAGCTGCAGCAGCCCATGCTATGGCGTAGCTGGGAGACATTGCAGCCAAAGCTTGAAGGACTCGGCCCTTCCCAGAGCTGGTGAAGCAGAGGTGGAGGTGGGAGTCGGGCTGCAGCTGAGGGAACTACCACCCCTCAGAAAACAAACTTTGAGCAACTGGGTCAAAGCAGCAGAAAGGGAAGACCCCAGCAAAAGCCAATGCAGACCCCCTGCACCGGCCCTTAGGTCACACACAAGCGCGAGTCCGAGTGCAATACTTACGAGGCTGCAGCTGGAACGTGGCTCTCGGCGGTCCGCCGCCGTGAACAAACACTATGCTTACACGTCCCTCGCAACAGCTGTGCTGCATGCCCGTGGCTCCGCGTGGCCTTGCCCTCTGGAAGCTGAGTAAGCTGCGGAGTTGGGGGAAGGAGGGAGGATGCCAATTTTGCATTTAGCCCAAGCCGTACAAGTTCATAGCTACCGGTTGAAGCATCTTGGCGGGCCCCGATCTGTCTGCAGAGCGAGACTCCTGCCTGAGGACTTGGTTCAGCTGCGCAGATGTGGCAGCAAATCTCAGAGCAGACATCAGGTGGTGATGCTACTTGGAAGTTCAGGGCTGAGTCCTGCAAGGGCTTCTGCCTCTCCACAATCCTGCTTGCTTTAATAGGGCTAAACCACGTCCAGTCTGCATAGGACTGGACCAGCAGACATGTGGGCAGTGGGGTCACATATGTGCCCATCAAGGCAGATGTGGTGCCTTAATCTCAGGGAGGCACAGACCAGCGCAGGCCTCCATGCTGGGGCATCTGCCCAACCACATGCGCAGGGCCATGCAGCTGCCCATCATCACGCCTCCCCCAAAGAAGATGCACGAGGGCTGGGCAGGACAGGGGGGAACAACAGGAGACCCCCGAGCAGCATCTGCTGCCCTCACTCCACCCTGCTACGGCTGGCAGGGGTCTCACGGGCACCCCAGGCTCTGCTCCCAGCCTCGGCCCCTCCCCTTGGCACTCACCTGCCAGGTTACAGGTGAACTCCTCTGCTCAGCTGCAGCTCTGCTGGCTGTTTTCAGCTCTCTCGTGAGGCCCAACCGCGCTCAGCTCTGAGGGACCGGCTGCATCCACACTGCACGAGCCAAGGTGAGGGCCCAGCATTGGGCTGGCTGTGGCAGTGGCACATGCCACCCCTCATAGCAAGGTGCGGCAGAGCCTTTGGGAACAGCGGCCACAGCCATCATCGGCACTAGCCTACCCCTGCTCATGCCTGGCAGCAAAGCTGGGGGAGCGGTGTGGCCTCACCCCAAGGTAAGCATGGGAAGTTGAAGAAAGCCTGGGTGCAGCCAGCAGAGTAGGGGCCAGGCTGGTTCGTGACTCCACCAGCACCTCGCCCAGTCATCTTCCCTGGGCTTCTCCCCAGGAGGGAATGAAATCCCCCTCCCGTGAGGGCCGGTTGCCCTTCCCTTGTGCCTGGATGATGCTCGGAGCCCTCCACATGGGCGCTGGGTTTTTATCCTTGGGTTATTTCTAAACACTTGAAATAATCAGACACAAACATAGGGTGAGATAAAGCCCACAGCTGGCATTGTGCGCTTCCTAGATAAGCAGAGTGCCATCAGTCACACACCTACCAGAGCAGAAGAACACGCATTAAGCCTCGACTGGCACAACATGCCCTGAAACGCAGTCCTGCAATTGCTGTGGGAGACGAGCTGGCGTTATCTGGCTGCAGTGCGATGCCTGCAGGCAAGGCTTTTGCTCAGCAAATACATCAGCACACATGATGACCCTCTCCCCGTCCCACCCTGCGTCTGCCCTTCGGCTGGCTGCACCGGGCATCCCTGCTTCCAACCCCCTGATCAGCAGGCAGTGTCAGGATGCATTAAGGACCAGAAAGCAGCAGGAGGGACCTTGCATTAACTCTTGCTCCGCAGACTCTTTGAAGAGCATTGCTGACTTCCCACAACACAGCAGCTCTCCTCCAGTCCACGGTAAACCCCTCCTGCTAGCGCAGCTGCATCGGCACACTTCTCTGGAGTCTTATCCCGTGCAACGCTGGGCTCTGGCGGACCAGCAGCCTACCCTGGCTGGACTCTTCGTGCCATCTGTCCTACAAGAGCGCTCCCAGCGCCACACAGCTGAGGTTCAGCACTCCGAGAACCACGGCGGAGACCCAGCATTCAAAGCCACCTTCCTTGCTAGCTCCTTCCTCCAAGTGCAGGCTCACTGCTCACGTGGGGAGCACCCCCGTCTCCAGGCACGCTGGGGAGCCACCACTCTCCCCTCCTTCCCATCCCCCTGAAGGCACTTTTCTCCCAAGATGCCCATCAGAGGCTGCGAAGCCCAACATGCTTTGTGCCCCTCGCCTGAACGTGACATTGCACAGCCTCCTTTTCCAAAGACCATTTTCCCACAAACGCAGCCCAATAGCAGGATCCTGAGACCAACCCTGAGGACTCTCAGCACCGAAGGGCTAATCACGTTTTGCTGAGGCAGGGTGGGAGCGGGATCTCGTTCACACTCGGAGCCAACGTCCATTCTGGAAAGAGCTGCGGGGCTGCTTTGGAAACAGAAATAGAAATTCAAAACAGACTCACACTCCGACAGAAATTTCTAGTAGTGACAGAACTACCATGCAGACATCCTACAGCTGTGAAGCAGGCGCCTGGCTCTACGAGTCTCTTGGAACGGCACCCTAAGAGGAACAGCAATCACGAAACAGCACCGCAGCAACAAAACCGCATGTTCTGCAGCCACCACCGAGGCTGCACTGGAGTGTCTCAGATGGGCAGCCTGGGCTCCAAGCATTTCAAAACTCCCTGCTAGCAACTGAAAGCGAATTTGAGCCTGTGATGGAACAGCATATCCTTTTTAATCAACTTTTTAAAAAAAAAATATCATCTCATACCAAATACTCACGGCATGAGAAAATTCAATGTCAAAATAGTAGGAAGCCACACAACACAACACTAACACCCAAGACAAGAGACGGGAAGTTTTATGATCAAATTTATTAATTAAATTTCATTGACTGTTTTACTGTAGTTCACACCAGAGACTGCCAAAGTAAACTAAACATTTTACATTCACTACAAAGTTCCCTCGATTTTTTCACAACTAATCCAAAAACATGAAAGTCGTAGGGGTCACTTTCCCTCCTCATTCGTATTCTGGCTCCCATCGGTGACTGTGGGACTTACTTTCCTGCATTGAAAGGAGAACTGAGCCCTTGATTTCAGCAGCCCTCTTTGTAGCACATACTTGTCAAACCATGTTTCTGTATTTACAAAACCAATCATCTGACGGCATCGAGAACAGACCTCCGCTTTCGTCAGAGGTCCGGAATGGACAAGCCAACAAGTGACCTCGTAGCAGGGGGGACAGTGGGGCGGTATCACGTAGTAGAGATATACAAAACATCCAGGTCCGTGTCTTCGCAGTCAGTCGCGTGAGCACCTGACAGTGCAGACAGGTGTACAACAGGCCTGATCCTGCTCCCCTGAAGCCAACCGTCTTGCCATTGACTAATGGGAACAAGATCACTCCCTCTGTCAGCAAAAATCAAATCTGCAGTGATTCTGAGCACCTGCATGTGTGTGGGATCAAAAGCGAAACAGATGCTTAAGCAAGCCTTGCCCTACGGAGGCTTCTAGGGCTGGTAGGAGGAAGCCAGAACATTAATAAAAATCTTACCCAACTAGTGTTCCTAAAATAATTTGTTCCTGATCTAACAAGCATTTGATAATATATATCTATGATATGCTCCATTTGAATGTTTTCTTAAAAACGCCTGAAGACAACTTCCCTATTTGAGAGCTATCTACAAAAGGTCTTTGTTATACCATCTTTCCTTTTATGTGTCTACTTCTAACAAATATCAGAGAAACACATGTCAGATGCTACAATTTAAACTTTCATCATATCTGAAAGTGAACATCTTTTAAAGTGTATTTTCAACATGAAAAGAGCTAAGTCACAATTATATTCCGTTGTGTAATTTGTGAGAAATCGAGATCATTTGCATAGTTTCCAAACTGAAACTTTGGAAAACAGCGATTTCAGGAACAGGAAGTGTTACTCTAGGGAAGTGCTACCCCTCCAATTTCACTACACGGCCCAAGAAATGTTGCACAGACTCAGTACCAGTATCGGCAGTTTGTCTGAACGGCTCCCAGAAAAAAAAATTACTTGAAAGTGTGGTTATAAAAGTCACAAGCTATTTTCTCCCTCACATTTGCCAATTTTAAATGAAGAAAAAAAACCCATCTGCACTTCAGCATACAAAACTCCAATACAAGGGGTGATTTTTTAGCAAGGTGGGTAAGAGCCGGGCCGAAATTCTGGACTCTTCGTTCAATAGCAAAAATCTTCCAATTCTCTTAAAAGAAAAGATTCCGATTTGACAGGAAGATTATGACAATCCAGAAATAAATAGCTATAAATACATTCATCTTTCCTATTCCAAAAAT
>NW_017728921.1:501195-550741 GCF_001723895.1 Crocodylus porosus | reverse complement strand
AACTAAAATGAACCTAACCAAATCTGTTGGTTTACAATGAGACGTTGGCAGACTGTAGCAGAGTGACTCTAGAAGGGGAAAATAACCAAGTATGGAATAAATTGGTCCAGTATTGACATTCATGAAACATACCAGTTAGCATAATTCTGCAGTCAATTCATCCTTTAAATGACACTATTCAGTCAATTTTTATTTGCTTCAGGTATACATAATGAAAGCAGTTTCCTTTGCATCTTTGCTGAAGATAGGTATAGTACCCTGGAGACACTGTAACAACCCCTCAGTATGCATGTGTGTATATATAATTATATACAAATAATCATGCATCCACACACACATCTGTATATCATCAACACTGCGTGCAGGTCACATCCATCATCATTCATCATTGGCAGCACTTGTTCCTCTCACTTGGCCTTGGTTACGTAACTGTGGGGAAAAGCAAAAGACACCATTTAGCTGGTTGTAGTTACCCAAATATCGCCTGCACCAAGCTCAGTCTCATCACTAAGTCTCCAGGAAATGGTGCGTACGGGGTAGTCAAGCCATGGCCAGCACAGAGCTGGCTCAGACTGAATGGTGCAAGCTTTGCTAAGGAATCTTTTAGCTGGTGTGCAAGGCCTGTTAGTGGGAGAGCAGCTCGCAGGTCAGTAGAAGTCAGTCACAGACACCAACCACACATCAGCCAGTCCCTGGGATTTAACGTGTGCTTTGAACTGTGGATCCCGCCTGCAGCATCGAGCAAGTGTTCATACGGGAGAGGACTGACGTGGATCCAAAGGCCCAGGACTTCCGAAGGAGCCAGTCCCTGGCAGTTGCCCCGAGGGCATTTTTTCATCCCAGCCAGATATGTCCAAATTAAACTGGTGGGAATGGATTGTCAGAGGCTGCTCAGAATCCCTCCGCCTGCTCTGTTTGCCCAAACAGAGAACCTGACCGGTGCCCCGTCCCACCCCCTTCCCTGGTTCGACTGGTGCTTTTTGGATGCAAAGTCCAATGCATTTTTAACCAAGCTGAGTCTAACCGCAGCAACACATCCCTCTGGCTGGTTTTGTCCAGGAAGCCTCCTGCAGGCCTTGCAGCTCAGGGGCCAATCATGAGACCAAACAGTGGAGCCTGCACACTGGACGAGCACGAAGAATTATACAATACCAACCTTGGCCCTTAATTAAGTGTCCTGCGACTGCACTGAGCATGTGCCCAGGGCCCACTGAGATGCCACTGTGTGGTGAAAGTTTCTCATGAATCCTAGCCATAAAAAAGCGACATCCAACAACTGACTGCAACCAAGCAAGGGAGCAGGAGGGAACCACATTGCACTGTTCATGAAGGATTTGTTCTAGCAGTAACTCCCAGCACCAGAAGTTATTGTTCTGCTTTTGCACCCAGGAATTCACTTACACGGCTTGTTTTTGCCTCTGAACCTACAGAGAACTCCTCTAGACGTCAGCTGCCAGTGTGCCTCGGACGGAACCCTTCTTACGCATCTAAACGCAAAATAAAACTGTGAGCTACCAAACAGAGAACCTATCGCCGGGTTAGTAGGAGAGCACCAAATGCCTATACGGTTGTCTCAGCAGCTGGGACCACAGCAGGCTCCAGAACAAGCTGAAGGGTCGGGAAGACTAGCCCAAAGGGACATTCTTCAGGACAGGAAAAAATCAGTGCAGTCAAGAGAGCTGCTGTACAAAGCTGCAGAGCCTCTCCAGTCCCGAAGAGCGACCGAGACCTCAGACGGAGCTCGGTGCACAGCCACCTGAGGCACGCACACTGCGCTTCCACGGTGGCTGTGGCAAACAGCTCAAGGGCATCGCAGGGTTTTGGCAATTTTGTGCACTGACTGGGATCTGAACTGTTCAGCAGTCAACTGATGAGTGTTTAAAATGTGGTACAACTCTGGATTTCCAGGAAGAGAGACAGGCACAAGAGAAAAATACAGGAAAACTGTGAAAAGAGCGGAGAGATGGAGAGAAAAACTCCACAGGAACTCAGATGAGAATAAGCCAAGGGACAGCAGGAACAGCAAGGAAAGCAATGGCCACCAGAGGATTAAACAAGATTGAGACAAGAAACAGAGAAAGCCAAGAAATGCAACAAAAAAAGAAAGGAAAATTTAAACAAAAGTCTAGCTGGGTCCAGAAATGAGAAGGGTTTTAATGAAAGAAATGAAAGGCTTGGAAAGAGAATGCAAACCTGCCAATGTCATTAGACACCGGGCTGTTTCCTGTGATTGTTTCTCTGTGACAATACAGAGCAGCAGGGAACAGTGGGATGCCACGGAGCCTCCACGGAGAAGCTGAATGCTTCCCTGCAGGACTGGGTGAGCAGGGACATTCCCGTCATACCAAGCCTCTCACCACTGGGCCCCTTCTTGCTGGTGGTCTTGTACTCGTGATTTAGAGGGCTGCTATTTAAATCACAACACTTCCATAGCTAGTCAGATAGGCATGAGAGGCAAAGTTACCATGAGACAATACTGGCGTTCAACTTGTACTTGGGGTGCCCTCTGCCTGCTTACACCATCTCACAAGCACACCCCAGCACCAACGTCTTTGGTCTGCATTTTACAGGTGCTCCCAACCCCCAAATATGTTAGTAGAGAAAAAGCAGCGAGAAAAATACTAGAGAGCATTTCAAACAGCAGGTCCCAACCCCTTTGACATGTCTCATAAAGCGTCTCAGCTGAAAGGCCACAGTAGTGTTTAGCCAGTCAGTCACATCTGATAAAGTCGTATTTAGCAAGCAGCCCCAGGGAGTGCTGAGCCTGGGAAGTCTCCTACACAAGGCCACACCATTTGGAAAAACATTCAGTTTACAAAGCTGAATAGAGAAGCATTTTTCAGCTTCCAGGATGGATACAACTCATAGAAATAGGTTTGGGGTTGTCTGAAAAGCAAATAGCTCTGGCTTAACTTCAGCATGGCAGATAAGAACTAACATACAGAAAATACCTAAGGCCCCAAAGACTGTTAGACAGTCGTTACACGACCATAGTTGCATAGCACTGAACACAAACAGAAGTTACGGACAATTTCTTCTTGCTCCATGTATTTTTCACTGCGCTTTAGAGCCAGTATTCAAAAGACAGCATGTACTACTGGAACCAAACCAGCAGGGAAGGTCTTTCTGCTTCCACCACAGGAATGTTTGCATATACGAACATCCGATGTTACTTTTTGCAAAAGGTCAAAAGAGGAGTTACTCACCACTGGGATAGGTCCATGGGTCACCTCCACAAGGAGACAAGATGGCCACAGTCCCTGTAGACACACTGAGGGGGAGTTTCCCTTCCCGCTGATGCATCACGTGCTGCTACTCTTCGCCTATACGTACCTGGGGCCGTACTCACGCTGCTCTACTCTGTCCCATGGAAATGGGATGAGTCTGGCCCACACCAAATCAGAAGCAATGACGTGCAAGAGAGAAGCCTTTGGGGGCACTCCAGTTAGAGGAGGAACTACTCCTGCACAGAACCAGAGAAGTTCCCCAAGCTGAGGAGCCAGAGGGAGGGGAGTAGAAGAGGAGTCTCAGAGGAGATGCTCAGATCTGCCAAGTAGGCAGAGGCTTGTACCAACCCAGAATGGAGCCAGTAAGGTTGCCCTGAGTACAACCCTGACCTGCAGACACAAGGGACAGATCCTCTAGAGCAGCAAGGTGGTGCAACTGCCCCATTTCTGGACTTAGCACCAGCCAAGCGGGATGTGATGGGCAGGGCATGCAAACCAGCAGATGCATCCCCTTGTTTCTTTCTCCTTGGAAAAAAGAGGTTTTGTTTTTTTTTTAATTTGTATCCAAGGCCAAACTACCCAAAACTAATTCCAAATCCAAGAGTGCAGAACCCTAAGTGGCCCTACTACCAGCAAACATTCTCCACCCACACCTGGGGCTTCAGATGTTTCCAAACCCTTTAGTGGGCATCCTACTTGCAGGCCTAAGCCCAGAGGCTTGGGGTTTGGATACCCCCAAGTTTTGCTTGCCCTTTGCCATAAGGCCCTTGGAGCAAGCAAGGGAGGAGACTCCCATTTCCATAAAATGGGCTTAAAGCCACTACACGTTGGCAGGTCCTGAACCAGCCAGAAGAGCAGTTCTCCTGGGGTGCAGTTCAGGAAAAGCTGCCTTCATGGACACAGATACGTGGTATTTCCCCTGCTGGGTTAAGACGCCACTACATTTGATCTGAGCCTTCAAGAGCGGGGGGGAAAAAAAAGGGTAAGAACTTGGAGATAGGGAAAACATCATGTTGTGCTCTCCTATCTGCTCTCTGAACATCTAGAGAGGGGAGCATTGCTAGTAGACACTTCCAGCTGAGGGCAAACAGTTTCATCCAGCTTTGCAAACACACAGTTGAGCCTGGGCTCAGAAGCCAGCCACAAAGCTTTCGGGATGTTCAGACTGTGGCAAATGGCTTGAAAACGCTGCTTCTGAGAACCAGCACAGACAGGAAATTACAGTCATCCTATGTTACACTTAACTACAACTCCCAAAGGAAGTTCAGGGCCCAACGAGTGCTCAGGAAAAGAGCAAACACTAAGCAAACGGTGTCACGACTTAAATGCAAGGGCCAAGGGATGCTTGGCAAATCAAGCTGGGCAATGATATGGCTGTGTCCTTGGTAACCGAATACTTCTGGGCATAAGGCGATCACAGATTGCCTGTAACTGATGTCCTGTAACTATGGAACATCTGTAGAGGATCTGTCCCTAGGTGTCCGCCACTGGCTCTGTAGTGGGGGAAGATGAAGAAGTGCCAGACATTCAGTGACTGTTGCTCTAACGGAAGATGGGAAATTCCTAGCACCTTCCCTAATCTCCAGAATAGAGGCTGTCACGCATTCCCAGGCATGAACTATGGGCTCACAAATGCAGGGATGTGCAGAGCATCTCTTCTTTGTCTAGAAACCATTTCCATGCATAGAAAGGATGCAAAAGGCTACGGAAGCCCTCAAATGCTGAAGGTAACACTGGGAAGGAGAGGACAGAACTTGCATCAATATCAATAGTATAATATTCCTCAGGGACGAGAAGAACTACCAATACCAATGATGAATGTGATGAGACACCTAAGCTGCCTCAATACCTCTGGGCTCCAAATGTTTTAAGTTGCCTAAAATACAGAAGAGAGCTCCAGGCACAACATGCCTAGCCAGAACCAAGGCACCAGGGACACTAAGATGAGCTGTACTGATGCTGGGTGATAGGGTCAGTAAGACCTGGCACAACAAGAGCTGCAGTTTCGGCAATGCCAGAGAATCCAAGTGGGACAGAAAAGTTGAAGTGAGAAGTGCTCATGCTGAACATCGGGACCTGGAAAACAAACTGTGCAGCCAAGGGCTTCTCACCCCAGCATACGGCATTCCTCAGCATCTCCGATGGAAAAAGAAGGAGGGTAGCTTGAACGCTGACCTTCCTTTCAAATGCCCCAGGGGATGATGCATGCAGGTCAGACTAGAAGCACTTGGTCCTCACCACCCCCTGCCTGTTTGTTCATTAGTATTTTTTTTTTATTTTTTTTTTTAGGGAATGGGGGGTGGGTAGGAAGAGGGAGGGGCAGGACAGGATTCTCAGTTTCATCAAGCTCATCAAGACAAGTCAGGCAGTCTTCATCTGACATGTATGCATTTACTTCAAGACATGTTTGAAGGGAAAAAATAAATAGGCTCTAATGACAACTAGAGAACTGAACAAGATGGTTCTGAGGAGGAGGAGACAGCTCTGAGGCCTGGCTGACTAGTGACCAAAGAGAGCCGAGGGGAAATGTGTGTGCTAGGGAATCTACATATGGAAGGAAAGAAATGTTCAGTGCAGACACTCAGGATATGGAAAACTTACCAGAACACACACATTTCAATAACTGCTGTCCCTGTACAGCACAGCATGTAGGAGCTCCACAAATGTAGTTCTGGGAGAGGATCCAGTGAAGAAAAGTACACCTTTATCAGCACGCCCCCGCAGGTCACAGGTGGACGAGTGACAACAACGCACATGGCCTACTTCAGGTCTCAAGGAACCCAAATACCACTGCCACAAATGCAACAATCGCAACACCCCCCTCCAAGCAATCTTACCGCTTCCAGCTCTCTTTGGGTTTCATCCTCCATTCTCCTGATGTCTTCCATGGTCAGATCAATCCACTTGTCAATCCAACAGAACAGCTGGCGGTGAAAGTTGGTAAATATCCTTTTTTCTTGCTTTAAAAAGGTAAGGCAGAATTAGAGGCCCATGGTCAGCCAGCATTCACAAGATAATAGTCAATGGTCACTGCAATTTAAAAGCGATCAAACCAGCCGTAAACTCTGCTTCACAGTGCTATAACCCACCTCTTCCAAATTCCCTGGGTTTTTGTTAGCACATCCTTTTCCACCTGAACAAGTAAGTGAAGAGTACTTATAAAAACTGCCTTTTCTAAGTAAAAAGTTCAGCAATTTGTTGCTCCAAAAAGCTGGAGACTCCAACATGCACCTATTCCTTTCCAGCTATAAAATGACTACAGAAAGTAGTGCTGGTGATTCAGTTGGTAGCATAATTACGACCTGCCCTGGTAACTAGAATTGAACTAATGTCCCAACAGGATGCAAGGAGCACACTTCATTACTACAAAGGACATCCTTTGTAAAGATACAACCCCCCTGAGTACGCAGAGGTGAGGATTCCTGGGCACCTGAAAGTATTAGTCTCCATGCCACAGATAATTCCTATTGGAGTATTTGCATCATCTTTGATATACAAGGTACCTGGCAACTTCCTGTGGGTACTGCCTCCATACCTCTCCTAAATCCTGTTCCCATCAGCAATACAAATCCCACCTCACCTTAAGGTTGCAAGCCTTACTTCTGACCTTGCTATGGCATGGGTGAGTTGCTAAGTGCTGCATGCACACACATAAGCTAGCAATAAGAACCCCTCAAGGCTGCACGCTCCCACCTGTGTTTGTTACCTCACTGACACCTTCCCCCAGCCCCTGATCATTTCCAAATGATGCCAATTATACAAAATATGTGTGTGGCTACTGCCAAATCACCAGAAGTCAATCTGGTTCCCCGTGAAGGACAGCAACTTGAATGACACAGGAAAAAGAGTGCAGTAGAAGGTACTTCGGATGACCATGTACTGTGGTTGCATAAATAGGAATCATCTGTGGCACGGGGACTAATACCTCTTTCGGGTGCCCAGGAATCCTCACTCCCGTGTGCTCAGGGTTTTGTACCTTTCAGAGGACATCCTCAGTTCATCTTCCTGTACTTTCCAGCATGAAATCCACAACATTTGCTTTCCCTGAAAAGGACAGCTGCACCCAACTCTCAGATGCCAAGGGAAACATGACTCCAACATCCCTGGGCCCTTACTAGGTGTCACTGCTATCATGAATGCCATCTTCCCCACCCCAAATTATTCTTGCCATCTCCAAGCCTCTTACCACCACACATACTGCAGTATGAGCAGTGGTAAAGAACAGCTGCGGTTTGTTCTCAGAGCCAACCACCATCTTATATTAAGACTAGCAACTTGTTTCACTCCTGCCCTTTAAAAGCTAACATCATATCCAGGAACCATCAAAACATCTTGGCTTGCCTATCTTGCCAAGCCAACAAGTTGCTCTAGGGGGCAAAAGAACTGACATAAAGGTGCAAGTGCTCCGCACGTCTGCCTGTAGTTTTTCCTGCATCATTCAAGCTTTGCTGTACTCCTTTTAAGAGGAGACTATATTCCCTAGCATAGTGCTTCTTTATACAGGAAATAGCCACCTTATGAAGGGACACACAAGATGCAGGCACTAGTTCTTGCTCATCTTTGAGCTGTTCACACATTCAGAGGGATGAAGAGTGCCTGTGCTGGTCACACTGCCCTGGTTTATGTTATTTCAGGGAACCTAAAGTGACTTAAGTAACTGTTGTCTACAGGCGAAAGAGCCACAGTATTGATTGCTGTCTCCCCAGATTCATTCACAAGAGCTTAACGTGGTCAAAGGCAGTAAGCATGAACCAACCTAAAACCAGCAGCAGAGCAGTGACTGCTTTGGCAGATGTTTAGTTTTACTTCCTACACAAGTCCCCCACCCCACCCCCCAATTACAGCTTATGTGCACCTGGATGGCCAGGGGCCCACATCCTACAAGATGAATGGCACCACAGTAAGATGCTTTCTACAAGGTGCCTAGAACATGCAATGCTGGAAAAACATTCAAGCACCCATGTTTTGTTCAAGCAGAATGCCTCTTCTTTTTCAGACTTGAAGGAAGTAGTAGCAATTTCTCCTAATACCGTTTAAGTGTTTAGGCCATGATCCTGCAAACACTTGCACAGAACTTGTTACCCTGAGCAGCCCTATTCAAAAATCAACTTTACTCCCATGGGAAATCCAATCAGCGGACTGTTTACAGAGCCAGGGTCTAGATGTGCACGGCGCTTCAAATTCTTTGCCTGCTTTTTCCACCTCTGCCTTAAAAACAGCATTTGATAAAACATCAGTGCGTGCAGGACTGGAGACTTGGGAGGCAGCAGTTCTACTTGCTCAAGAAACAAATGAATCAATGCCTCATTACAAAGGAAAAAACAAAGGAGCAGACAAAAATCCCCTTTTCATTACTTTACTGCTACTTAAAAACCCCAAAAGCAGCAACGCGCAGACAACCAGCGAGGAACCCAATGCCGAAGCAACAGTCCGTACCTTTTGGATAAAGTTTTCCACTTTGTTCTGTAGTCCCCACCATTTAAATTTGATGGTCACCAACTTGTAAGCACACATTTTAGGACAGTCTTCATCAGCTGCAAGCTCCTTCTGTTTGTGAAAATTGGAAGGAAAACCAAAATGAATATCAACTGCTGGGGATACTCAAATTCTTGAACATGGACTGTAAAGGACTGCAGACATAGGCATTTAGTATGATTATTGTAAATGACTGTTTAAATGATTAGACAACTGCTGCACTGCGCTGTGAGCATGCTAAGTGCCAAGGATGAACAGGTTAAAAGCCAGGGTTTTGTTTTTTGTTTTTTTTTTTTAAAGAAACACTTCAGCTCCACTCCCGACATTGTCACTGAGCAGGCAATCATTTAAAATTGATTTACTTTTCATTATTTATGCTGTTAAAGTTACTCTTAGGGTCTTACCCTGGACAGCAAAGATCGACTACTAGAGTCAATATCAAATTGTTCGCGTGTTCTGTTTAACGTGAGAAAAATTCTGCACCACTTGGGGTGCCACCTTACTACAAGCAAGTGTTTGATAAAGCATCCCCCCTCCCCACTCAGAATACAGAACCACGTAGACACTGCTATTAGCTTTACAGAACCACCTTTCACAATACCCTACATCAGTGGGCGCCCGCCTTTTTGGGCAGGCAGGCCACAAGTTAGCCACTCTGATCCCCTGCACCTGCCTGACCTGCTGTCCTGCTTTCTGCTCCCTACCTTATCTGCTGCCCTTCCCAATCTGGTGCTTTGCTTTCTGCTCCCCCCTGCTCTCCACACACACAGGAGCTGCCTATGCCACTTGGCACTTGTGCAGCAGCTTGGCCACCCCTGACCTATACAATTAAGAAAACTGAACCTGACACTGTCCCACTACATATTAATCCCATTTCAACCATGTACAAGTACATTTACAGTCCACACCCCAGTTATGGTATTTTCTGGCAAATAAGATGCAGGTTGTTCCCCCAAAATTGAAAGCTGTGTAATGAAAAAAGCTGTATGATGAAAACTACCTGAAACCATTGCAATAAAGCTGGCCAAAATTCAAATCACAGTTGTTACAAATCTTTATGCCCCCACAATTTTATCCTTTTCTGGAGGAAGGGAAGGAGGTAGTCTTATGCACAGGTGCATCTTATACAGTGAAAACTATGGTAGTGTCTCCGAGTTTCGACGGGATCTACTAAAACTCCCAAAGTAAAAAAAAAACAAAAACAAAAAACCCTCTAAGAAATGAAATGTTGTGGCATTAGGTTTTTACAGATTCGTAGATGCAAGGGTTGGAAGGGACCTCAAAGGATTATCGAGTCCGACCCCCTGCCAGCAGCAGGAAAAAGTGCCGAGGTCATGTGACCCCAGCCAGGGGCTTGCCTTGCCCAGTCTCCTCTTGAAGACCCCAAGGCAGGGGAGGGCACCATTTGCTGTGGTGCTAGCACAGCTCAGACTGACTCCATGCATCTACGTACAGAACAGAAGGAAAGACACAGACATTTGCCATGGCTCTGCCCTACCCCTCCTTCAGCGGTGCATTTTCGGCCAGATTTGATGCCAGTATTTACTTGCCAGGCACAACTGGCGTATGCATTTTTCCATTTGCAGAACAAATGGCAGGCCCCAGTTTGGACAGTCCCGCCCCGACTACAAGGGTAGGTTGGGTTGAGGAGCCCCGTTCTACCTCCGGAGCAGACCCACCCACCTCTCAGGACACAGTGAAATACAGCGGGGTAAAAGAGCTACCCACCACAAACAGCCATTGCACCAGCAAAAGACATGGCTGTGGGAATCACGGGAGCTCTGCACATGGAAGCAGCAAGCACAGCCAGGTGATGGCTACCCTTCTCCACCACGCTTACAAAATGAAACGCTCAGATTATTATTGACTCCAAGATGAACACAAGCCAACAATGCGAGGTCGCACTTGGCAGGGCTAACCGCACCTTGTCGTGCATCCACAGATGCATCTCGAGCAGGTCCAGGGAGGTGATCCTCCCCCTCTATGCGGCACCGGTCAGGCCGCAGCTGGAGTACTACGTCCAGCTCTGGGCGCCACACTTCAGGAGGGATGTGGACAGCATGGAGAGGGTCCAGAGGAGCCACTCGCATGATCAGGGGGCAGCAGGGCAGGCCCTATGAGGAGAGGCTACGGGACCTGAACCTGTAGCCTCCACAAGAGACCGCTGAGGGGGGACCTGGTGACCGTCTATAAACTCACTAGGGGGACCAGAAGGGTTTGGGGTGGGGGAGGGACCTTGTTTCCCCAGCGCCCCCTGGTATAACAAGGAATAACGGCCACAAGCTGTTGGAGAGGGGGTTTAAATTAGACATCCGTAAGAACGACTTCACGGTCAGGGCGGCTAGGATCTGGAACCAGCTTCCAAGGGAAGTGGTGCTGGCTCCTACCCTGGGGGGCTTTAAGGAGAGGCTTGACGCCTACCTGGCTGGACTCATCTGAGCCCAGTTTTTCTCCTGCCCAGGCGGGGGGTTAGACTTGAAGATCTACAAGGTCCCTTCAACCCGACTTCTGTGATTCTATGATTAGGTGGAGCAGAGCCTGCAACTGTGCAAATGGAACCGTGACTGCTTGGGGAGCAACGTCTGCCTCTGAAGAGCGCTGCTAAGTGAATACTCCTCCACTCTTCCCTGAGGACTTGGGGCAACACAGGCTGAAGGCTTAATGCCACATTGTGAAGGCAAGAGCAAGAACATGTGCCCAGCTGAGCACCTAGGCACCTGCTCCAAGTGCCATGGCAGATGGGTGGGCACACGAGCCCACACCGGCAAGTGAGAAGAGCCTTTGGTCAGGACATGTCACATTCGGTACAGAAGCCATATAGGGAATAGATGGGCACAAAAGAGACTTATAGAAGCTCCTGCAAGCCTGATTATTGTTGCAATTCCCTCACTTTTGTCAGCTACAAGCCAAACTAATTCTGATGCAATGGAGCAAGTCACAACATTTCCATACACCATGGGAATTTTTGCATTTTTAAAAACACCACGCTTGGTCAAATTGTGCAACCAGGGCTACAGATAAATCCTGCTTTTAAGGAGTAGAGGGCAACACTTTCCTAACATACCCATGCTTTCACAGCCTCTGCCTGCAAACATGTTAAGGAAAATTATGTGCATCTTATTTTACAAATAAAAACATGGGAGAATCAGTTTCCTTCTGAGGTCTCAGAGGTACAATCATCCAAGACAAAAGCAAAGCAGTCCTGTGACACTTTTACCTTGGAGCAATTGTACTGCTAAGGAGTAACAGTATTTTACAGCATCACAATAACCCTGTTTTTCAACAAAGGTCTGATTGGAAGAGACTGCTATTACACTAACATTTCCCTTTTCATGCATCTGAATTGGTGTTCTGGGGTTTTTTGTGGGGCGGGGGGTTTTTTTTTTTGTTTGTTTGGGCTTTTTTTTACTTGCTCAGCAATGAAACTCTATGAATTTATATTTCTGACAGCAATTCCTTAGTGAAAAAAAATGAGATTTTAGGTAGTTTTAAAAGTCTCCAGTTACAGGTGACCACTACTGCCCAGGGAGAAAAAAATGAAAGGGTTCCTTCAACTTTTAGCACAATAAAACACTTTTATGACAATGTCTGGGATTCATTCATGTTAACATGAAGACACGTGAAATACTTCCGTTTCTACCCACTCAGTCTGTACAGTGGTGAAGAGAGAACTTTTAAAAGCTGAGCGGTACAAACTAGCCAACCTGTGTACATTAAACGAGGGAGGCCAGTCCAGTTCCTGGTGGGACAGATCACAAAATGGTGCTAGCAGCACCAGTGACCAGCTCCCGTATTGAAAAGCTATGGAGAAGAACGTCCTTCTCACGCACGACAGTCATGATACGGGGAGACGCCTCCTGTGCAGCTACCTGGAGCATGGCCAGAGCATGCTCTTCTCCTGTTAATCAGATGCGCTCTCTGCAGTACAACTGTACTAGCATACCTCTAACCTCATGCTTATTCATTAATTCACATCTAATGAACTTTAATTTGAAATTAATCTATTACAAATAAAAATATTCCAGTAATTTATTTCCAAGCTAAAACTACCCCTTCCCCATTTTGGCTCTCCCCCCCACTCCCCAAGCATTTCCTCCAGGCAACTACTGTAACACTCAGCCACTTTTAAAATCAACTAGTATTTAAGTGGTTTTAGCTGCATTTCTTCATTACAACTTCTAGAAACATTCCCATTTCAAAAATTACACATTTTCTTCACTTAGATTCATAAAACAGAAGCATTTCTTGAAAAATCCTTTGAAAGACAGTGTAAATGTATTACTCTAAAAATTATTCTGTTTACTAGAATGAAGAAAGTGTCATTGACCCTATGAAATAAGATACGAGTGGAGGCATCCTTACTTGACGCAGGATGTTTGAAAATACTTCATTAAGACGATCTATCAAGTCAGGGAGGGAGGGAGAGGGGGGAATCCAAGTATGAAAATAACAAAACACCAGTTTTACGGCAATAGTCCTCACTAAATAGTTGTGAAGTGCCTCCCAAGTATTTAACATGTTTAACTGGTTAGATTCATGTGTCTTGCTTTAAATGTAATTCAAGAGGGCAAATGATGTTTTTAATTTAACAATGCATATTAGGTTACATTAAGGTATGCAGAAGAGGCCTAAGGGAAGTAAGTTCTACATGACCCAACAAAAAAGCTGTGTGTTTGGCTGGAATAGCAAGCAATCAGTACAAAACTCCACCAGTGCCCGTTTCTTACATCTTGCAAAGACTTTGGTAGGAAGACAAACAAGGAATAACCAAGGGAGGTGAAAATTAGGAATTTTTAAAGCCATGCTCTTAAAGACATAACATACCGCTCTTGTTCTGCAGAAAGCCTTTTGCTGTGTGCACAAGAAATATTTTCTATACATTTAAAAATCTAGGACAAAGATGAAGTATATACTTGTGTTTGCCACCAGACTCCATTATCACCAAGAAATTCTGAAATGGTCTTCAAAGGAAGTGAAACAGAAGATTTAAAGTACCGTATTCGCTGCGTTGCCAAAATTGCAAAAGTCTTCAGGCCAGGCACACACAAATGCACTGGGGGGAAGAGGATGCGGGATATGGACAAGACCGTTCCTCATTTCAAACATTCAAAAACCATGAGCCAAGCTCCCAGAATCATTAAATGGGCTAACATGACTTTAAAAGTCAAGTTTGTTGTTCTTATCTGGCTTCTGATTTTAGACACTTTAGGAATTTGTTTCCAAAAACGTCTCCCTGCACAAGTGTGAGACTTTGTTCTTTGAGTGCAAGCAGAGATGCACGAGGCACAGCAGGACTTGAAAAGCCCAGGCTTCAAGAAAAATGCAGAGGCTTTACCCCGATCAACGCACGTAGCGCCGAGCACTTTGAACCTCAGGCATTTACAAAGGCAGTCAGTGCAGCCAGGATGTTACAAAACGTGAGCAAGTCGGAAGAAGGGGCACGGTTCATGTCAGCTCCAAGCAAGCAATCTGCTGTTAAGCAGATAGATAGTATGGGAGTGCAAACGCAGCACAGTCTGCAGCGCGCGAGGCAGTGTAATCCGGCAGACCCTCTCTCCCCACCACTACACAACTGTGCCCTTTTAGAACTGGCACATGAAGCCAAGCATGACACCCCTCACCAGCACTGCATGGGGCAGGGACCCACCACCTCCTCGGGAAAGGGAGAGGGGCCAGCCAGGCCAGCCCTTTCTCTGGGCAGCGCCTGGCACGAGGAGTCAGTCACTGCGTTGTGCCAACAACCTTTTGCTCTTGGCAACCCATGTTAGTAGCTAAAACAGCAAAAGACTTTGCAACCTAACTAACAAGCTTCTAATATCTTTTGTATTTTGGATAAATACTTTGATGATACAAAAGATTCCTTGATATTTATTGAGCTCAGTAAGCCATCCCCCAGGGGTAGGACTTCTGATGCAGGACGGTGGTGACCTGTAGTACAAGGAAGGACCTGCAATAACTGCACGGAGGGTCAGGCTTGTAACCCTGCTATCCTCCTAAATGCAACGGCCATAAGGGACCTTCTTTTTCAAAGCGACTTCTCTGGTCCATACAAGAAAGGCTTTTACAACTTAGGCTGCAGGCACGCTTGCAGTTACGTTTAACCCGCTTCTGTAGTCTAGGCGTGCTGACTTGCTGATTACAATGCTAAACATTTATAAAAATAAAATAACATCAAGAAATAATTTAAACCAGTAGTTTCCCGTGAAAATGTCATTTTTACTTGATTTTCTATATCAGCTATTGATAAAGGACTTTTAAAAGAAAAAAAATCCCCACAGCAAACATTTGATGCATTTACAGGTTCTTTTAATAATCCTCACTCACTTGGTGCTCCTGACTTCAAAAGGCAGGATTAAATAATCCTTTACCACTCAACAGGAAGCCAAATCCCAATTCACAATATTTCATTTTATGTTTTTCATAAGAAAATTTTAAGTTCATAAAAACACTATCTTCAAACTGAAGCCATATATATTTTTCACTGCAATTAATATTTCATCTTTCAAAGTAGTGCGATCTATCAACAGTGTCCAAATGCAAAGCAAAGCTTGCTGGACGAATGGCTGCGACAGGGTACAGTGCAATACAGCACAGCAACAGAACCACTCTGCTTCAGAACATCACTATGAACAAAGCAGGAGGCTTTTTTTCCTTGCAACAACAGTACTGAATACTCTCCTATGCCTACATAGTCCTATGCCATGAGATGGACTAGGGGGGTGAAGGATCACTGTCGTAAGAGCTGCACCACTGAGTTTCATTAGGATACTGAACATCCTGGAAAGAAACAAAATTCAGGAATAGTCACGCTTATGCGGACAACCAAAACATCCAAACACAAAACAGGACGATGACTCCTGTGTGCCCATTTCTGAAGAGCAATCCAGAGAAACCTGCTCTGATACTTCCTAGCACAGGAATGGGCTAGGGCACTTCCACGATTATGGATGAGCTCTCACACACACCTTGCATCCTGCTCCGAAATCCTGCCAGCTCTCAGCTCTATTTACTTCTCTCTGGTAGCCGGCTCCAGGGAGCTTTCCTCAATAAGTGGTAAATGCCTCCAGTAATTTTTCTTCCCCAAACGGAAAACTGAGAAGTCACTGTGCACCACTGCTGAATCCACAAAGATGACCGTGTGCCCATACACTTTCCAGCAGCTAACAAAAGATCCATGCCAGTCAATTTTTCGTGAAGCCCCTCATTATCCTGTGCAAATGCAGGTCATTAGTAGGATGCAATATCCCCAACCCATTGTAGTGAACGCCCTTCCCAAGTGACCAGGTGAACCAACAGGCTAGTCGACTATTTTGACATCTGTGTTTTCCATCTGGAAATAACTAGCAGCCAAATCGCCCCCCTTATCCCACAAGCCAACAGAGAGGTGCTAAGCCTGAAGTGATCACTACACACCTATTTGTAGCTTCAGCACAGCCAGGCTATCGGGGGACTGACTTTCACTTTGTAAACAACGGGGCAGAAGGCCAAGACAGCCCTACAACAACCCCCTGGGCCTTCAGCTCCTTGAGGTGGGATAGAGGGATGAAGGTGAAAGTCAGTCCCCCAGTATCCTGGTTGTGCTGAAGCTACAAATAGGTGTGTAGCAATCACTTCAGGCTTAGCACCTCTGTGTTGGCTTGTGGGATAAGATTGGAAATTGGCTGCTAGTTATTTTCCAGGTGGAAAACACAGATGTCAAAACAGTGGACTAGCCGTGTTGGTTCAAGCTGGGACAGAGAACATGCATAACCCTTAGTTTTATGACCAACAGCCCCCTGAGCCGAGCCAGGTCCTCACTTCCATCTAGTGTTGCGTATACTCCTGTTTCCACTAGAGAGGCCAGGACAGTGCAGGGACGGTGAAACTTGAAGCTGGGAGGCTTCAGAGCTGACTTAGCGATGGGGCGGTACAGACTGCAGAACCAGTGCTTCACGCTGCCTGAAAGGTCTAGAAATATTTGCCTGAATATTCTGAAGGCTTTGGTCTTTGCAATCAAATACTTACTCCTAAGTTTTCATTTAAAGCAAATAAATATGGTATTCAGTATATTGTTAAGAAATGGTCACTCAGGAGCTATTTGAAGCCAGTTGATCACATAGTACACAGAGCACAACACGCACCGTCACCGGTCTTATAGCCCAAACCTCTCAACATCTGTCCCACTGTCACTGGTGTGCCCTCTCTCAGACCAGAGGACCCAAGTCTCAGACCACCTGGACACCTAGTACAGACCTCCACACTGGTTCTGTTCTGGAACTGGACCTCTGCCTACAGCAGTTTATCTGAAGTATTTTAATACATTATTTTGGAGTAGCCCAAAAATCCAGAGGCCAACAGACAACATAAGGTGCCGTGGATCTGAAACTGAACACTGGAGACGAGCTCCAAAATAAGCCACTGCTCTGCAATGTGGTCAGAATGGGAAGCTATTGTGCTGGATCAGACTACCTGGTCTTCAAGTCTTGAGTCGCCCTCCCAAAAGGGCAGTCACTACCTGATACTACTTCAGAAGGAAAAATAAGTCTAACACTACGAAGCACCTTGCTGAACTTGCAATGCAAAAGCAACTGTGCTCTGAGCTCCAGTCTCTCTGCTACACAGCTTCCTACTTGCGTCTCTCAAATATGCATTACAAGGGTTACACACAAAAATAATCTCAAAACCTGTCCATGTAGAAAAGGGATGCTAACATTACAAGTTTTCAAAGAATTTAGGGTTTCTCTATAAAACCAGCCTCCACCCCCAGAAGATTAAGGAAAGCCAAGTCACTCAAGCAGAACGCACGTGATTTTTTTTTTGTTTTGTTTTGACTGTCCAGCTGAACAAGCAGCCCTGTTAATGCAGTTAAAGGAGAACCACTAGTATTATGAATGACTACAGTTTTCACAGCCATGAGTAATGCAAGATGCAGGCTTGCTGGCTTTGCCTCGAAGCAAAAATTGTCAAACCACTCTCCCATTGCTATGCACAGAGGGCACTTCAACTGGTGATTCCACCTCCTCAATTATTCAGGAAAACATATTCCCCGAACGCGAGTTGTGTACACATCAGAACAAAGACTTCAAGAATACCGCACTGCATACAATAGGTGCATGCAAGCACAAACACACAGCTGAGCAAAGTGCTCGGTCTCACCTTAACTCATACAAGTTAAGCATCACCAAAAGCAACTCCATTATGTCCAAAGTGTTGCAGAGGCCTCAGAGTGAGTTACATACACCACACAAATTAGAGCACCTAGGTACACAATAGGGCACCATAAGGTTGGTCTTCACTTTAATTTATGCTGCCAATTCTGTTTAAAGCTACCAGCACTTTATTCTCACCATGCTCTGGTGGCCATTTCTCTCACTGACTTAAAGCAGCTCTTCTAATTCCTCTTTTTTTAGATCAATGACTAAGAGTGAATGGCGCCAGTTCCCCTCCTATTAAAAGGATCCTAAGTGTCCAGGTCCACGGTAGAAGGCTACCCAAGTAGTAATATTGCAAGGCTACAAAATAAGGCCTCTAGGAAGCATGCTAGGTTCAGGCAGGATTCAGAAAGGAAAGAAACTGGATTACATAGCGACTTTTAGGCAAACAGAGTACGTATTAGGCTTCTAGTATTGTTTTGAACACATCTGTTTGAAAATGATACAGAACCAAGGAGAGAAGAACCAGCAGTTTTCTTTTTATCAAGCTGTATAAGTGCTTGTATTACTACAGTAAGAGACGGCAACTTCTGCATCACATTTCTCCAAATGGCCCTTGCTTCATTCTGAATACCTGGTTAAAATCCTCTCTTTTGGGAGAGAAGAGTGAAAACACGGTTGTAATCACAGAATATTGTACACTTAAGGACTCCAATGACAGTTTCTTGCATTCCAAGTTTCTTCCAGCAGCTATCAGTGTCTGGAGTCCGTGGAACAGATGTTTTGCATGCAAGTCACTACCGTACGATTCCAGCTGCACATTTTTAAAGTCGAGGGCTGTATTTTTTCCACAATGATGATTCCTTAAAGATTCCAGATTAAGATACCTCATCTATTTTAGTAGTAACAGAGTATTTTTGCTAAGCTACAGATCAGTTTTACTATATTTGCTAGCACAGAGGTGTTGAATTTAACTGATTCTGAAAAGGGAAAAAAAAGTGGTTTATTCCTGCCGTGTCTGTTTTAAGATAAACACCACCAACCCTTCAAATCCCTCAAGTGCTGTCAAATGTTTACTTTTCCTGCTGATAAAGACTTGGCAAGGCAGTAAGGTCAGCTCACAATACCTTCCAGTTGGGCCCCAGAGGTCCTCTCTTGGTCTTGACTGACTGGAATAATGCTGGGTCCTCATCAGCTTTGTAATCCTGCAAAACAAAAATAAAAGAAAGGAAGAGACCGTTAGAAAAAGAGCTGAGCTGCATCACCCAGCACTGCAAAGCACCACTTGCAAACCACCAGCCTCGGGTCTCAGGCAGCACCAGAGCCGGGTTCTGCCTTGCCTTTGGTACCCCACACAGACTGCTCCAACCTCGCCCGCACAAAGTGGTGCTTGCTGCTCTTCCTGATTCGCATTACAATTATACTCAAAGGCCTCTTCTGGACCACATTCCTCTTGGTAAATCACTGTACAAGGGCAAGCAGATACCTTCCCTGGCTCAAAGAGCTTACAAGAACTAAGAAGACCTGAAAAATATAAAATGTGAGGCGGCAAACAAACGCACATTGTATACAGACATTGTTCCGTGCTGCACATAAACACCGATTTTCCCCAATGACCCCTCAATCTAGCAATCAGACACTGGCATCTTCTAGGAGACATGGCAAGAGCAGATATACTTGTGACAGGAAAGGAGGAGGACATTTCCGGACAGGCCATGTGCTTTAAGCATTCCCTTTCAAAATGGAAGGGGTGGTATTTCTAACCAGATCACTCAACACAGAGCGGCATCCAGGTTCAAGAATAAAATTAGAAAGCAACTAAAGGTCACGACTGCTGCAAGATAAAAAAGTGTACTGTAAGCATTTCTAGAGCCCTCTTCACTGTAGGCTCTGATTAAAACGATTAGGAGGTTGGGACTAATGGGTGGGGAGAATAAGGAAATGAGCAGAACGCCCAGCAGCAGCAGCGAGGGAAAATGAAGAATACTGAGCTGAAGCAAATGTCTGGAGAGCACCAGTGTGAAGAGACCCTCACGCTATGTGAGCATTCCTGTGGAGCTGGGCATCACTTCAGATGGCATATGAAAGTGACTGGAGAGACGCTGATAGAACGAAGAAAGGAAAAAAAACTTTAGACATAACTAGGACAGGGTAACAGAGAAGCACAAGACTCCATAAGGTCCATTACCAACTTATAGATTCATAGATGCTAGGGTCGGAAGGGACCTCAATGGATCATCGAGTCCGACCCCCTGCATAAGCAGGAAAGAGTGCTGGGCCTACATTACCCCAGCTAGATACACATCCAACCTTCTCTTGAATACCCCCAGGGTAGGGGAGAGCACCACCTCCCTTGGCAGCCCGTTCCAGACCTTGGCCACTCGAACTGTGAAGAAGTTCCTCCTAATATCCAATCTAAATCTGCTCTCTTCTAGCTTGTGGCCATTATTTCTTGTAACCCCCGGCGGCGCCTTGGTGAATAAATACTCACCAATTCCCTTCTGTGCCCCCCTGACGAACTTATAGGCAGCCACCAGGTCGCCTCTCAACCTTCTCTTGCGGAGGCTGAAAAGGTCCAGTTTCTCTAATCTCTCCTCGTAGGGCTTGGCCTGCAGGCCCTTAACCATACGAGTGGCCCTTCTCTGGACCCTCTCCAGGTTATCCGCATCCTTCTTGAAGATCTAATTTATATTAAACATTTTGATGTAAACAGTGGTAAACACCATAGACAATGCAAAGACAGAGCCACAGGAAGTAACTCTGGAAATCTAAAGTGACATTGCTTCTCTCACATAACAGAAGATGGGGAGAGGAGAGGACTGACACCTAACCAGGACGGGACCTGCGGTGAGCAGGACAAAAGAGAACTAGGACAGGAAGTTGGTGGTAATTCCCTACTCCTGCATTAAAGGTTGTCACGAGGAATAATGCATGCAGAGGGTTTCAGAGATGAAGTGAAATTAAACCATTGCCTTGCTAGCTAGTAAAAGTCTGTCTGCTATTATTCAAGAAAAAAATGGTGGCTATCAAAATGTAACTGCAACTAAGGGAACCTTCCACTCATTTCTTTACACACTGAAACTAAGAACATGGGAACTATGACACTGTAGTGAAGATCAATGTATTAACAAGCAGAAAAATGGGATAAATTGAAAGCAGGCACAAGCTGATTTGTATTCACAAATACCTTCAATAGCAATTATAAAATGAAATTGGAGGAAAAACCACTCCAATATTTTTGCTGCACATTTAAGCTTCTAAGTGAAGCCTCATCTCATCATAGTCTGGTTCTCTACTAACTTATTCCGCAAATAAAAAGTTAGCAACACTACCTGTAGCCCTCACAGGGGACAAGAATTAATCACCAAGTACCACATACCCCGGGAGCAGAGTTACAACTTAGGACAGTCACATCTCAGCACTCTTCGACAGAGCTGCACGGTACAGTCTACACCATGCAAGATGCATTTGAATGCTTTGGAGCAGATGAGTCACTTGCATGAAGTCACCCACCCAGGGTATTTCCAATGGGAAGAAGAGATGCGCTGCTCCTACAGCAAGACATCTTCAGAGCTAAGCAGCTGTTGCTTCTCTTACCCCCGCCACAGCAAGTACCCAAAACAAAGGTCTGAAGATTACAGGTAGGCTCTACCAAGAAAATTAATCAATCACCAAGCTGACTGGCCCACAACAGGGGCTGGCAGCCTAAAGCTCCCGGGCCACATCCAGCCTGTCAAGGGATTGTGTGCCACTAGTGGAGCTGGGACACCAAGGACAATTCTGCACAGCTGGGAGCAGCGCCACAGCATTGCTCTGCCTCCGAGAAGCCACTCTGTAGGGCCGCCTGCTGCTGCCCCAGCCCTTCCTGCTCTGCCACATAGCCTAACTGCAGCTCTTGCTCCCCCCTCCCCCCCACCATCACCAGTGACTAATTTGGTGGCAAGGGTTAAGGGGGAGTAGCCTGACAGCAGCCCCAAGCATGGAGTAAGGAGGGCTGGGGCAGCAGACTGCTCAGAGTGGTGGCAGTGGCTGGGTCACAAGCAGCAGCCCACCTTCAGACCCAGCTGCCTTATTTCAGCCCACCAAGCCTTAAAGGTTGCTGATCCCCAACCTAAATGGCTCTCAGTGGCAGACTTTAACACTGTAGCTGCTGGTCCACAAACACTTGGTCTTGCTTGGTGTACACAACCACTGCTTTTCTCCCCAAAACTTCAGCCATGAAAGGCGAGGCTCAAATGACTTTACCTGAGAAAGAAACTAGGACAACCTGAAGTCATGACTCCCGCTGTTTTAGAAGCCAGAAGGGTAAGAGGAAGGAGTTCCTTCAGTGCAATTTAGCACTACAGCAACATATGCATGCACAACTGCTACCTGCCTGAGAAATGGAAGTCTAATTCACTTGAAAACCCAGCAAGTAAATAACATCCCACTTTTCAAAGATGCTGCATAAACAGAGGCAGTGTCGGCATCCTTTGTCTTTGCTATTTGAGTCAACCTTTGCATTTGCTCACGGTCAGTATATAACTACAGCAAAACCCAGTTTCAGCAACTATCCAAAGGACAGACCTTTTTGCTTATCAATGGGTCAACACTATTAAGAGAACTCTTTAAAAGACCTCAAAGCGAAGGCAGAGCTTAGGACAGGACTTATCCTCAGTTTATGCTGGTTACAGAACAGTATACCAACACTTCCAAAATGTAAACAGCTCTCACTGATACCATTTATAACCCTGATTTTCAGTTTCAGAACCGAAGCAAGAAATGTGACAACTGACTCCAGACTACCTGAGGTTTTCCCTCATTGTATAATTAGTGAGATCCTACCAGATTGCTCTAACATTGCAAAAATGTGTTTTTAAAAGCTTCTAATAAAAATGGTTTTGTGAATGTTTTTTTATTAGTGCAGTAAAAACACTCTGAGATTTAAGATAACTCAATGGAGATTAACTGAAACAGTAGGAAGAGGTCTACAGTTCAGACAAATTTAGATGAAATGACAGAAAGGTCCAACAGTCGGCTCAGAAAGGCACGGGGAGGTCATTAAGTGAGACTAGAACTGACAACAGGGATTTCGGATGATCTAACAGGTATCTCTTGCAGCAGAGCTCACTGGCACACTATCTCCAACAAACTTTTATCCATGGAAACTCAGCTATTGCTCAAGTGCAGTAAGAACAAGAATTCTCACTCCTGGCATGGCACTGCACAGGATGCATGAACAAAACAGGAGAAACTGCTTCAACACTGTTGTGGGTTAGTAATATACTTAATGCATGAATACGCATTGACTGAGAAAACTGAACACCTGCCTACATGCAGGCATTCAATATGTATTTTAAGAACTGCTTAGAAGTACTATTTTCTCCAGAGGCCTGGACAGTTCAAAAGCAATCTCTCTGATCAATAGATGCCTTATAACCTTCCTAGAAGAGTAGTTTCCACTCTATTTTTTCTCCCCTGAACTAAAGTAATACATTAAAAAAAGTTTGAAGAATAAAGGACCCCAAAAAATTAAAGCCAGACTGCTGCACAAAAGAGCTCCTACTGGTGATAACTTCAGTTAGTACTTTACCTGCCAACTGGGACAAGTTAAGGAAAAAGCATAAAGAGCTGCATGTCCGCATCCACAGTCAGAGCCAGTTAGACACCCGCCCAAGTATTTAACCCAGGGACTGAATTTTAACCCTGCATCTGGTAAAGGTTTAATATTGGCTTTTTAAAATTCATTTACATACCTGACAACTGTAACAGAACAGAACTCTGAAGGTTTTTGCATGTGCCCTCTTTTTATAGGCACATCACAATGAGCAAATATATTCCGCCACCTATGACAGTTCCAGCATACTGTATACAACCTTAGCTCCCAATTACAGCTGCAAATGAGCAATAGCATGAAATAAGACAGCCTGCTGGCGTTGTTAGTATTCTGTCTCCTTTAGGATCCCACAGGGAAAGGGAGAATCTAATGCAGAGAAGCCCTTGGCTCGTGGTTTATTGTGCTTGCCACCAGCTGTAGACTTCTCATCTCATTAGTTATTTTCAAATACTGTGGGTGAAGACAGCTGCAACCTACTTGAATCCTCAGCTCCTGGGTATTCTGAAGGCTGAATTTGGCCTGCACTTTCTGCAATGCTTGGAAAAAACAAAAATCAGATTCTTTTCCCACAAAAAATCTCTTTAGAAGTGAGCTTAAGACCTGTTAACAGTGAAAAGAATCATTCTTCAAATTGGGGTGTGTAGATTAAGTTTTAAATTTCTATCCAGCATGGCTATATTTTAATTCCTTGTGCAGCATACTAAGAAGCATGGCATAGAAGAGGGAAAGCTTAAGGACTGAATACAGTTTATCCAAGATTTATTTTAGACTAAATTTCTATTAATGTAAGAACATGGGGACACTAGCTCTAGTAATAATAAATACTAAAACGGCTCTTTAAAACCACTGTTTTCTACTCAGTAAATAGAAACCATTCTAAAAAACCCTAGAAACATGCAATAAATGAGGATGAACAATTCTAGGTCTTAAAAAAAAAAAAAAACACCCCGCAACCCACACACTGATTTAATTTAGAAGTAACCTAGAATTTCTTAGGATTATGACTACCTAATCTGCCACGGAGCTGGAGCCTAACATTTTGAGGGGACAGTGGAAAAGGCCGCTTACTTCCAGCGCATACAAATATCAGCACCAGATTCCCCAGCTGCACTGTCAGCTGCTCCAAGGATGTTGCTAATCCACCACCCTGGCAGGAAGAACAGCCCCATTTCATCAGTAGACTTCATAGCCAGAATGTCTTGATATCTCTTCCCAGGAAGCACCGAGAGGTTAAAAACAAGTCAAGGGCATTTTAGAGAGCTTAATCCTATGCCCCGAAGAAACCTGTAGGAAACAGAATTAGTGTTTGCTGACTGCTCCAAGTCAGAGAAGGACGGAGCCAAGAGGCGGCAGGAGCCCAAGCATGGATGACACTGAATATCGATAGTCCGGGCCAGAAGGTCTCACTACATACTCCTTCCAGAGCTCTTTTGAAGCTCCCACAAACCTGGAGATAGTTGCAGTGCGGTAACACTGAAAAGGTTTCCTTTCAGGGATTGGTGTCCAATGTGCCAGCTAAGTGTGCAAACACTTAAAAACAACAGTCCCAGCCCCAGCAAGTTTATAGTCTACAACATAACAGGTGCCCAAACCTAGCAGATGCAAGTATGGTATCAGGCTACATTGCCACCTGCCTAACACAATGGTCCAGGCCAGGTACACTAAACATAGGAAAACCACTTCAAGATCAGTCTATCAACATAACTGTGCTAGATTAGGGCCGAATTACTGGGAGACTTGTGAGGTTTAAGAAAAAGCCCCATGCAGACAGGCACTAGAGCCCTCTTGACCACTTTCTAGGTAGGAGGCAAACATTGAGGAAGCAAGCTGGCCAAGGCAGGCTGACAGAAGGAGATCCAGGTGAACCAACCTGACAAAGTTAGGGGGAAATCACGGGTACTGGATCAGCTGGGGGAGGAGGGAGCAGGCAGAAGGAATATTTGGGAAAGGGTGCAAATGAAGTATAAGCAATATGCAAAATACAGGTTTTCTGCATATCTGCTAAGAGCAGATCCAGCAGTTAGATCCCTACCTGGGCCATGTGATCTTGCTTATGGAGCTTTTTATAGTTACCATTTAAAGAAAGACAGCAAATGCAACAACGTTAGGGCTGCGAGTCCTGTCTACACTACTAAAGCCACGTGCAGGTACCACTTAGTGGTAGAACTTGTGCACTTGGCTTCTGGCAACACAACCAGCACCTTTGACAGGTCTGCTTCCACCAGTACCTCTATTACACACTCTCGTCCACACACCTTTAAATCACTGCCCCGGCACAGCTGCCCTTTCTTCTACCAAGCTGAGACAGCAGCAATGGCCCTTCCTAGATGGGATTTTTATCATGCAACCTTGGCCATTAAGGATTTTAAAGAAGCAAAAAGATTGGAGTGTTACAGGCAGTCACAGAGGAATGTTTTTTTTCAAAGAGAAAGTTCAATCCCGATGAGTGAAATAAAAATTGCTGTTGTGTGCAAAGATTTTGAGTTGAAAAAAGTTGTATAAATTATACATTTATTGTTTAAAAATCCAGAAAGCTTAAGTCAGGACTGAGCACCTTTTCCATCTGAATTCAGAGAAAAAAAAATATTTCTCAAAAGCTGCATTCAGGCTAAATTAGTCTAAAATTTGGAAATCAAGTTCTGTCTCTTAAAGAGAGACATTTATGCTACTGCATTTAATACCAAGCTGCTCACCTTGAGAATAAAAGTTCTAGGAGAAGAGATGCGTGGAGGACAAAAGCCATGAGGTATCAATCAACTAACAGTACAATTGTGTTTATCAGGTAAAGGCTTACATTCCTCATCCAGTGATAGCATCAGCTGGTCTAACAAATTATATCTATCACTTTGATCTGTAGTAATACCGAGTAGCAGAATATAATTATATAAATACAGTTCCTGGACAGCTGTATGTCCACTCCGGACAGTCTTTGTACTGCAATTTCCCCCTCATTAGCAGTAAGCCTGCACTGGAAGACTCACGAAAACAGCACTGGCTTTCTTCCGTCTCCCCTGTCATGCAGGTGTGTTCTTGTGCCATAGCCTAGTCAGAAATTTGTTATCCATAGAAGCCATCACACACTGATACGTTCCATCTGAAAGTAAACGTCATGTTTCGTCCAGTTCTTCAGCCCCAATTTCTGTGCTGATGAGGTTTGGACCATTCCCCCCATTAGGTGCATCATCCCCCTTTTTCCTAAATAACCTCATCTGCTAGGTGAACAAGCAACACAAAGGCAAAGGGCACAGGCATGTGCAAGCTACTACACTCAGAAGGAAGAGTTTGGACTATTCTTGTCCCTGTGCATGTTCTTAATGCAGAAGTCAAAGAACTGGTTGTCTTGGTGCATGCCACAATGCGCAGCACATGGGACAAAAAGGCAAACAGATTTAAATCCAGTGGGCTAGAGCTCAGTGCAAAGCACCAAGACATGGCGCTCAGTCATCAGGAATGCTGTACTCAACCGATCACCCCCTCTAAGAGAAGAGCAGACAGGAGTGCAGAGCTCGACAAGCAAGACTCAGAAGGAATATTCCTACAAAGACGGAAAGATTTGTCTGCAGGAGTGGACAAATAAAAGATGACATAAGGAAGTACAAAATGTAAAGAATTTCCCCTCTCCAGTACAAAGAAAGCAGCTTAGAGGGCAATAATCACCCTTCGCCCTCAGCCCAGGAGAAGGGCTTGTCAGACATCTTTAAAAAAATCTATTATAGCTATACAGCTACCTTCAAACATGCAACCTCAAAGGAACGATGGTAGCTTAGGGCATAGTTTTGCAGAAATTAAGCTAACTGGCATATTCTTCCATTAATTTTGAATTCAGTTAATTAAAATCATCAGAACAAATCCCCCCCCGAAAAATACTTTTGAGGACTTTGCACGTATCCTCACCTCAAAAGTGGACTAGAAGCTGCATCACTCTACTTCTTTCAAATACAAACACTTGCCAACACTTTCGCCCTCTCTACTACAAACCTTACCATCTTCATCAAGTACTGGGCCAAGACTTTTATTCAGATTTTTTCTCTTTACCATATGCTTAACACTCCCTCTTCATCCTAGCCATGATTTTTTGCCTGAAATCCTAGCTATTTTAAGCAATTTTGACACTTCAGAATTTCTGGACCACATTTTTCCACTCTCTCCACAGTAGAAATAGGAGATACGCAAGTGCTGACTTCATTTTGCATTGAACTAGGACTTTTAGCCAAAGTCCTGAGTACTAAATCAGAACGCTGGCTGGAAATGCTCCGAATCTCCACTTCCCACTCGCATTTCTCTGTGTTTTTTCTTCCAAATCAGCTTCAATCCGTTTCCCTCATTTTGGAGAAACCAGGCCCATAGAAGCTTCCTAAGCATGCACATTACTGAGATAACACCCTGCCTGGCCACACTGAACATAATTAGGTTGTGACCACTGCTCCCCAGACAACCAACATTTGCCAGTCCAGTAGCCAATTTCTCTGGGTCTGCTAGAGGATCCGAAACCGGGCTAGTTCATGCCGAGTGCAACACCGTGTGTTATGAAACCTATGAACTGGCAGGGTCTTATTCCGGACAGCCAAAGACCTCTAGCACATCATCCTTGGATCTGTGCCGCACAGCAACCCACGCGTTTTCAACAACCCGTCTTGTTCTAGTTGATCTGTCCCCGTGCCCGCCAGCAGTGCACCTCCCAGTCTACTATGGAGCAGACTGGTCCGCGTGCATTCGACTTTCTGGGAGTCCCAGTTATCGAAACTGTAAGACAGTCGAGTGCCGAGAGCAACACCCTTGCACACCTCTCATCCCCTCTATCCTCCCTAAGTTGTCTACACCCGGAGGCTAACCATTGCAATCCTATAAATTATATCCTCAGCTTTCAGTAATGCCAACCACAGCAAGTTTCTTCTGCAAATTTCCAGTTCCTCATACACATTACCCAGGCTCCCCTCAGTGGTCTGGAAGTAGATCTTTGTGGCATGTTCATTTAATACTTCACAGCCCAAGTACTACATCAGCAACAGGACATTAGCTTTAAGACTCTGAAGTAGGGAGCCCCTATAGTATGGCCAAGCAGAGGAGATCCTTCTACCTTCCTGCACATCTGTACATTAGTCTTATCTACTACTTTTGTAACCCAAGGCCACCCAACCCAAGGCAGGCAGGAGCAGCCAGTTCCCTCCAGTGCTGTCATGTTCACCATGGATGACAAGGCTGGGGCATAATTACAGGCCTCCTCGGTTCACTGTTCAGAGCACGAGTACAGTCATGAACAAAGCAGGATACAGAGCAATAGGGCCTGCGCTTGGGAGCACTACAATGGCCAGTACAGGCACTCATTTTTCAACAAGGAGCGGTGCTTTCCCTCTGTCTTAGAAGATAGCTCAAGACACTTCCTTGCAAGAGTGCATGTAGGCTGCTAATATGGCTGAGCCACATGCTCCTGGTTTAGGAATGGAGCAGGGCTTGAGTGTGCCCAGAGTATTCGCGAAGGGATGGATAGGCTGCAGCTCCTCAGCTCCTTATTAAAAGTACAGCAGAGAATCCCAGTGAATCTAGGAGGCTCAGTTCAGATGTTCTTATAACCAGACTGCGCACATACAAACCTATACTCACAGCAATCCTCAGACACAAAAACATACCAGACAATTTAACTTACTAAAGCTGGTATTCAACAAGCAAAATTCCAGTGCAAGGAATGAGAAAGAGCAGCTGATTTTAACACAATGAGTCTGAAATAGAATTGTTACCTAGCAGAAACTGGCATTCAATTAAGGATTGCGGTTTCTCACCTAACACTATACCTTTTGGGATCGGAGGCAGAACAGAAACGTCAGACCACCTTCAAAGGATGCTTTGAATCCATGGCATAGGATTTAAATGGCAGTAGTAAGAGACAATGCGATAAAATAAAAATGTGTTTGCATCCCTATGTCAAAGTCCCTCTGCTCATTAGAAGGAAAGAAATGGGTAATGCAAGTCAGAAGAAGCACTATTCAAAAGGAACATGATTTAAAGTCTAACCAGTTGCTATCTCTGAATGAACTTCACCCCAAAAATGTAATTAATGAACACAAATGCCTCTAAGGAACAGGTTTTAGTACTATGATAGCATTAAACATCTTGATCATTAAACAACACAAAAAAAGAAAAAAAGAAAAAAAAAAAATCACCCGTTTCACAAAATATTTTTACAATGATGAGCACACGTAACTGCATGTCTTTCTACAGCACTGAGAGTTAAATAAATGATGAAATGCCTGAAGCACAAGTGATATGCTAAGGTTACAGAAAAGGTTTGTTCTTTTAAGATGTTCTAGTTAACATTGAATCATGTACTGTATTTCTATAGAGATGTCAGTGAACCCAGCTGTACTTTCAGTAGTCATATGTATGCTAATAAATCCTTCAAAATACATTAAAAAAATTCTGAAGCCTAAAGTCAGTGGCTGCATTTGTGTTGGTAAGAGCTCCACAGCAACCCACAACACCACCTTCTGCACAACTGCTGCTTTACACTTCCCATAATTTATGTTTAAAACATAAAATTAGGTTAACAGAAACATTAAGCTAGGAGAAAGTATATCTGAAAAAAGTAGCTGTCAAGCAGTCTGCACTTTGGGCAAAGGGCAGACTTGGTCAACACGTGGCACAACTCTGGCAGGGTGATCTGGCAATGCCCAGAACTGGGAGGATTGCACATGCTGAGCCTTTCACATGCACTTACCAACATTGCAAAGCTCAGGCACAGCAAGTACTCCCAGTAGATGCCTCTCTGTAAGGACACTGCAGAACTACATCATGTGAAGCAGCTACAGTTCTGCGTGATGACAGACAGCAAGCATTTAGGACTGGATTTTAAAGATGACCAGATCATCCCTAGATTCATAGATTGTGAGCCTGGAAGGGACCTTGGAAGATCATCGGGTCCAGCCCTACGGGAAAGGAAAATCTTGCAAAAAATTTTAAGAGTAGCAACACAAGTCCTCTGGGGCCTAGTGAATTAGATTATGCAAGATCTAGAGATAAACACATCTTGGCTAAACGACTGAGGATTACATACCTCAAACTCAAACAGAGGGGAGAATTATGTTTGTACATGGGTTACAACATAAATAGAAATAACCTCAGTTTGGGAAGAAAGGGAAAATTTAACTAGAGTAGTGTCCTGATCATGAGCTACTTTAAACTACATTACCCCCTAGGAGAAGGGCAGGAAGCCCGTCACTTCGGACAACGTTCCTTACATGTCACTTTATTAGTGCAATGCTGCATTGCCAGGGCATGAGCTAACAACAGAAAGAGACTAAACAGCAAGTTCTCCTGCAGATCCCAGGATAACGCTGGGCAGGCAGCGAGCTGCAGAGACGCCTAGTGACAAACACGTGGGGGCTGAAATCCGTGATTACCGCGCTAGAGGGCACTCTTGCCAAGTCGCAGGAGAGCCTTGCAACAAAATGGTCACACGTCTGCCCCCGGCCTAAACGTTAAGCAGACTTCGCTGCTCTGGTAAACAGCTTCTGCTCCTTAACAGGCATCAAGACCTCCACACAGATATTAAAATAGCTTTGTCTAACCCTCTGAAAAGTGAGGCTTTTAAAAGGTACCAAGACACAGAATACAAGGCATTCACTACACTAAATGCCAAATCAGTCCTTAAATGTAAAATAGCTTTATTTTGCAGGGGGGAGAGCTGAAACTGAAATATTTGTGCCTACACCGCACAAGGACTAGCAAACATCTCTGCTGTCTGCAACCCTGTACCTGGCAGTCCAAAAAAAGCGCAGGATCATTCTGCGAAGAGCAGGGACTCTACAACCCTCCCAAACACTGAGCAAATGTCAAAGGCCATTCTCTTCACGTGAGGAAGTGCTAAAGTCCAGGCTGCATATGCAACGTTCATTCTGCCTTTGTCCATCTCATAAGTGCATGTACAAGCAAACCTGAACGTCCTCTGTACAACTTGAGCTACACACATGCAACCTCCGCTTCAGTGATTCTCCGGCAGGGTGCTACAGCATCCCGAGATGCCTTAAAATGGTTTCAAGAGTGCCGCACAATGTTAGCTTCATTAGGTATGGAAACATGATTCACAAAATAAACTCAGAGACTTCAAACAGGAATCCAGAGGGTCAAAGGCATTCAGACCCACTGCAGTCCAAGTTCTTTGCTACAGAACCACTGCTCTACTGTATCCTCGCAAAGCCATACAGATGCGTGAGAAGCTCAGTCAACAGTCAAGAGCTTTCTCTACTCACTGTAAGATCTCTGCTGTGAACAGGGCTGGGCATGGGGACACCTCCTCCACTGTACACTTTACAAGTCAGCATGAAAGAAGTGCTCAAATACAAGATAAGGTGGTGTAAGCAGGTCCTGGAGTGCACGCCAAGAGAGTTCAGCCTCCATGCAAAGGCACACCTAAAAGTGCCGTGTTGATTCTTCTTCAGCCAAGCCAGAATTTACAGCCTTTTTTTTTTAAACCATCTGGCCAAGCATCCCCAAACAACCCCAGCACACAAAATGCACGCAGTGTTACCCAGTCCCTCCTTTGCCCTGTGCAGGAGCACAGGGCAAACAACAGCGCTGCCCTTGGGCTAGATGCAAAGGGCCCGAGTTATAAGATGAAACTCTACAAATACAAAGTCCAACAGGTGAAATCTGGGAAAGAGTTACCATAATTCCTCTGGTTTATTGGAAGAGGTTTTCTATGATTGAGACCAACAAAAAAACCTCTGAACCGAGGCAATCTGAAAATCTCTTAACCCGAGTCTCGTTAAGGATGAAAGGAAAAAGTGAAACACGGTCTAGATTAAAGCCCCTTGATGCATGAGACAATTGCAGGCTCTCCGCTCATACACAGCCCCTGCCAGTCCAAAAGAATGACTGGACGCGAGCCAGAATACAAATAAACAAAAGCTCTTTTCAGAGTTTAAGGGAAATATCTATGCAGCCAGAGCATAATTCCTAACAGCAGCAAGTCCTTCTTAGGAAGTGAAACAGGCAACTGCTGGAATAAACAGTACAGCTAAAAAAAATGGAAGTCCTCTTGAAAGCTACAGACAGGCAGAAAAATATATATAATGCAACAAGGCAGCAGCATGTGGGGGCTTTGATGGCTGTTTCAAAGGAGCACACGGATAGCATTTCAAAGGCACTTTTTGCCTGAAATCTCAGCATCGTTTGCAATAGTGCAACATGTAATCACCTCTTCAGCAGAGCCTCCTAGGGGGATGGAGAATTGTTTAAGAGAGACTTTAACTTCACCCTATGTGAATTATAGTAATAAACACACCAAGCCCTGAATCAAGAGGCTTCAGCCTTTGCCATGCTTTTTCAAGTGAGAAGAAACCAATCCTAGCCCTTACAGAGAACCGACTTGAAGAACTGAGCTAGTCGTGATGCAAGAGACACAAGGGGAGTGGGAAATAACAGCACTAAGAGATGGCACAACCCTGTGCGCCACAAGCGCTGTTAGGAACAATGACTGATCAGAGAGCTCAGGTCAGCCTCCTGGGCCCTGCATGCTGGAAAGTATGTGCACAAAGACCAAAGTTACTTAAGAAAAAATATTCCTGGCCCTGCAGGCATCTTAAGTCATATTTTAAGCCCTGTTATGAAGAAAGTTGCTTGACTAGGAAACGAACATAGCACAAAGGAAGCAGGTGGACCCGATGAGGAAATTAAAATCATTCCTATAAACAGGCAGAAGTTTGGGAGAAGACTGCACTGTACATGCTAAACAACATAAATTTGGTGTCTGAAGCGCAAGTCCACAAACACCCCGAGTCCTTTTCAACCTTACTCCAAGAAAAACAAACCCCGAGTCACTGGAACAGGAGGCACAAATGTCAAACAAGAGAAAACCCAGGGGCAAAAAGTCAGGCTGGCAGCAGTCATTTCTGCTACACCCATCTGGGCAACTGAACACTGACAGGTGACCTCGGGCACATGTCAGACAACAGCCCGCCAACACGAGCAGCTTGGGACGTTAGTCAACACTACCACTACATGCTGAGCACCCAAATAGCAGAGGACTAAGTCAAAGTTGGACCTTTATTCCAAATTAACCCTTGCAAAAAGCCTGGCAGGTCCTGCAACACCCCGATCACTGACATCCCTTAGGACAGGCAAAGACATACAAGCACCTATAATTTTCCCTGGGTCAATGGAGTCAGGGCTCAGATCAGTGGCTTTAAACAAGCATGGTGGTTCTGAAGCGTTCATTTTTTTTTTTTTTTTTTTTAAACGCTCTCCAGAAACTCTTCTAAACCAAGCACTGCGTTCTGTGGAGTGTCAGCACAGCGAGGGGGTGGCCGGGCTTCAGGAGACTGGCGAAGAACAAGTGTCCATGCATCAGTCAGACCAGGATGCAAAGCCTTTGCACTTGCCCCCTGGATTTGAGTATATGCTACCAAGATGCAGAGACAGTGTCTCCACTTATCAAGGCCTGACAGGAAGTAGCAGGCTCCAGAAGACAAGGTCTGGATGTGGAGCTTGCTGGCATGATGCAACTTTCCTCTTGACAGTCTCAACACTTTTGACCCATGTAAGAAGGCACCACACCACTTCCAACAATAGATACGCTTCACCATATTCCTGGGCTAGAAAAATTGTTCTTTTTAGCTCCTCATCATACCACATAGGAGTATGACTGCTAGGAGAAGGCCATCTACTTTCAGGAGCAGCAGCCTTCTTTCCATACTAGAATATTATAAAACTTTCTAGAGACTAAGCAAAGAGGATTTAAGTTTTCAAGCTATATTTCTGGGGAGCATGTAAAGGACTGTTGCATCTGCTCTACATAAACCCTTCATCCAGAAATCTGTGCATCACTTAATAGGCACAAAATAGGCATCGGATACATACTGGAACAAGGCAGGCGTAATCTCCCAAATGCACAGAAATAGCTACAAACCTGATTCCAATTTCTTTGTTTTCACTATGCTCATTTTCTCTCAAATTACTTCCAAAACACAGCCTCTTCTGATGTTAATTGTGTGTACACTTCTGCTTACACTTTAAAGATTCTTCTTCTCTTGGGAAGTAACTTTTGTACACAAATCACGTAAAGCTACTTAGACAATGTGCTGGAGATGATTAAGAGAGGCCAGGATTAAATTTATACCTTAAGAAAGCAACAGATGTTGGCTGAATTATTTGTATACATTTTCAAATGAGCGTGGGTTAGCATATGCATGCCATTAAAATCTTTAAGGAATTTACTATTTTTATATACGTGTTGATTATAGTTTTGATACTGAAGAGAACACCACACTGTCTGGCAAAAGTTCTTTCACTTAGCGTAAAGAATATGTATTTTACCTAAACCACTAGAAATTAGAAATACCATTCTCTTCTTTCATCAGTGCCGTTAGCTGAGGCGCTATGAATTCTGAATTGAGGAAAATCAGGACAGAGCAGACAGGACAGTGACAATTCCTTTACCCAGTACAATATTATAAAAAGAGCCTGCCAAAAAACACAGGAGGGACATTTATGCTAACAATCCCTAATGACCAAAGCAACTACTTAAAAAAAATAGGATGACAATTTGAAGCATTTCACAGATGACACAAAGGACCTAAGCAGTGACTGCCTCCCTGTGTGCCATGGAGTAAAACAGAAGGAAGTGCTAGGGGTGGTGCTTTGGACGCAGACACTGTTTTGGTACACAGGCTGCTCGGTGAATTGGTAACGCTAACTCAGCAAAGCAAAAGCTATGCTAGGGTGGCAGGTGCTGTCCAAGAGGCTCCCTCGCAGCATGAGAATACAGGTGCTGCTCACTTTCTGCAGATTAATAATGAGCATAATTTCTGTGCTCATACACACAAACCTAGCCTGTGGTCAGAGAGCAGCATGACATAGGCCTGGACCCACCCGTATATTTACCTGCCACTCCAGCTTTTTACAAAGGAAGTGACAGAAGGAAACCATAATGCACAAGACAACAGACTCCTAGCTGCACGGCAAAGCACAGAGCAGACATCTAACCTGATTTACACGGAGGTTCTCCAAGTAACATTCTAAAAATAAAGCAGAGTTACTGAAAAGTTTGATTAAGTTTGTGAACTTAATCAGAGGTATGATCTTCCTTCTCTCCACAGGCATCAATGCAGAGAACACTTTCCTCCATGTTTGGAGAGGGAACAGAACTTCAGAAAAGGCTACGTGCAAGAAGAAAAAGTGAATGAAAGAGGACAAAAGATAGCCAGGTGGAAAGAAAGGACAGCTTTTATTTTAAACACAACTGTTCTAACATAGTTAAGCACTTAACCCTTAAGTCAAGGTATCATCCAGTTTTATCCAGATTAACCTTACTAGAAGCTGGCTAATGTAGAATGAAAAATTGTACATTCAGAAAAAGGCTGCACAGCCCAGGGGAATATATATATTCCATAAAAGAAGAAAAAAAGAAAAGAGCGTGGCAAGGACAACACTTAATATTCAGTGAGGACATGGAGTTGAATGTGTAATCCTTGTGCATATTCACTGCAATCCAGTCTGATAAATCAGACTCCAGACTTTACTTTTTTCTGTGCAATATATTCTGGACAGTACAGCAATATGCTATATATAGCTACATATCAGATTAACCATATCCCTTCAGAAGCTTCTCCTACAGTAAGTCTGCTTTTCCTGCAACAATTTTCTTCTTTGTCTACCCTTCCCTTCTCTGTGACATGAATCGCCCAACTGGGAAAGTCTCTAACGCTTTTGATAAAGCCGCTGTTCAAGAACCACCTACATCTTCCATGTACGTTCTTCACTGAGCAGCCACAACCTTAGGAATGTAATCCCAACCATCCTCGCATTGTTTTCCTACTTCTGTATTATACGCTATCTAAAAACTAGAATGCAAGCTCTCCAAGCAGGGCAGGAACTGCAGGAGCTGCTTAGTATATTCATGGCTCCTTTCAGAATTAATATTAATGATAAATCAAACACCAGGGAGGGAAAACTGAAAATGTGATGCCAGCCTCAAGCAGCAGTTGGCCCATCAGGCTGCCAGAGATGCAAGAGCAACCTGTCCAAGTCCCACTGCAGTGAGGGGCAGGAATATCTCAAAGTTCGAAGAAAAAAGCAGCGAGTGGTCTCTAGCTTTCGATGGCACACACAGGTGCTTCCTCCTGAACCTGCCATAGTGCAGCTGGGGGCTATTTAAGAACACCTTATCAAGACACCATGCCAAAAGAAGAGGGCTAGCCTGGTGGGGGGCCCAGTGCACCTTGCCTACACAGCAGCTGGGCAAATGTCTCACGCACCAAGGCCAAGGCACAAATGCCTGATGAGATCAATTACTGCGTCAACAACAAGACTAAAAACTGTGCCCCTCCTGCTAAAAGTACAATCCAGGGAGTTAGCAAATGCCCACACAAATGAAAGAAAGCAGTGACCACCTGGATTAATACTTCAATTCAAACCATTTAGATTGGTCTAGGGGGTTCAAGCCCACCAGACTTTTTAGTACCTTCATAATCAATGAGAAATGTCAGCAGTGCTGGATCTCACAGGATGCTCAAGGTACAGGTCAATAAGCACAGGGTGTACTTACTCCTGGTTCTACTTGACTTCTGTCTGCAATGTCAATATGAACAACTTCGACACTCTTCCACGTGTTCGGATCCAAATTGTGCACCTGCAACGAGGAAAAGCGGGGACTTGACCCTTTGCCACCTTCACACAGTGACTACAAACACTCTTACAAGCCCAAGGAACCCCCTCCAAAAAAGTTACCACTGATTTCACTAAAGCTAGTAATGCCTCTGCAAACTGTTGCTTTGTGCATTCACGGGGATGTGATTTGACAATGCATTCTTCCCCCATATTATAACACATGCCGAAGTCAAACACACTAATTAGACTTGTCACACATTATGTAGGCCACGCAGGATTTCTAATTTGGTAAACATCCTTCACATAACTGAAACGCCAACAATCCAGTTATTGAAACCTACTCCAACTCTAATAAGCTCCTTACAACAGATGCCCAATCACTTTTTGAATGCTGTTTTGAAATGTATTGTTGTCATGAACTATCAAGAGACACAAATTCATCGGCACAGAAGAACCCAATGACCTAGTCCACATGATAGCCATCCACCCATCAAGCAGAAGTCCTCCCTTAAGGATTGGGAATCAGCTGCTGCCAGATATGGAATACAGCTGTATGTTGTCAGAATGGCTAATGTGTGGTCCTGCTCACCCAACTTACGTTTTCTAGTGTTCCCAAGTCCGGTTTATGCCAGGTCTCGATTTTTATGAAGAAGTCGTCTTTCATATATTCATTCTGTAAAAAACAACCAATCAGGCAGCAGAAGAGTGACTATTCCCTTTCCCCCACTTAAATCTTACATTTAAAAAATTAAATTTCTCTACTGGAAAGTTAGAACAGAACTTAGCTAACATATCTTTTGCACTCTGTTCTAATTCTGCTGTAAACATAGATAGAGGCTTCTTCACTGCATGTGAAAACAGTCAAGTCAGACACTCCGTGCCTTAACTTGAAATATCACTGAGATCACAGACCAACTCAAAACAGTCACGTGCCTGTGCACAAATCTGGACAGGCACTTCAGCTGCCTTCTTTTACATGGCATTAGCCTTCCCAACCCCGCAAGTTTCTAAGGTCAGAACCTAGTTATTTATTTTAGTACTGTCCCCCACAGAAGTCTTAATGTTCCATCACAGGACCTTTACAGGAACATTAAAACATTGATTGAAGAACATTTAAAATTGCAGACATCCAAGACAACAAGGAGCTCCAAGTCTGAGCCCCTGGCAAGCCTTGTGTAGTAAAAGGAAGGAAGCTTTGGCACTGCTGGAGTTTAGGCAGTGCAAGGTTCCCAATGAACATATCAAGTCCCAGGGTACCCTCAAGCCTTACCCTCAAGTCTACAGCCCTTTGCCTTCATAAAAAGCTGAACTCAGTTGAGGCAGACAACCCAAAAAACTGCACAAGGGAGGACAGGATGCCCTTCTTTCACTGTCTTACAAATATTTTTAATCCCAAGGCAGAGACTATTGGACAGCAACACTTGATAGTACATTAATCCTGCAAGTAAGATCCACAGTGGTGTCTGATATTAGCCAGATGCATCTCTACAGAGCATCCTAGGCCAAATACCTCATTTGAAGCTATGCTGGCTTTACATTTGGTAGGCTATTATGACAGCATTTAACAATGAGAAGGGCTTTTATCGGGTATTAGCTAAGTGATATTCTTATTCTGACTAGTCTAGCTTTAATGCTTGGGGTAAAGTTCACAAAACAAAGCACCTGGTTAAAACACTCCTCATTAATGACAACAGCAGCATTGTGCCCATTGCTTTAAACCCTAATCACTTTGGATACTGTATTGAGCAAAGTTAATGCCACTTTCTTCGTCCAGAGAAGAGACTTCAGAGTTCTGGGCGGTTGATTTGAGTAGGGGGAAGTAAGCTTTTTCCTTGTAATGCTCCTCTCATCCTGGAGAATGCCAAGGGAGAGTACAGAAAGGATGTACCAGGGAAACTGCAGTTACCAGAAGAAAGTTACTCCTATATCCGTGCGAGGGAACAACAGCAGGAGGCACTGGACCAGACCAGTGGTCTTTATCTTATATCCTGCCTCCTGGTAGCCAGAAGTCTTCAGTATTTTCAGCCTTTAGGTTTCAACATGAGAATGATGGAAAGAAGCTGGGCGGAGGGGAACAAAACACACCAATAGTTCTTGTCTATCTCACCTTTCTCTGAAGGGAAATGTGAAGGGTAAAGTTTTCTGAGAAAAACTGTGGGCTGGTTCAGCCTATGTGACTTCTTCAGTGCAACTTTCCATAACAGAGGGAGGCACTGAATTTTTAGCTGTATTCAGCACCCGCATCTACAAAAGCCTCAACACGCCAGGCCACTCACGTCCATCAGGTCCCCTGCATAAACCCTACTATAACTCCTTGATGCAATAAACCAGAGCAAGCCTGCTATGTTGGACTGAGGAGAAGCAGACTTCTAAGCATCCTTCCCAGACATTTTGTAGTTTAAATAGTTTATCCAAAACTATTTAAAGCGTTTAGCCATAAGGCATTGTTCCAAAATTAGCAATCATAAGAAGGAGAACAGAAATTAAAAAGGAGTGCGAAGAGGACTTGTTCACAAGTGACTGGTCTGAAAATCCTAATTCCCGACTAGGGGAATCCTACCTAATCGCTAACTTGGAACAGGATAAGCTCAGACGCACGCTAGCAGATTTGCAGGATTAGACGGTCAGTTACAATACATGTAATCAGACATTAACACACATATCATAAACCCAGTCCAGAACCAATAATAATCCAAGTACTCACCGTCACAACTGAATGTTGAAGACAAGTGCAATAAAAAGAAAAAGGAAAGAGTCAAAATAATATAATACATATGTTCTATATAAAAACAATCTGTGCCCCATATAAAATCCCCTTATTAAGTAAGTTAACACTGCAGAAGTGTTAACTGTCAGCATACATCTGAAAAACACAATTTGCTAGCCCTGACATAAAAGCCTGCTTTAAGGCATTTTAAACATTTTGACAGAAAGCAGGCCAAAAATAACCAATGCTCTTAGAACTCTCAGGAGTAAAAGTGTCACAAATGGATTGCTGCTAATGTAAAGTAGTTCCATTTGCTTCTTCCACTAACACAAAAAAAGTTTTCTAGACTAAATGCAAATAATGTATCAAATCAAAGGACCAGAGAAAGAAACCAGAAGTTCATTTTTATTGTCATGCGCATTTGTAACAACTTTTGGGGTCTAAATTATGTTTCTTGCCCAACAGGTTTATTCTGAACTTGAAGGGAATATTAATCAAGAATTCAGTTTTACATTAAGAGCTTCACACCCTGGCATATTTTTTGCTGGAGTAGAAGGTATAGCAAGGAGTGAGCTACAGAATCTGCAAGACACTGGAGGGATTTTTCTACCTGATTTCCAAAACTTTGGGCGTAAACTGTGTGAAAGCCTTTCACAGCAGAATGGCAAAGTGTAAGATGCAACTCAGGACAAGCTTACTTGTTCTACAATACGGATACGCATTCCAGGCCTTCTCGTGAAACACCAAGGAGCCTTCTGGAGCAATCATCCTTACAAAGCCAGGGACTTTACTGTGAAGAACAAAGTATCACATAATACTTTTAAGTGTTCTGTAACCCGAATTAAATTCCATACTAATTTCTAAAACTTCAATCGAACAGGCACATTCTACCCAAGCTTATTAAGAAATTACGATGCACTAGTAACCAGCAGTGAAATATGTAGGAACTGAAATAATGTTACCATTCCTGAAGTAATTAAATGAAAATGAGGTATGGCAATCATAAAACAATTAACAGGCAATTAAGAGTATTTGTAGCAGCACTATGATCTCAGCCATAAAACTGCCATCCAAGCTCCCCTTTCTCTTCAAGTACAGTAAACACCATTGTTTGACGACAACTCTGCTTGATGGATATGGTCTGCTGAGTTCTCTAGCAGTACTACCTGGCAGCAGGGCATATAATAAACACAGGCCAAGTACTGGATGACAGTGGTGAGCAGGGCACATAGATTAGCTAAGCCATTATCCAAACCCTGCGTGGAAGCCCATTAGACCATAACAGCTGTGCCTCTTGTTAGGAACAATTTCCCCAACATAACAGGAAGTGGGGAAAAATGAGGAAAACCTGAGTCCAGAATTCCTCCTCCAACAGCAACCAGAGGCAGATGTTTCAGAAGAGGCTGACATTCCAGAATTAACTAACTTTTTTCTAACCGCTGACAGGTAGTGGTTGGGTTATGTTGCTAAACAGGAGAGTAATGCAGCTGTGAATTGTCCAAAAAGGCTTGGAGTTCACCTACAGACAAGCAGTTTGTTTGTAAGGCTGCAAGCTAATTCATGGCTTAACCTCCAAACCTGTAGGTACTGATCTGAGGTGGGTACAGCAAAGACATCCACACAGAGCACTGTTGCTATACTTCGCGAATGACCTGAAACATGACTTTCAGTGACAGATGATCTCTTCTACACCAGTTCTGTCCAGATAACAGTGTTTGTGACAGTTATCCAACTATATGGATAGATTTTGCTACTGAACTCATTTTTCTTGCAACTCAATTCAGGATTTTATACCTGATTTGTCACGGTGAAAGGCTCAAGTATCATCTTTTCAAAGTAATTTATCTCTACATTCTACTGTACTTTTCTTTCTAATCACTTCATTACTTCTACAATTAATGCTCAGTTCCTCAACACACTTTTTAATGGCGAATATTTACAGTGCCCCATAGCATAAGGTCAAGAGAACAGACTGATGGGTCAGTAAGACTATTCAGAGTCAATAGCAAAGGAAGAGACCAGGATGCTGGACTTAAACCAGAGCCGGGAACATTAGGGACTTATACAAGCTTCTTGGTACCAGAAGTGAAGTGGAAGAGTCTCCTTTCAACAACAACAACGACCCCAAAACCTCTTCAATCACATTCACCTCCACATTTTGAAGCATCTTGCTGTAACCCTGAGGTTGCAGGCCTGCAGGAAGGTAGCAAGGCTCATATTAAGAAAAGGTTGTGTGCTCTTGAGCACAGACAGCAAGAGACAGACAGCAAGAAACATCTACTACAACATGATCTAATAGCAGCCAGAATCCAAGAGCAGCCCTATAATCAAGGCTATGAAAGGCAGATGTGCGGCCTCAGCTGTAGCTTCCAGCTGCTTCTCCCAACTTACCAGGAGTGTATTACAATCAAGTAGATCTCCTTTGTACCCCAGTCTCCCACAGACACCGACCCAGGTCAAGCAGTGCTGTCCAAAGCTCAAGCAAGAGTATGCTCATTACAGAATAAAAACCCTACAGCCTCTAGCCTTCACCAGCCCAGTGGTTAGCCATATACTGAAGAGAGGAGAGACTGAAACCATACGGCAGTATCCTTGTGTAGGAGAGGTCGGAGGCCTTAAGGCTACTAGGTGCCCTGGGGAAGGGCAATGACAGGCCATGAAGGCTCATCTGGTGAGGGCAGGGTAGAGATAAACAGGAGCCCAGAGGAGCTCGCCGGCATCTAGTGGAACTGGGGCTTGCTCTAGGACCCATTAGGTAGCCCCCCTTCCAAACAATTACATCAAGGCATTGCAGGAAAGTAATAAGAAAAGGGCACCCCAGAGCTGAAGCTGAGTAAGGGTTGTGGCCACCAGGGGGCATCACAGACACCCCAGAGCCTGAACCTGGTTACGCCTTAGCAATGGTGACAGCAACTCTTCCTCATACTTCCCAGAGGAGGATGAGTAAGAGAGGAAGGGTGTACCCAAGGGCAGCCATATCTATGACTGCAACAGGAGACTTCTGATTCAGTTCCTCATTAGTTAACTCCTCACAGGCCTTCCACTACAGCCTTCTGTTGCAAGCCACTTGAGACCATGACAACTGCATGAGATGCTGAACTGTACTCCTGGAGTCACTGGACTGCGTTCAGAATAGTGATGCTGTCATAACAGATCAGAAGTACCAGCAGCTTTACTGAGATTGCAGCTATAACTCTGACAGACCGCTACTAATAAGCATTATCCTTCCCATAAGTAAAAATAACAGCTAAGGGGATCCAGAAGATATTAAATAGCTCTTTACCCTGGAAACACCATACTTGTCCATGAACATCAAGCCAGGAGGCAAGAAACTGTCTTAAGGTATGGAACTCTCACGAGTTAAAATATGGTAGCAAATCCAATACAGGACACTTGATGTCAGAAACTATCCAGGAACACCTTAGACTGAAGGAGATGCTTGTTCCACATGGAAAAGGTTCAAGTAAAACTATGGCAAGCACACTGCTGGCATGGCTGTCTTCTTTACTGAAAAAAGAACAGTCTTAAGTATTGTAATCATCTGGAATATGAGAACATACACCTGCAAAGGGCGTGAAGAAGCCATCTATCCTGTCCTTCTACAACATAGCAGGATCACATACATCTCCGCTATCGTTAGCATACAAACAATTTAAACACGTATCACTTCCTCCAATGAATGAGATTCCACATTCCTCCCTCCTAAGGTGGCTGGCTCAGTGTTTCCCAAACCATAATGTCCAAAGAGTAATACAAAACTTAAATATTCTTCGCTTTAAATTAGTCCAATTGCCTCTTGTCCTACACTGAGTGGGCATGAAGAATGACTGATAAGCAACTGCTTTATAACAACCTTTATGAAGCTGAAGACTTATGGGTCCTTCTTTCCTAGACTAAACAAACTCAAGTCCTTTAGCCACTCCTCAGAGGTCATTTTCCAAACCTCCTCTTCTTGCTGCTCTTCTCTGGACTTCTTCCAAGTTGCCTGCACCTTTTTTAAAGTCTGGTGCCAAAAGCTGAACATGGTATACAGCCAAGCCTTTACTAGGGCCAAGTAGAGCAGAACAGCTACCTCCCACGTCTTATACAGCACTGCTATTAACACATGCCAGAATGACGTCTGCCTTTCCACAGCTGCATCCTACTATTGACCCACTGATGATGCACTTGAACCCCAAGATCCTTTTCTGTAGTATCACTATTCTCCATTTTGTATTTGTGCCTTTGTTCTCTCATTTCCAAGTCTCGTACCTAGTACTTGTATTTACTGAACTGGTTGCTGGTTTTGAACTATGTCTCAAAATTCATCAACGCCATTTTAAATTTTAATCCTGTGCTCAAGATTGCCTGTCCCTATTTAAAAACCCAACTGCATTTAAGATGCAAAACTTGAGGGGCTGAAGAATGGCAGGATAAAAACAGACAGACACTGACGAAAAAAGTGGTCCTGGACATGAGACATGTTAGTCACAAGATAATAAGGAGTTCTCTCCTCTGTCCCTAAATATTCTGAAATGACTGTAAACATTTCCTGCCTGAGGCAGGATTTTCACGTGATAAAATTAGACGGTGGGAAACGTTAGCATTGTTTCACAGATTCACAGAAGTTTAGGGCTCCAAGGGACTTCGTCAGATCATCAGGTCTGGCCCATTGCTCTAAGCAGGAAAGACTACTGGAGTCAAATAACCCCAGCAAGGTGTGCACCCAGCCTCCTTTTGAAGGTCTCCAGGGTAGGTGCCTCGCACCACTCCTGCTGGGAGTCTATTCCACAGTTGTTTGCCGAGCCCCTCTTACTGTCCCGTGATACATTTGTAAGTTGATGCCAAATCCCTCCAAAATCTTCTCTGTTCTAGGCTGAACAGTTCCCTATCCGTCAGTCTTTCCTCGTATGGCTTGCTCTTCAGGACTCTAATCATATGAGTGACTCCTTCTCTGGACTCTCTCGAGCTTCTCCACACTCTTCCTGAAGTACGGCGCCCACAACTGGATGCGGTACTCCAGCTGCGGCCTCAACAATGCCGAGTAGAGCAGGAGAATAACTTCTTTAGTTTTGCTTGAGATGCATCAGTTGATGCATGCCAGCATATTGTTTGCTTTGCTAACTCCAGCATCACACTGGTGGCTCATATTCATTTACGGTCAATTATGATCCCCAGCTCCTCTTCGGACACGGTGCTAGCTAGCGTAGCACCACCGAGCCTGCAAGTCTGTTGCAGATTTTTCCTCCTCAGATGGGGCTTTTACACAGGAAAAAAAAAAAAAAAAAAAATCAGTCTGTTGGCCAACAAACCTTTCCTTACCTCTTTAAATGATAGATTTTGTGAGTATACTGTCCTTTTTCACCATCCTTTTCATAAGGCTCATTCTTTAAGACTTGAATTCCTTCACCGCCACCTGTTTCATTTTTACTAGCTTCGGCCACAGAGTAAAGTTGCCCAACTTGATACTGAAAATTGAAAAAGAAATGCAATATTTCAATGCTAAAGAGAGGCAAGAGGACGCCATTCAACCTGCAGAGAATACAGATAATAGTTTCCTACAAAATTTCATAGTCAGACTAAAGATGGCATGTACAGGTGAACTACACAAGAAGGGAATTGAATTCTAAAGGACCAGAGCTTTGGTAAAATGTCTGGTTTACAAGAGCAAGCTGAGCGCACAACTTTGTACCACGCTAATGCAGTAAGTCCACCTTGGAAGGGGCAAACGAAGAATTTTACCCTTAGCGCTATTCATTTTCACACCAACTGGGTAAAGTAGGAAACGCTACGTTCAGCTGGCCAAAAGAAGTCAGCATACTTATTTAATCAATTTGAGCTTACAGTTAAGATTTTAAAATAATTTGCTTGTGTTCCCAGCCTTGTATCCAGCACATACACGTCTCGCCAAGAGGACATTGCAAAGGGGCGTAAGCCAGCTGGTTCCCTAGGGCAGTGGTTCCCAACTTTTTAGACTGCGGACTGGCAAACCATGGACCAGAAGTAGCCACAGACTGGCAAACGCTGTGGACCAGCAGCCAACCCTTTTTTCTACCAATTATAAAACAGGGTTGGCTGCTAGTCCGCAGTATGCTGGTTGCTTCTGGACTTCCAGTCCGCCAGCCAATCCTCCTGCAGACCGGCAGCCAAGCCTTCATGGCCCACGGGTTGGGAACCTCTGCCCTAGGGCATGTTTAAGGTAGAGAGCACTGGCTACTAGAGGGCAGAGAATGGAAGGGGCAGTTGCTCTTAGAGTCAGGTTTCCTTTTCACTTGGACTGTTGAGAATGCACTTCAATTAAACATATTTCAGTGCCATTTAAATCTTCAGGCACCAGAGGTCTCAGAGGGTTTACATCTTTGCCATGAAGGGGACAAGAGGACTGGCTGGAATCACAATGCCCTGATAAGCAGGAAGATTCTGCTGCAATGAAGAGATTCGCAAATTGTCTCTTCTTGATGACAAGTACCGGTATGGTTTGAACACAGCTAGAGACTCTTAGCCTGTAGGCATTTGCTTGCTTTGAAATTCACTGAGCTGCAAGAGGTTCCTTCTGCTTGACTGGTGGGACAGTACCTCGCATCTGGTGGATGAACAGCACAGAAAACATTTGGATCCACACTAATTGGGTTTTAAATAAGACAGAGCCCAACAAAAAAGGTGGAACGAGGACATACCTCTTGCACTGAGCATGGTAAAGCCACCCGGCTGAAAAAGAAAACAAGAAGACATAAAATAATCACCAGGATAGTCAGAAGTTCTCCACCTTCATAAGCAATATCAATTGTAGCTTTTACAAAGGGGTAAAAATCAATTATTTGCACTGATCTTTCTATAAACACAGTAGCTGAACAGTAGTTACAGAGATGTATGACATTACGTACCAAGCACAGCCCCACACCTGAAACACTTGTTGGGGGGGGGGGCAGGGGAAGAGTCTGAGTGTTAAAAAACCACAGACAAAGAACAAGGATCTATTCCTGGTGCTGCCACTGGTTCAGTGTAATGTCTTGGGCAAATCACTTCACCTCCAGGGGCCTCTGCTTTCCTCATCTACGAGACTGGGTTGATCCCACTGCTTCCCCACGTTACTGAGACAGCCCTGAATGCACAGCAGTGTCAATGAGCACAAGGCAAGATAAAAAATGGAGATGACCAAGTCTGAAAGTGTCTCTGAAATAATGCTAATTATAAAAAGGAACGAATACATTGTGTCCTCCACTGCACTGGTGATCAAGTCTCTGTGTTAGCAGGCAGATAACTGTGCCACGTGCTGTATTAACATTGTAAAATAATACCATTGATATCAGAAAATGAAAGGTTGCTACATATTGAGCAACAGTAAGCTGCACTGAACATACACTCTGTACTAATTCCATTTTATATCACAAGCTTGATAAAACTGTGCATGATAAAAATCATTAAAAAAAACCCCAAACCATGCAAAAATCAGCTATGCACTGAGTAACCTTAAATAAAAAAAATAAAAAATACAAAAGGTTTAAAGAGCACAATCTGTGTTTAAAATCTATTTACATATTCAAATTAAGTTTATAAGAGGAACATTATAAATGCTCCCCACTTTTTTGCTGTTACTTTAGCTATGCTATCAAACTGGGCTAATTAACACTCAGTATATTAGGTGATCCTTGGGGACAGCTGTTTTTTCTTTAAAGGCTGTGCAGCAGAGCTCAGGAAGTGTGGCAGACACAGTAGGCCACTCTGCTCTTTCCTGCTTCTGAAGTAAGCAGGGGGGAGGAGCTTGCTGCATTTTTTGTTCAGATGCTTGCAGGATTCCAATGCAAGTTGCCCCCATGATAACTTGTGGCAAGACCGAAGGGAGACTTTACTAATGATCTTCCCACCACACATGCTTAGAAATAGCATCAGAAACTGTTATTTATCCTCCTGAGCCCGCTGCTCCCCAAAGCTTTAATTCCCAAGAAGGACTGGCTATACAGAGATTCACCTTTTATACTCTAGTAAAAGTTACAAGACCCCTCCCGTGGCAGGGAACAGATTAGCCGATCCCAGCTGAGGGCAATCTGAAGGTTAAAAAACACTCACCTTCAGCCAGAAGCCAAAACCAGATTTCAACCCTAAATTGTCCAACCTGACTACCCACAAGAACAACTCAAGGGAAGCTTAACAGATGCACCTGCAGCCCAAAACAGAGACCATAAACAGTTCCCAAAGTAATTTAAGCAACCCACTATCTTGAGTCAAGGTCTTAGATTATAAGAGGGTAGCACATAAAAGAGGATTCATGCCGGGAAATACAGCTAAAAACGCACTGGGGGAAATAATGCAGGATGCATGCAGTCAGTGGTGAGGGAAAGCCACGGAGCAGCAGCACTGGTACAGGGAGACAGCACAGCGCAGCCCAATCTGCGAGGACAGAGCCATCAAGAAAACCAACCCAAAGCAGCAGCAACACCACTGTGAGGATGAAATTGCCTCTCCAACAGAATCGTGGCAAACACAACCACCTGGTGCCAGGTGCACTCAGTGCCCCAGACCGGGCTGCACGGGACAGCAGCACCTGCCACAAGCCACGTGCTCTCCAAGGCGCATGTCCAATCTGCGGCAGCCCCTCACCATCCAGCAGGAGCTCAGACACTGCCTCCAACACCCAATTAGTGCCTGAGCACGACTTCCTATTGCCAAAGGACCTTCGCAGATTTCATAGACATTAGGGCTGGAAGGGACCTTGGAAGATCATCGAGTCCGGCCCCCCGCCCCAGGGGCAGGAAGTCGACTGGGATCATAGGATCCCAGCAAGATAAACATTCAGATGTTTCTTAAACATTTGGAGTACAGAGTCGGTACTCGCACCACCTCTGTGGGGAGTTTATTACAAGCCTTGGGGGCTCAGAGAGCAAAGAAGTTTTTCCTTCTGTCCAGCCTGAAACGGTCACAGAGGAATTTGTGACTGCTGGTCCTTGTTACCCCTCGTGGCACTCTGGTGAACAAACAAACATTCCCCCGGATCCTGATACACACCCTGATGGACTTGTAGGCAGCCACCAGGTGCCCCCTGAGACTGCGCTTCTCCAGGCTGAAGAGTCCCATGGCTCTCAGCCTCTCATGAGGTCTGTTTTCCTGCCCTCTGATCACACGCGTGGCTCCCCTCTGCACTCTTCCAAGTTTCTCCATATCCTTCCTAACCTGTGGAGCACAAAACTGAACGCAGTGCTCCAGCTGTGGCCTCACCACAGACGAATACAGCGGGAGGATGACATCCTGGGATTTGCTCGAGATGCATCAGTAGATACCAGCCAGGGTTTGGTTTGCTTTACAAGCTGTGACATTGCACTGGTGGCTCACGTTCATCTTGTGGTCAACTGCAACCCTCAAGTCCCTTTTGGCTGTGATGCTAGGAAGCATAGTACTGCTGAGCCTGTACAGGTGACGCCGGTTTTTACTCCTTGAGGTGGAGCATCCTGCATTTCTCCGTGTTGACGCCATCTGGTTTCTACCCACCCGCTTCCCAAGCCTGTCCAGGCCAGCCTGGATCCCCACCTTCACCACAGACACTGCTGTGCCCCCAACACACAGGGCAGAGCGAGGGCGGGCTCTCCACCTTTGACAGGCAGCTCACCGGGGCCATTCACAGACCACGAAGCAGATAAGAAATAAAACACGGCACCTGGCAGGGCCGGCCCTCTGCAGCCAGGCCAGTGGGGACTTACAAGCCCCGAATACACAAGGCAGGAAGCGTTTTAGTTAAGGCGGCTCTAAGGGGAGCGCCCCCCCGCGGCAGCGCGCGCAGGGACAAGCACCGCAGCGGGCGGAGGAGGCTGGAGGAAGCCCGGACCCGCGGGGCGAAGGG